>NC_140996.1:236827051-236934551 GCF_052327205.1 Somniosus microcephalus
GTGCTGCCTGAAAGTAGATTCAATAGTAACTTTCAAAAGAGAATTGGATAAATAGTTGAAAAAGAAAAATTTGCAGGGCTCTGGGGAAAGAGCAGGGGAGTGGGACTAATGGGAGAGCTCTTTCAAAGAGCCGGCACAGGCACGATGGGCCGAATGGCCTCCTTCTCTGCTGTATCATTCTATGATTCTATCTAGAATGCATGAGATGATGAAGATTAATTCAAAATCATCCCAGTAAATATTTGCATATTAGGGATTGGAATAATTTACCCTCTCGAGCTCTGCAGGACCTAGATGTCGGGGGTTTACCTGGGCACAAACTGATTTAACTGCAATTAGACTGGGTGTGATAGGAAAGGGTATGGGGAGTGAGTTTCTCCCTCTCCTTTATCACCCTCTCTCATCGTTCTCTTTCTCCCTCTTCCCCCTCTCTCTTCCCTTCGCTCCCCTTTTTGCTTTCCCCTCTGTATATGTATATCTTTAATGTCTGTCTCTTTACTTCAAATAAAAACCAAGAACACCCCAAAATATTAACCTCTCTTTTCAGATGCTGATGGGCCTGTTGTGCATTTCCGACATGTTCAGGTTTTATTCCAGACTCCCAGGGTTGACCATTTTATTGCTGCCTCTATCTCTGTGTGCCCCTCGCTCTGGTTATCTGTTTTTCTTTGTGCCTTTCTCTAGCTCCATCTGTGTGGCCCTCCCTTTTTCTGTCAGTGAACAGCATGAACAAAACAGTCATTTAAATTTAATCGCACAGCACACAACGCCAGGTCCGGTTTCAGTTATGTGAGAAGATCACCTGGAGTTTCTGTGCAGTTATTTCATTGTTTGATCTCTGAAAACTATGAGAAGAATTTGTAATTGAAATGAAATGAACTGTGTTGGATGGTTTGCTTTGTGTTTGTGTTTTGTGCTCCAGGCTCGAGTCTGTAGTTACGACCTGTTTGCTTTGGGTCTCATTGTCAGCAAGCCCTGGGCGAGTGGTAATAGTAGAAGACGTCTGCAATTCACAATCAGGTGCCATATTCACCCATGAAAACCTGCTTCGGTTCATCCCACGTTACCCTCCTGCTCTCTCTTTTTATGCCAGCTGACCTCTGCTGTGGGCAGGGTCTCCCGATACCCGTGGTGATCCCTTGTGGTGCGTGCACTACTGGTGCCACCCAAAGGGTCCTGAGATGCCCGATGGGCAAGTACCAAGTTCCTTGCACAAATAATGGATGAGTTAAAGCATGTCTTAATGAGTTTGCTGTTTTTCTGTAGGTAAACATTGACCACGAAGCGGACCAACCTGATCTTCATCAGTTGAGGAATTATTCAACCTCATCTCCACCATAAGAGGCAGCAATGGGGGAATACATAGACTTGTTGTCCAAGCTCCAGAAAGACTACCAGAGACTTGAGGACCTCAGGTCAAGCAGCATCAAGGAGCACGAAAGGGTCTTCAATTCCTCTGAACGTGTTCGACTGCTAATTCTTCAACAAGAGCAAGCCATCCTGCAGAAAATAGAGGAAGAACAATGTGAACTGAGGAGGCAGCTGGCAGCCCTGCAGAAAGCTAACCAAATAAGCCTCCAAGAAGGGATCTCCAAAATTGACCAGAAACAAGAGCAGATTTTACTGCTTTGCTCCGAACTTCAGGCATTGATCAACTCTGGGGGCAAGCACACAGGTGCTGGAGAGATCCGAGATCAAATTGCCAAGATTTTTTCCAAGGAGAAGAGCTTCAATATCACACTGAAGAAGCCTCGGTTTGCGCCAAGGCTCCAGCAGGGCCTGAAGCTGGGGGAGATAGTATCAGAGGAACGGTCTATTCAGTTCTCCTTCTTCTCCCTGTATCAAGGTGGTGAGGTGAGGAGTCCCTCGATTACTGGAGAGCAGAAGTGTAGCTCAGTGCAGGAATGCAGAGTTACGACAGGGAACACTACATTAAGTGAGACTTCAGATATCAACAGCACATTCCCTTGGCAAAGCCTAGACTGCAACAGCAATAGTCAAAGCTATGCTCTGACAGGAGATCCTTCAAGGACTCAAGATGCCTTAGATGTCTTCTTACAGGAAAGCATGGAGGGTCAGGTGAATTGGAAAGGAACTGATGGAGAGTCACTGAGCGAGGAAGGGATGGTGCCTCTCGAGAGCTCACGGCCTTGCAGCAACATGCTAAATTCAGGAAACAAGATTTCTTTGAAGGTGACTGATTGTCAAACAGTTCCATCTCCAAACACAGAGAGCTACAGTACGATCTGGAGTAAAGCTCCTAGGAGTGAAGGTTGTGGGAGTTGCAGGTCTTCAGCCTTTACTGAAAAGGTAAATATTTCAGCCTCGTGGCTAGATGGTGGATGTGTCCCTCATACGTCACCCGATGGACTGGAGAAACTAGAGGTGCTTGAGGAGAGAGACAGTGCAATGCCCTTCACAATGAGAGCTTCGTGGATCAAAGGAGATCCTTCTACAAACCAAGCCACAGATATTCCTGGTCTCATAAGTCCTCAGTGCCCCAGTGTCCAGATTTCAGGCCAGTCCGGCCCAGACAGGAGTGACCAAAGAGTAGAATCTTTGGCTGAGTGCTCCACACACTCACCTGTGACACCCAACTATAATGTTCACATTCAAAGGGACCAACAGCCAATCAACAGTCTCAGTTCAGTGACAAAGAACAAACCTGAGCCTGCAGTGGGCTCTCAGACTAGGACCTCTCCAGCTGATGCCCAGTGGGACTCTCCCACACAGGTGTACCCAAAGGCTTCTGTGTGCACTACCGATCTTCACAACCCTTTCTCACAAATAAGGAATAGTCATTGTACTGTGACACACAGAAACAAGGCAAATCAATCAGACCCCACTGACCAACAAGACTGCCTCGGAGGTGACTCAACATCCAGCTCATCTCAGTTAGAAACTTCCAAGCCATTTGATTGTGAATCGATTTTCAGAGTGACTACGACGTTTATCTCTGATGAAGATTCAGAAGGTTCCGCCTTTACCGAACACTGTAGCGTGGCCAACGCAGGAGCACTGAAGCAGACGGAAGAAAAGGATCCTGAGCTCTGCCGGGCACAAGCAATCTGTGCCAGTCACAAGCCCTCTGCGTGCCAAGGGGGCGGTCTTCTTAAAATGTCACGTTGGACATCAATGAACTCAATCAGCAAAGCCTCAGCTAAGCAAGGCAGTGGGAGCATCGCAGCGAGAGGCACAAGGACAACAAACAAAAGGTTTAAGAAGAATGAGTTCAGTAAGAGCTGTCTGGATCTGTCTGCACATAACAGACAAGCACCTGTAATCCCTGAACTGAGGATGTTCAGTGACCTGGAGGAAGACAAGCTGGAAAGACTCTCCCAAAGGACTTCCTCGCCCACCGACAGCCTGGACTCTTCCGATACCTTCCTGATCGACTCACCTCGAGGCTTTGGCGAGAGGAAGAGAATTACCACCGGGCCGTTAAAAGCTGAGTCACCCTCAAAATCAGTGCAGCGTCAACCCAAAGGGAGGTACAGGCCTCATTTCACCAAGACTGGTGGGTGTGAGGCTAACAAAAAAGGTTCATCTCAAACCGGGATTGCCAAAGGGAGGTGCCCTGACCCAGCCACGACATTGAGAGCAAGTTTAAGCAGCAGTTCATTTCCAAACAATGAAGAACATCCATCGCTGACTGTAGAAAACATAGAGTCCCCTGGTCACCATAGAACGTCTCATGTCTATTCATCAGGGTCAGTGGGACAAAGGTCACGGTTTCAGCCAAAGGTAGCGACCAGGAAACCTCAACCTCAAGGAAACAGGAAGAACTTGACATCTAAGATATCACCGTCCAACTGCAGCAGATTGCTTTCTCTAGCTTGCAGTGGGGCTTCTGCTAAGGTGGGTGAGTGGATGATGACCAGTGACCATTGTCCGACAGAGAGTCCTCGTTCATCCCTCGGCGCTACTAAAGCTCAGAGCAAAAGCGAGGCCAATCTGAGCTGCCAGGTGAAGAGAGCTCTTTTTTTCAAAAATGAGCTGGTTGGTCAGTTTGGAAGGTATGGCTGTGGCCGAGCAGATCTGAACCTCCCTTACGGCATACACACCACCCCCCAGGGCACCATGTATGTGGTGGACTACGGAAACAAGCGGCTGCAGACCATGAACAGGAAAGGAGACATCACCCAACAGGTTGGGTTGGAGCAAGGGGCCTACTTCGATGTCGCAGTGAACAGCCAGGGCCTGTTGGTCCTGACTAGCATCTCCAATAAGTCGGTAGATGTTTACAGCAGGCATGGGAAGCTCCTTAGCATCATCACCGAGAACTTCCAGAACCCACGGGGCATCACTGTCAACATCTGTGACCAGTTCCTCATCACTGACACCAAACGTGGAACCATCTCTGTCTTGACCCTGGACCCACGCACTGCGCAAAGGCTGGACAACAAGGTAGTGTCCGGCTTCAATAAGCCTTATTTCATCAGCACCAACTGCTCAGAGAATGTTGCTGTCTCAGAGAGAGGTTTCGACGGCGGCTGCTGTGTGAAGGTTCTGGACAGATGCTTGCAGGTCCTTGGTGTTCTGGGCAGCACCAAGTCCAGTTTGACCATCGAGCTTTCTAACCCATGGGGCGTCTGCATCGATGACCAGGGCAATGTGCTGGTGGTAGACTGGGGCCGCAAGCACGCAATCATCCTTTTCCCTCCACAAGGTCCCGCCTGCACTGTCGTGGAGGCTGGACTCAGCAGCCCTCGGGGCCTTGGACTCATCCAAGATGGACACATCGCAGTGGTGGATAGCATGCACAACTGTGTCAAGGTCTTTCGCTACAGATAGAGAAGGTCCGCCAGTAGGCACAACGTCACTGAATCAGTATAACTGACCACACAGAGTTCCACCCCCAACAACCTGACAATTAAAACATTAGAATTCATTTCTTTTATTAATCATTTCTAATTCTGAGTGTTTTTGAACTCCTCCTATGCCAGTGACTCTGGTCATCCTGAGTAATCCATCGTTGCACATTTCCAGCCCTGTCTACCCCCTCAGGCGGATGGAACTCTGGGGAGTTCTCCCGGTGTCCTGGCCAACATTCCTCCCTCAACCAACACCACCATAACAGATTATCCGATCTTTTATCTCATTTCTATTATGGGATCCTGCTATGTGCAATTTTGGTTGCACACTTTCAGCTTCAATCTGGGTGAGGAGCTGGGGAGGGTGATGGAATCAAGGGGCTGGGGGAAAGAGTTTTGAGAATTGCTTCTATCCTGAGATGGAGAGTTCTGGCTCATCTTGACTTGATGGTTGGTCAGATAGCTCAGTAAGAATCGTGGACTCAAGGGATGTGGCAGAGAGGTGAAGCTGGGTATCAGTGTACATAGGGAAACTGACCCCATAACAGTCGTATAATGTCAACAAGAGGCAAAGTGTAAACAAGGAACAGGGAGGAGGGTCAAAGAGGGAACCTTGGGTAAGGCTGCAGATGACTTCAGGCTTGGGAGGCTGAGTGATTGTGGATACGGTCTCCTAATTTTAAAAATGACAGAAATTGCCATGTGTGGAGATAGGGAGGGCCGAGGCCGTGGAGAGATTACTGCAGTGTAGAGCTGTGGTGCAGATCATTAGCCTGTTTGTGTGTGATTTGTGGAGGAATATCATACAAACATAGGAACAATGATGGACAGGAAAAGACCCTTTGGTCCATGCAGCCTGTCTCACACAATTGTGATACCTTGTGTATCACAATATATACACTCCCCACCAATGTTCCCACTAAGGTGCGTGACTGCGCAGTAATCTCAAAAGTCCCACGCAGGCCGCTCACTGGCTTTTCCGTTGTAAGTACCGTGCATGCGCAGGAATTTAAAGGGACCGCGCAGTAAAAGAAACAGGCTGTGCAAAGTGTAGCTTCCAGGGAACATTGCTTCCCACCCCACCCAAAACCATGTGATCTCCTGGGAGAGGCGAAAAAAGATAAAAATCCAGGCCAATTTCGGAAAAAATCTGGGTAATTCCTCTCCGACCCATCTAGGCCATCACAACTAGTCCAGGAGATCACCCTGGCCCTGAATTCCCTGCAGTACCTCCCTTCTGTAAGAGGTGATCTCCACCCTAGCCAGAATCAGATCCAGTTCTCGCTTGAAGAAATTCAGCGAATCGGCAGCCTGTTTCAGAGATCCACTATTCTCTGGGAAAAGAACTACCTCCTGACACCTAACCTAGATCTGGCCTTACACAACTTCAAATTGTGACCCTGGTTCTCCCTAATATATTTAATTGTAACATCCTGTCAACTGGAACAGAATTTATTCCCTTAATCATTTTATAAACCTCGATCAGATCACCAATATGTCTACACTTCTCTAGAGTTCCAACTCTTTTAGCCTAGCTTGATAAATAAGATGCTTTAAACTGGTAATTAGTCTAGTGGCTCTCCTCTACACCCTTTTCAAAGCCTCAATATCACATTGCAAGATGTTTAGGATTCACTGTTTTTTATTCGTTCCTGGGATGTGGGCGTCGCTGGCAAGCCCGGCATTTATTGCCCATCCCTAATTGCCCTTGAGAAGGTGGTGGTGAGCCACCTTCTTGAACCGCTGCAGTCCTTGTGGTGAAGGTGCTCCCACAGTGCGGTTAGGGAGGGAGTTCCAGGATTTGGAGGGGAACTTGCAGGTGATGGTCTTTCCATGCGCCTGCTGCCCTTGTCCTTCTAGGTAGTAAAGGTCGTGGGTTTGGGAGGTGCTGCTGAAGAAGTCTTGGCGAGTTGCTGCAGTGCATCTTGTAGATGGTACACACTGCAGCCACGGTGCGCCGGTGGTGGAGGGAGTGAATGTTTAAGGTGGTGGATGGGGTGCCAATCAAGCGGGCTGCTTTGTCTTGGATGATGTCGAGCTTCTTGAGTGTTGTTGGAGCTGCACTCATCCAGGCAAGTGGAGAGAATTCCATCACACTCCTGACTTGTGCCTTGTAGATGGTGGAAAGGCTTTGGGGAGTCAGGAGGTGAGTCACTCACTGCAGAATACCCAGCCTCTGACCTGCTCTTGTTGCCACAGTATTTATGTGGCTGGTCCAGTTAAGTTTATGGTCAATGGTGACCCCCAGGATGTTGATGGTGGAGTGTTCAGTGATGGTAATCCCGTTGAATGTCATGGGGAGGTGGTTAGACTCTCTCTTGTTGGAGATAGTCATTGCCTGCCACTTGTGTGGCACAAATGTTACCTGCCACTTATCAACCCAAGCCTGAATGTCGTCCAGGTCTTACTGTAGTTGGGCGCGGACTGCTTCATTATCTGAGGAGCTGCGAATGGAACTGAACACTGTGCAATCATCAGCGAACATCCCCACTTCTGACCTTATGATGGTCATTGATGAAGCAACTGAAGATGGTTGGGCCTCGGACACTGCCGTGAGGAACTCCTGCAGCAATATCCTGGGGCTGAGATGATTGACCTCCAACCACAACTGTCTTCCTTTGTGCTAGGTATCACCAACAGTAATCTCTTACCTCATGCTTTTATGTTTTAAGAACAACTTGCATTTATATAGTGCCTTTAATATGGTAAAACATCCCAAGGCCCTTCATAGATGCGCAATCAGACAAAAATTGACACTGAGCCAAAGAAGGAGACATTAGGACAGGTGACCAAAAACCTTGGTCAAAGAGGTAGGTTTTAAGGAGCATCTTAAAGGAGGGAGAGGTGGAGAGGTTTAGGGAGGGAATTCCAGAGCTTAGGGCCTAGATGGCTGAATGGTGGGGCGAAACAAGTCAGGAATGCACAAGAGGCCAGAATTGGCTGTCCAAAGGGGAGAGGAAGCGTATGTGGTAGTTGTAGGGGAGTCAATAAGTAGAGGGACAGACAGCACCCTTTGTAAGCAGGATTCAGAGTCCCACATGGTATGTTGCCTACCTGGGTGAGGGACAGCTCGAACCAACTTGAAAGGATAGTTGAGAGGGGGAGGATCCAGTCATTGTGGTCCATGTTGGACCAACAACATAGGAAAGAGTCAGCAAGAGGTCTTGTTAGGAGAATACCAGGAGCTAGGAGCTAAATTAAAGAACAGGACCTCAAAAGTTATAATCTCTGGATTACCACCCGAGCCACATGCAAATTGGCCTAGGGATAAGCAAATTAGAGAGGTGAACACGTGGCTGAAGGAGTGGTGTGGGAAAGAGGGGTTCCATTTCATGGGGCACTGGCACCAGTACTGGGACAGGAAGGAACTGTACCATTAGGACGGGTTCCACCTGAACCAGGCTGGGACCAGGCTCCTAGCAGAAAGGATAAATTGGGCAGTCACGGGGCCTTTAAACTAGTAAGTAGGGGGGGCGGAGGGTTCAGGTGGAAAAGGTAGCATAAACAATAATTCTAAAACAAATGAAAGGGAAGAGAGTAGAGTAACAGTCAGAAATTGTGCTTTAGGCACTACAAGTAAAGGGAAAACTAAAAGATGTCAAGTGATTAAACCAGGAGAGAGAAATAAGAAATGTGAGTAAAACATTAGAGCAGGACAGGTATGGGTGTGTGGGCCAAATAAGCTTTCTTTACACAAACACAGGGAGTATAAGGAATAAATGTCCCAGAACCAACAAGAGGGCAAGCCATATTAGATTTAGTAATGAGTAATGAGCCAGATTTAATTAACAGCCTAACTGTGCGTGAACAACGATCTAATAGCGATCATAATATGAACGAGTTCAACGTAGTATTTGAAAGGGAGAGAAGCGAAACAGCTACTAAGATTCTAGATTTAGGTAAGGCTGACTTCAATGCGATGAGACAGAGACTGTCCACAGTAAACTTGGCAAATCTGTTAATGGGTAAAATGACAGCAGGTCAATGGGAGATGTTCAAAATACAATTTGTGTACAGAACAGAGGGGCAAGAGCTCTACTTGCCCCAAAAAACCATGGACAACTAAAGAGGTAAAGGACAGCAGAAAACTAAAGGAAAAAGCTCACAAAAATTCAAAAACTAGTACAGATCCTGGCACCTGGGAGAGAAACAAAAGGTGACAAAACAGATATTAAGAGTTGCAAAAAGGAGTATGAAAAGAAACTTGCGAGGGTATCAAAACCAACACAAAATAAATTTACAATTAGGAAAATGAGGGTGGTCAGGAGCAATGTGGGCCCCTCTTGAAAACTGATAACGGTGATATTGTAAATTAAAATAAGGAAATGGCAGACATGTTGAATAATTATTTGTCAGTATTTATAGTAGAGGAGGAGGAGGATCGCATGCCGGACATCCCAAGGAAACCTTGAATATTGAATCAGGGACAGGGTCTCACCAAAATTAACATAAGCAAAATAAGAGTAATGAAGAAAATAATGGCACTAAAGAGTGACGAATCCCCAGGACCAGTGGTTTTCATCCCAGGGTTTTAAAGGAAGTCGGTGAGCACATTGCAGATGCCCGAAGTTCTCTTGATTCGAGAACTGTTCCTTTAGATTGGAAAATTGTGCATGTCACTCCACTGTTTCGGAGGGGTGTCAGGGGGAAACCAAGGAATTGCCATCTGTTGTCAGGAAATTACTAGAGTCTGTGGTTGGGGATGGAGTGGCTGAACGCCTTGAAGGTTTTCAGCTGATCGGAGAGAGCCAGCGTGGATTTGTGGGGGGGGGGGCTTCTGCTTGGCGAACCTGATTGGATTTTTTTTTGGGGGATGACTGAGGTAGTGGATGGGGCTTGTCTATGGATGCTGTTTGTATAGGCTTCTGGAGGGCATTTGATGGAGCCCCTCGTGGAAGACTGTTGACTAGGGTTGGGGCTTATGGAGTTGAGGGCAGGTTGTTGACCTGGTTGGGAGATTGGCTGGGCGGCAGGAGATGGAGAGTAGGGATAATGGGCAGGATGTGATTATAGATACATAGAAGATAGGAGCAGGAGTAGGCCATTCGGCCCTTCGAGCCTGCTCTGCCATTCAATGAAATCATGGCTGATCATCCAAATTCAGTACCCTGTCCCTGCCTTCTCCCTATATCCCTTGATCCCTTTAGCCTTAAGAAATATATCTAACTCTTTCTTGAATATACTTAATGAACTGGCCTCCACCGCCCTCTGTGGCAGAGAATTCCACAGGTTCACCACTCTCTGGGTGAAGAAATTCCTCATTTCAGTCCTAAATGGCTTACCCCTTATCCTTAGACTATGACCCCTGGTTCTGGACTCCCCGGCCATCAGAAACATCCTTCCTGCATCTAGTCTGTCCAGGCCTGACAGAATTTTATAGGTTTCGATGAGATCCCCTCTCAATCTTCTAAACTCCAGTGAGTATAAGCCCAATCGACACAATCTCTCCTCATACGTCATTCCTGCCATCCCAGGTATCAGCCTGGTGAATCTTCGCTGCACTCCTTCCATGGCAAGAACGTCCTTCCTCAGATAAGGCGACCAAAACTGCACACAATACTCAAGGTGTGGCCTCACCAAGGATCTGTGTTGGGGCCTCGCCTGTTCACTGTGTTTATTGGCGACTTGGATGATGGGATGGAGGTCCACATGTTCAAGTTTGCTGATGACATGGAGATAGGCAGCATTGTGGGCAGAGTAGATGGAAGCATAAAATTGCAGAGAGATATTAGTGGATTAAGCGAATGGGCAAGGCTGTGGCAAATGGATTTCAATGTCGGCAAATATGGGGTCATTCACTTTGGACCTAGGGACGATGGAGCAGAGTGCTTTCTAAATGGTGAAGGGATAGAGACGGTGGAGGTCCAAAGAAACTTGGGGTTCAGGTTCATAGATCAGTAAAATGTCAGACAGGTACAGAACATAATTAAAAAGACTAATGGAATGCTGGCCTTTATATCTAGAGGACTAGAATACAAGGGGGTAGAAGTTATGCTGCAGCTGTACAAAGCCCTGGTTAGACCACACCTGGAGCACTGGGAGCAGTTCTGGGCACCACACCTTAGGAAGGATATACTGGCCTTGGAGGAAGTGCAGCGTAGGTTTACCAGAATGATACCCGAACTCCAAGGGTTAAATTACGAGAGATTACACAAACTGGAGTTGTATTCTCTGGAATTTAGAAGGTTAAGGGGTGATCTGATCGAAGTTTTTGATATTAAGGGGGACAGATAGGGTAGAGAGAGAGAAACTATTTCCGCTGGTTGGGGAGTCTAGGACTAGGGGGCAGAGTCTAAAAATTAGAGCCAGACCTTTCAGGAGTGAAATTAGGAAACACTTCTACACACAAAGGGTGGGAGAAGTTTGGAACTCTCTTCCGCAAACGGCCATTGATGTTCGATCAATTGTTAATTTTAAATCTGTGATTGATAGATTTTTGTTAACCAAAGGTATTAAGGGGTATGGGCCAAAGGCGGGTATATGGAGTTAGGTCACAGGTCAGCCATGATCTCATTGAATGGTGGAACAGTCTTGAGGGGCTAAATGGCCTCCTGCTGTTCCTATGGAGAAATGCAGAATTCTTGGAGGAGGTTACAGAGATAGGGAGGGGCGAGGCCATGGAAAGATATGAACATGAGAATGAGAATTATAAAATGAAGGCATTGGTGAACACAGCCATTATAGGTCAGCGAGCAGAGGTGATACACAGCAGGGAGAGAAGTGGGTCTCTACATCAGAATTGAGTTCAAAGGTTTTGTTTGACTGACCCTCATCCCTCCTGAATATTACTTTATTTTAAATAGTTAAATTAGCAACCCCTCAGTTCCAGTAACCTGACTCTGGTCAGCGACCAATGCGATAGTGAGCCGAGCTTTTCTTGTACTGCTCAGTGGAATTATCATTGATATGTCAGAAACATTTGTCCCTGAATGAACACGGCGTATCTGAACTGTCACTATTTTTGTGTGTGTGTGTATTTCTATCTCGGTGAGTGTGTTTCTGTGTACTGAAAGCTGGGTGCCGTGTAGAATAAAGACAGTTTTACTCTCGCCTTGTGTTCCTGGTCAGTTTCTCTTGTGTTACTTCCCTAATTGAGTGCAATTTTTTCCCTCAGGATGAGGGTGTCACTGGTAAAGCATGTGTTGCCCTGAGCTGGTGGTGGTGGGCCTTCTTTCGGCACTGTCTCTCAGCCATGGCTCAGTGGGTAGCACTCATGCCTCGCAGTCAGAAGGTTGTGGGTTCGAGTCCCACTCCAGGGACTTGAGCACAAAAATCTAAACTGCCACTCCCAGTGCCAGTACTGAGGGAATGCTGCACTGTTGGAGGTGCTGTCTTTCAGATGAGACGTTAAACTCAGGCCTTCTCTGCTCTCTCAGGTGGACGTAAAAGATCCCATAGCACTATTTCGAAGAAGAGCAGAGGCGTTCTCCCTGGGGCCAATATTTATCCCTCAATCAACATCACTTAAAAAGATTATCTGGTCATTATCGCATTGCTGTTTGCGGGAGCTTGCTGTGCGCAATTGGGTGCTGCATTGCCTACAAAAGTACTTTACTGGCCGTAAAGTGCTTTGTGACATCCCCAGATCGTGAAAGGCGCTACATAAACGCAAGTCTTTCTTTTTTTTTCTCGCTAGAGGGCAGTTAAGAGTCAATCACGTTGGTGTGGGACTGGAGTCACGTACAGGCCCAGACCAGGTAAGGACAGCAGGTTTCCTTCCCTAAAGGACATCAGTGAACCCGTTGGGTTTTTACGACAATCCGACAGCTTCACGGGCACTTTTACTGAGACTAAATGAATTCAAATTCTCAAACTGCCCTGCTGGGATTTAAAGTTTTGTGCTCTGAATTATTAGTCCAGTATCAGAACCACTACACCAACATAGCACGCATAAACCCCAGACTGTGTATATAACAGTGCCTTGAGCTCACAGCTCTGCCTACTTCCTAAGCTTCTGTATATTTGGTTAAAGTGTAAATAAATATAGTATTGATCTTAGCCTGTAACAGGCTGGCATCACAAAATATGCCCATATTTGATTTGATTGGAGAAAGTGGGAATCATGTGAACTCTAGTGTGCATTGTTACTGCAAAATGGGGAATGCAGCCCAAGGCTGCCTCACAGGGAGTCCGGTCTAAGAAAAAGGAACTTGCATTTCTAACGCACCTTTCATAAACACCGGACATCCCAAAGTGCTTCACAGCAATGAAGTACGCTTGAAGAGTAGTTACTGTTGTAATGTAGGAAATGCAGCAGCCAATTTGCGCACAGCAAGCTCCCACAAACAGAAGATAGGCGCAGGAGTAGGCCATTCGGCCCCTCGAGCCCACTCCGCCATTTAATGAGATCATGGCTGATCATCCAATTTCAGTACCCTGTCCCTGCCTTCTCCCCATATCCCTTGATCCCTTTAGCCTTAAGAAATATATCCAACTCCTTCTTGAATATATTTAATGAATTGGCCTCTGCTGCCTTCTGTGGCAGAGAATTCCACAGGTTCACCACTCTCTGGGTGAAGAAATTCCTCCTCATCTCTGTCCTAAATGGCTTACCCCTTATCCTTAGACTGTGACCCCTGGTTCTGGACTCCCCCGCCATCGGGAACATCCTTCCTGCATCTAGTCTGTCTAGTCCTGTTAGAATTTTATAAGTTTCAATGAGATCCCCTCTCATTCTTCTAAACTCCAGCAAATATAAGTCTAATTGACCCAATCTCTCCTCATACGTCATTCCTGCCATCCCAGATATCAGTCTGGTGAATCTTCGCTGCACTCCCTCCATGGCAAGAACATCCTTCCTCAGATAAGGCGACCAAAACTGCACACAATACTCAAGGTGTGGTCTCACCAAGGCCCTATACAACTGCAGCAAGACATCCTTGCTCCTGTACTCGAATCTTCTTGCTATGAAGGCCAACATACCATTTGCTTTCTTAACCGCCTGCTGCACCTGCATGCTTACCTTCAGCGACTGGTGCACAAGGACACCCAGGTCTTGTTGCACTTCCCCTTTTCCCAATCTATTGCTGTTCAGGTAATAATCTGCCTTCCTGTTTTTGCCAGCAAAGTGCATAACCTTGCATTTATCCACATTATACTGCATCTGCCATATCACCCAACCTGTCCAAATCATACTGGAGTTTCTCTGCATCCTCCTCACAGCACACACGCCCACCCAGCTTTGTGTCATCTGCAAATTTGGAGATATTACATCTAGTTCCCTCGTCTAGATCATTAATATATATTGTTAATAGCTGGGGTCCTAGCACCGATCCCTGCGGTACCCCACTAGTCACTGCCTGCCACTTGGAAAAAGACCCGTTTATTCCAACTCTTTGCTTTCTGTCTGCCAACCAGTTCTCTATCCAAGTCAATACCTTGTCCCCAATCCCATGTGCTTTAACTTTACACGCTAACCTCTTATGCGGGACCTTATCGAAAGCCAATTTGCGCACAGCAAGCTCCCACAAACAGCAATGTGATAATGACCAGATAATGTCTTTTAGCGATGTTGGTTAAGGGATAAATATTGGCTCATGACACTGGGGAGAACTTCCCTGCTCTTTTTCCAATACAGGAAACTTTCAATTTACCGGTACCTAAATAACCGGAAATCTCGGTTAACTGGCAAAATTCAGGAGTAGGTTCAGGTAAGTTTTACTTCATATTCTACTTGCCTTCCTCAATCTGTTGCTGTGCAAGGGTGTGGCTGCAGCTGTTGCTAAGCTACAGAGACGCTTGGAACTTGTGGCCATTGTTCTGAACCTGTTGCTAAGCAACAGGGTTTGTGGCTTTATACGGAGCTCTCAGCTCTCCCTATCTTTTACTATAGCTTTTGGTTATCCGGAATTTTTGACGAACCGACCACGTCGGTGCCGGATAAAAAAAAGTTTCCTGTAGTTGCCATGGGATCTTTTACATCCACCTGAGGGGGCAGACAGGGGGCCTCGGTTTAACATCTCATCCAAAAGACGGCCCCTCGCTCAGTACTGCACTGGAGTGTCGGCCTGGATTATGTGCTTACGTCTCTGGAGTTTGGACGACCTTCTGACTCAGTGGGGAGAGTGCTACTGACTGAGCCAAGCTGAGCCTTGTGCCGTCCATTATAACAAAGGGCCCACATGCGAGTTTTCCTCTTTACAGATGTAGATGGATAGCTTGTGTGGTTCCACAGCGAATGAGCTGGCAGCAGTTCAGATGCGGCGATACAAGAGATGAGAACACGGTTAAATCCAAAACCTTTGTATTTGGCAGAGGGGAAAAAAGCCTCCGGTAGGAACAGAGATTTGTCTCAAAACAATTACATGTATAAAAACCAGAAAGAGACGGAGCAGCAGCCAGCTCAGCCCTGCTGTGTGCGAGTGAAGATCAGCAACACACCGTACAAAAGATCAGAACAGCACCAAAATAAAAAAATAAATTCAAGCCTGCCCAGCAACCCCCTACCCTCCCCCTTCCAAAAAAATACAATCAGAAATATTACAGTACACTAGAAAATGGGGCGTTCGGGATTTCCCCGATAGCCCAGAACTGTCCCCAAAGTAATCTGGAGCGCCGTGAGGTCATCAGCATGTGGCACGGTCAGGGTCACACGTCAGGGTCACAGGGTCAGGGTCACACGGTCAGGGTCACACAGTCAGGGTCACACAGTCAGGGTCAGCGCCTGTTGCAGGCAGATGTTGGCAAGTCTCTCCCCACCCCACCCTCGTCCCGGCCCAAACTCCCCGCCCCCCCTCGTCCCGGCCCAAACTCCCCGCCCCCCCTCATCCCGGCCCAAACTCCCCGCCCCCCCCTTGTCCCGGCCCAACTCCCCGCCCCCCCCCCCCCTCGTCCCGGCCCAAACTCCCCGCCCCCCCCCCCCCATCGTCCCGGCCCAAACTCCCCGCCACCCCCCCTCGTCCCGGCCCAACTCCCCGCCCCCCCCCTCGTCCCGGCCCAAACTCCCCGCCACCCCCCCTCGTCCTGGCCCAACTCCCCGCCCCCCCTCGTCCCAACAGCGTGTTCCCCAAACACAGCCCGTCCCAAACAAACAATTTAAATAATTAATTAATCAAATGTAAGCAGCAATCTGAAAACTAATAAGACAATAGTGACACGTGCACTGTTCACATGGACTTGTGCACACTGTGATACTATTAATAGTGACACTTGTCTGTTCTCTAAGACCATGTCTACAACCAATAGTGGCACTTGTGACTCATACTAGTAATATTGGCACTTGCACTGTTCACATGGGCGTGTACACGATTGTAATACTAGTAACGGGAGCACAGCCTGTGAATATTATGGGATGCAGCAAGGGTTTTCCCACCAGCACCTATGGCGCAGTGCGACCTCGTTTCTACAGACTTGAGGAGGAAGCCCGCTCGTATCCAGGGTAGTTTGACCTCTGATGTCTTGACCCTGGGGGTCAGAGGGCAGCGCCTGCAGCAATGGCGGTTCCACTTTGGTCCGGGACCAAGATGATCCCCCGCCAACCCTTCACACCCACCTCCTGTTAGTTTTAATGCTGAAGGAAATAAAATAAAAAAATAAAATAAAAATTGCATCCCGATTACATCAGGGAAAGACCTGAATACTGTACACACTGTTTAACAGCATACGCAGGCATTAAACATACCACAGACTGCAAATATATATATTACACAACTGTACATTTCAACAGCATATTATCGGGAATGAGGTCTTTTTCCTGAATTATGTAGTGCTGTCCCAGAGGATTGTGCCCAGAATACTGCAAGAACACTCCCTCCTGTCCCGGAATCTCAGTCTTCCCAATCAGTGGCACAGAGCGATATTCCAAGGTCGGAAACAAATGCATCGACTTTCTCCACTATTGAGCCGTTCACTGGAAGCATTCCTTCAAAAAATACAGATAAACCCAGGTCAGTATCTGACGTCTCCTCCCCAGTGGTAGCACTCTCCAAGTCAGAAGGTTGTGGATTCAAGTCCCACTCCAGAGACTTGAGCACAAAATCCAGGCTGACACTGTCGGAGGGGCAGTTCTGAGGAAGCGCCGCACTGTCGGAGGGGCAGTACTGAGGGAGCGCCGCACTGTCAGAGGGGCAGTACTGAGGGAGCACTGCACCGTCGGAGGGGCAGTACTGAGGGAGCGCCGCACTGTCGGAGGGGCAGTACTGAGGGAGCGCCGCACTGTCGGAGGGTCAGTACTGAGGGAGCGCCGCACTGTCGGAGGGGCAGTACTGGGGGAGCGCCGCACTGTCGGAGGGACAGTACTGAGGGAGTACCGCACTGTCAGAGGGGGAGTATGGAGGGCGCGCTGCACTGTCGGAGGGGCAGTACTGAGGGAGCGCCGCACTGTTGGAGGGGCAGTACTGAGGGAGCGCCGCACTGTCGGTAGGCAGTACTGAGGGAGCCCCGCACTGTCGGAGGGGTAGTACTGAGGAAGCGCTGCATTGGCAGAGGGGCAGTCTTTTGGACGAGATGTTAAACCGAGGCCCCGTCTCCCCTCTCAGCTGGACTGAGGCACATAATAGACTTATAAGAAAAATTGAAGCCCATGGGATTAAAGCGTGGACACAAAATTGGCTGAAGGACAGAAAGCAGAATGTAGTGGTGAATGGGTGTGTCAGACTGGAGGGAAGTCTACAGTGGTGTCCCCCAGGGGTCGGTATTAGGACAACTGCTCTTTTTGATATATATGAATGACCTGGACTTGGGTATACAGGGCATCATTTCAAAGTTTGCAGCTAACACAAAACTCGGAAATGTAGTAAACCATGTGAAGGATAGTAACAGACTTCAGGAGGACATAGACAGACTGGTGAAATGGACAGACACATGGCAGACGAACTTTAATGCAAAGTGATACATTTTGGTAGGAAGAATGAGGAGAGGCAATATAAACAAAATGGCACAATTTTAAAGGGGGTGCAGGAACAGCGAGACCTGGGGGTGTACGTACACAAATCATTGAAGGTGGCAGGGCAGGCTGAGAAGGTTGTTAAAAAGCATACGGGATCCTTGTCAAATTCTGGGCACCACACTTTAGGAAGGATGTCAAGACCTTGGAGAGGGTGCAGAGGAGATTTACTAGAATGGTTCCGGGGATGAGGGACTTCAGTGATGTGGAGAGACTGGCGAAGCTGGGATTGTTCTCCTTAGAGCAGAGACGGTTAAGGGGAGATTTGATAGATGTGTTCAAAATTAAGATGTGTTTTGATGGAGTAAATAAGGAGAAACTGTTTCTAGTGGCAGGAGGGTCGGTAACCAGAGGACACAGAGTGAAGGGAATTGGCAAAAGAACCAGAGGGGAGATGAGGAGAAGTTTTTACGGAGCGAGTTGTTGTGATCTGGAACGCGCTGCCTGAAAGGACGGTGGAAGCAGATTCAATAGTGACTTGCAAAAGGGAATTGGATAAATACTTGAAAAGAAAACATTTGCAGGGCTCTGGGGAAAGAGCAGGGGGGGGGGACTAATTGGAGAGCTTGTTCAAAGAGCCGGCACAGGCACGATGGGCCAAATGGCCTCTTTCTGTGCTGTGTGATTTTGTGAAGGAACCATGTCATAAAGGAGACTACAGTTTTGAAACGTGTAGGGTCTTTACCCTGAGGCATGCTCACTGTAACATCACACCCCAGTCACACACTAAACTGTCACTCCTCCAGTCACACACTGAACTGTCACGCCTCCGGTCACACACTGAACTGTCACTCCTCCAGTCACACACTGAACTGTCACGCCTCCGGTCACACACTGAACTGTCACGCCTCCGGTCACACACTGAACTGTCACGCCTCCAGTCACACACTAAACTGTCACGCCTCCAGTCACACACTAAACTGTCACGCCTCCAGTCACACACTAAACTGTCACACCGCCAGTCACACACTAAACTGTCACGCCTCCAGTCACACACTAAACTGTCACGCCTCCAGTCACACACTAAACTGTCACGCCTCCAGTCACACACTAAACTGTCACACCGCCAGTCACACACTGAACTGTCACGCCTCCAGTCACACACTAACGTCCTTACCCCTCACAGAGGTGTTTCCTTCTTGTAGTGAAAGCCACTGGTCGGTCCCTCGAATTGCAGTTTGATGGCTTGTTTTAGGTTCAGCTCAGGATCCAGGGTAGTGATCGCAATGAGCGGTTCCATCATCACCTTCGCCACTGCACTGGTGCTGCTCAGCTTCTGTGGCGAGTACTTGGGGCTGCCATGCCCTCTGTACTGGGACTTGCTCAGGATCCCATTATGCTTCCCCTCGAACTCTGAGAACTCAGTCTGGTTGTCACGGCACCAAATGAAGGGCGATGTCTCCCGGTCAACGGGGGACTGGTTGTTGCCCAGCGACGTGATGAGCGGTGACGCAATTGCCGAGCTCCTCTTGGTGCTTTCGGCTTTGGGTATCTGCTCCGGGACGCTGGTCAGGCCAACTTTCACTGCTGGTCGCTTCTTGCCTTTGGGACTAGTCTCTGCCAACTCAACGCCCAGCACTGGGCTGGACAAGGGCGTGGTCCCCCCCTGTCTACTGGGGCTCCTTGCTGCCTCCGATATGGCACTAGTCTGCGTGCCGGCTTTGGGCTTCATCAGCGTTGAGGAAGGTGAGGTGAGGATGGAGTGTCGGCTGCGACTGCGGGGCAGCGAGTGTTGCTGGATCTGCTGAGTGAAGGTCAGGCTATCAATGGGCACCGTCTGGGCAGTGGCCAGTGAGTGGTAGGTGGAGGAGGTCAGGATGGACGAGTTTTTGGAGCTCTTCAAGGAGTTGCTGGACATGAGAGACTTGCGGTGGTCCACAGTGGAATCCGGGGACTCAGAGGGGGAACTAGTTGCCCCCAACTGTTTTCTGTCGCTGGCTGTGCGATTGGAAGAATGCATCTCTCCGCCCAGTGTACTGGGGCTTCCAGAGCTGTTGGAGGTGCCAGAGGACAAAGTCTTCATGGTGGAGATGTGTTGCTCCCCTTTCTGCCCGGATGCTGGTGCCACATAACCATTGAACACCGGTGCACCAAATTTCTCCAACAGCTTCATGATCTTCGTCCGCCCGCGTTTGGCCGCCACCCTCATTGGCGTGCGGCCATATTGGTCAGCATGGTTGGGATCTGCTCCCTTCTCCAAAAGTATCCTAACCGCCTCGGCGTGACCCTCCTGGGCAGCTATGCAGAGTCCAGTGGCTCCCTGGTTACAGGCGTGATCGACGGGAGCCCCGCTCTCGATCAGAAACCGCACCACGGGGGAGTGACCCTGCCAGGCCGCTGAGTGCAGGGCCGAGCGACGGTCATTGTCCAAGGCGTTGACGTCTGCCCCGTACTTGACCAGTAACTTTACCAGCTCCAGGTTGCCCTGCCAGCTACACACATGCAGCACCGTCCGTCCTTCCAAGTCCCGCGACTCGAGGTTGGCGGCTCCTTGGTCCAGCAGCAACTGCACCATGTCGATTTGGTTATCCAAGGCCAGGAGGTAGAGCAAGGGCCGTCCGTCTGCATCCTTCATGTCGACACCTGCCCCTTTGCTCAACAGCAGCTTCACCACCTCCTTGTGGCCTTCGAGGGCGGCGGTGCACAAGGAGGTCCGCCCGTCATACCCCTTGGAGTCCACTGGTGACTTGTGTTCCAGCAGGACCTGGACACACTGGCAGTGACCCTCCTGAGCAGCCAGGACAACCGGGATCCTCCCGTCATTGTCCACCTCGGTCACCCTGGCACCCTGCTCAATCAGTGCCAGACACACGGAGCAGTGGCCCTCGAAGCAGGCCATGTGGAGGGGGGTCCAGCCCATGTCGTCCCGGTGATTCTCATCCAGGCCCCGGTCCAAGAGGGTCTGCACCACCTCGGCGTTGCCGTGAGCGGCGGCAATACTGAGCACCGTCCGGCCCTCGCCGTCGATGGTGTCCACAGCTGCGCCCCAGAACAGCAGGGCGTTGACTACAGCCGCGTGTCCCATGGAGGCCGCGGCCAGCAGCGGCGTGCGTCCAGTGGCATCGGCCTCATCCACGTCCGCGCCACCCTCCAGCAGCAGGTCCACCACGTCCGCGTGACCTTCGTAGGCAGCCACCAGGAGCGGGGTCAGACCGTCGCGGTCCCGGTGCCCCACCTCCGCCCCCTGCTCAATCAGCAGGCTCACCACGTTGGCGTAACCGCGGCTGGCGGGGACGCAGAGCGCCGCCACCGAGAGTGCCGAGCGCCCATCCGAGTCCCGGTGATTGATGTCGGCGCCATGGTCCAGTAGGATCTCCACCATCTCCCGGTGACCCATGTAGGCGGCGGCAATCAGCGCCGTCCGTCCGTCCGTGTCGATTTTATTGACCTCGGCCCCATGACTAAGCAGTGTCAGTGCGATGTCCTCGTGCCCGCCCCAGGCCGCGGCCCTCAGCGCTGTCCGGTGGTCAGTGTCTGTGCTGTCCACCTCGGCGCCCCCGGAGTCCAGCAGAGCAGTCACTGCCTCCGTGTGACCGCCCCAGGCCGCCGATCGCAGGGCGGTCCAGCCTTCCTGATCAGCGTGGTTGATGTTGGCGCCATGCGAGATCAGGCAGTGAAGGACTTTGGTGTGGCCCATTCGAGCGGCCAGGGTTAAGGGGGTCTGTCCCTGGTGATCTTCAGTCTCCAGATCGGCATCCCTGGAGAGCAGCAAGTTGACCACCTCCAGGTTGCCGCTGTAGGCCGCGCTCGCCAGCAGTGTGCGTCCGCTCGAGTCCCGCTGGTGGACGCTCGCCCCATTCTCCAGCAGCATCCGGATCGAGTCTTCCCTCTCCAGGGCACGGTGGATAACCCCCGAGGAGTCTCCGCACTCCTGGTCAGTGACGTAGGCCCCGGCCTTGACCAGGAGCTGGAGGACCTCCTGTTCCACAGGCAGGATAGACGCGAGGGAGTCCCGGCTGACCGGCGCCCCGCTCCACACCATCCACAGCGCCAGGCGGCAAGGCTCAGTCTGTAGCCGGGAGTGGACGAGGTGCAGGGCGTACTCCTGCACCTGGGCAGGGGTCAGCTCCCTGGCTCGGCAGGTCAAGCTCATGGCCAGCATGCCATGCCCCTGCGCTGCATTGCAGAGGTACTTCTGAGTGCAGTACTTGACGTCCAACAGCCACTCGGCAAAGCTGTGGTGGAAGAGGATCTTGGTGCCGTGCTCCCCGTCCAGCAGCAGTTTGGACACCATCTCCATCTTGCGCTGGAACTCGGCAGCTGTCAAACTGGTGCACTTGGTCCAGACGGCTTCGAACAGCTCCCGTAAGGTCAGGGGTCGGTGGGCGGCCAGGATCACGTTCAGGATGGGCTGGATTTTGGTGAACTGCTTGCGGGTGAAGAGTCGCTGGCACAGCCACAGGTAGAGCCCGTTGAGAGTGCCCGGGATGTCCCGAATCTCACGCAGTATGATGAAGCTCTCCAGCACCCCGTCTAACACCCGCTCCAGGTACAGGAAGCAGCCGTTGCTTTTGATGTGAAGCTGGTTCAACATCTCGGCCGTCTCGCGGGTCAGGTGGTGCCGCAGCGCCTCCTCCTGATCCAGCCGGCACAGGATGTACTGCTGCACGTCTTTCACTATGTGTGATTTCCGCAGGTCGTCCAGACAGATTTTCCGGAATCCTGCCAAAAAAAACCCCGCAAAATTAGTGATCCATCGCTGGCTCCCAGAGAAGTTAAACTTGTACAGAACACTGGTTAGACCACACTCGGAGTCACAGAATCAGACAGCACAGACGGAGGCCATTCGGCCCATCGTGCCTGTGCTGGCTCTTTGAAAGAGCTCTCCACTTAGTCCCACTGCCCCGCTCTTTCCCCAGAGCCCTGTAAATGTTTCCCCTTCTAGTATTTATCCAATTCCTTTTTGAAAGTTATTATTGAATCTGCTTCCTCTGCCCTTTCAGGCAGCGCATTCCAGATCACAACAACTCGCTGTGTAAAAAAATATTTCATCTCCGCCCTGGTTCTTTTGACAATTATCTTCAATCTGTGTCGTCTGGTTACCGACCCTCCTGCCACTGGAAACAGTTTCTCCTTATTTACTCCATCAAAACCCCTCATGATTTTGAACGCCTCAATTAAATCTCCCCTTAACCTTCTCTGCTCCAAGAAGAACAACCCCAGCTTCTCCAGTCTCTCCACATCGCTCAAGTCCCTCATCCCTGAACCATTCTAGTAAATTTCCTCTGTACCCTCTCCAAGGCCTTGACATCCTTCCTAAAAAGTGCGGTGCCCAGAACTGGACACAGTGCTCCAGCTGAGGCCTAACCAGTGTTTTATAAAGGTTCAGCATAACTTCCTTACATTTGTACTCTCTGCCTCTATTAATAAAGCCAAGGATCCCATATGGTTTTTTTTTAAACAGATTTCTCAACATGTTCTGCCACCTTCAAAGATTTGCGTACACACACCCCCCAGGTCTCTATTTAAAATTGGACCATTTAATTAATATTTAATTTTTATTGCCTCTCTGCATTCTTCCCACACAAAATGTAGCCCTTCACACTTCTCTGCATTAAATGTCATCCGCCGTGTGTCTGCCCATTTCACCAGTCTGTCCACGTCCTCCTGAAGTCTGTAACTATCCTCCTCACTGTTTACTGCATTTCTGAGTTTCATGTCATCTGCAAACTTTGAAATGATGCCCTGGATACTGAAGTCCAGGTTATTAATATATTTGTCAAAGAACATTGGTTCTAATACCGACCCCTGGGGAACCCCTGTATGCTTCGCTCCAGCCCCAAAAACAACCGTTCACCACCACTCTCCGCTTTCTGTCCTTTAGCCAACTTTGTATCCCTGCTGCTGCTGTCCCTTTAATCCCAGGGGCTTTAATTTTGTTAACAAGTCTATTATGCAGTACCTTCTCAAACGCCTTTTGAAAGTCCATATACACATTAACCGCATTATCCTCATCAACACTCTCCGTTACTTCATTAAAGAAGTACTGTGCAGTTCTGGTCTCCATATACCTGGGTTAGACCGCACTTGGAGTACTGTGCACAGTTCTGGTCTCCATAGACCTGGGTTAGACCACACTTGGAGCACTGTGCAGTTCTGGTCTCCATATACCTTGGTTAGACCACACTTGGAGCACTGTGCACAGTTCTGGTCTCCATATACCTTGGTTAGACCACACTTGGAGCACTGTGCACAGTTCTGGTCTCCATATACCTGGGTTAGACCACACTTGGAGCACTGTGCACAGTTCTGGTCTCCATATACCTTGGTTAGACCACACTGGGAGCACTGTGCACAGTTCTGGTCTCCATATACCTGAGTTAGACCACACTTGGAGCACTGTGCACAGTTCTGGTCTCCATATACCTTGGTTAGACGATACTTGGAGCACGGTGCACAGTTCTGGTCTCCATATACCTTGGTTAGACCACACTTGGAGCACGGTGCACAGTTCTGGTCTCCATATACCTTGGTTAGACCGCACTTGGAGCACGGTGCACAGTTCTGGTCTCCATATACCTTGGTTAGACCGCACTTGGAGCACTGTGCACAGTTCTGGTCTCCATATACCTTGGTTAGACCACACTTGGAGCACGGTGCACAGTTCTGGTCTCCATATACCTTGGTTAGACCGCACTTGGAGCACGGTGCACAGTTCTGGTCTCCATATACCTTGGTTAGACCGCACTTGGAGCACTGTGCACAGTTCTGGTCTCCATATACCTTGGTTAGACGATACTTGGAGCACGGTGCACAGTTCTGGTCTCCATATACCTTGGTTAGACCACACTTGGAGCATGGTGCACAGTTCTGGTCTCCATAGACCTTGGTTAGACCACACTTGGAGCACTGTGCACAGTTCTGGTCTCCATATACCTTGGTTAGACCGCACTTGGAGCACTGTGCACAGTTCTGGTCTCCATATACCTTGGTTAGACCACACTTGGAGCACTGTGCACAGTTCTGGTCTCCATATACCTTGGTTAGACCACACTTGGAGCACTGTGCACAGTTCTGGTCTCCATAGACCTTGGTTAGACCACACTTGGAGCACGGTGCACAGTTCTGGTCTCCATATACCTTGGTTAGACCACACTTGGAGCACTGTGCACAGTTTTGGTCTCCATAGACCTTGGTTAGACGATACTTGGAGCACGGTGCACAGTTCTGGTCTCCATATACCTTGGTTAGACCACACTTGGAGCACTGTGCACAGTTCTGGTCTCCATAGACCTTGGTTAGCCCACACTTGGAGCACTGTGCACAGTTCTGGTCTCCATATACCTTGGTTAGACGATACTTGGAGCACGGTGCACAGTTCTGGTCTCCATATACCTGGGTTAGACGATACTTGGAGCACTGTGCACAGTTCTGGTCTCCATAGACCTTGGTTAGACCACACTTGGAGCACGGTGCACAGTTCTGGTCTCCATATACCTTGGTTAGACCACACTTGGAGCACTGTGCACAGTTCTGGTCTCCATATACCTTGGTTAGACCGCACTTGGAGCACTGTGCACAGTTCTGGTCTCCATATACCTGGGTTAGACGATACTTGGAGCACTGTGCACAGTTCTGGTCTCCATAGACCTTGGTTAGACCACACTTGGAGCACTGTGCACAGTTCTGGTCTCCATATACCTTGGTTAGACCACACTTGGAGCACTGTGCACAGTTCTGGTCTCCATATACCTTGGTTAGACCGCACTTGGAGCACTGTGCACAGTTCTGGTCTCCATATTTATGAAAAGGTGCAAAAAACATTTAACAAGTATGATACCAGAACTGAGAGGCTATGACTATCTGGAAAGGCTGAACAGGCCGGGGCTCTTTGCTCTAGAAAAGAGAAAAGAGAAGGCTGAGGGGCGACCTGATAGAGGTCTTTAAAATTATGAAGGGGTTCAGAGGGTGGACATAGAGATGTTTCCACTTGTGGGCGAGTCCAGAACTAGGGGCCGTCAATATAAGATAGTCACTAATAAATCCAATAGAGAATTCAGGAGAAACTTCTTTACCCAGAGAGTGGTGAGAATGTGGAACTCGCTCCCACAGGGAGTGGTTGAGGCAAATAGCAGAGATGCATTTAAGGGGAAGCGAGAAACACACGAGGGAGAAAGGAATAGAAGGATATGGTGATAGGGTGAGATGTAGAGGGGTGGGAGGAGGCTCGTGTGGAGCATAAACACCAGCACGGGCCGGTTAGGCCGAATGGCCTGTTTCTGTGCTGTAGACTCGATGTAATGCTCGACAGCTCAGACATACAACGCCTGGGTCTCCCCAAGGATTTAATTTTATTGCAGCGTGTCATTCCAAGCTATATAGATTAGCTAGGTCCCTGGGCTCTTCCCTGGCACGTGTTGAATAAACTGATTTGGAAGAAAATCCAGCCGGGATTCCAAGTCCCGCTCACCGTGCAGTGACTATGGCAGGAGGTGCACGTGGCAACAGGAGGGAACTGGAGCTGGTTCAGTAGCTGTGACTATCTGGGCTCACAAATGCCCACTTATGTGAGGCAATAGAGGGTAACCCAGTGACCGGGGAACCCATACCCAAGTCAGTTTTTGTGGAGCGCATACCCCAGTGAGAGTCACTGTCTGAGGAACTGTACCCCAGTGAGAGTCGGTGTTTATGGAACTGTACCCCAGTGAGAGTCGGTGTCTGTGGAACTGTACCCCAGTGAGAGTCAGTGTCTGTGGAACTATACCCCAGTGAGAGTCGGTGTCTGTGGAACTGTATCCCAGTGAGAGTCGGTGTCTGTGGAACTGCACCCCAGTGAGAGTCAGTGTCTGTGGAACTGTACCCCAGTGAGAGTCAGTGCCTGTGGAACCCGTACCCCAGTGAGAGTCACTGTCTGAGGAACTGTACCCCAGTGAGAGTCGGTGTTTGTGGAACGGTACCCCAGTGAGAGTCGGTGTCTGTGGAACTGTACCCCAGTGAGAGTCAGTGCCTGTGGAACCCAAACTCCAGTGAGAATCAGTGTCTGTGGAACCCGTACCCCAGTGAGAATCAATGCCTGTGGAACCCGTACCCCAGTGAGAGTCGGTGTCTGTGGAACCCGTACCCCAGTGAAAGTCAGTGTCTGTGGAACCCGTACTCCAGTGAGAGTCAGTGTGTGTGGAACCCGTACCCGAGTGACAGTCGGTGTCTGTGGAACCCGTACCCCAGTGAGAGTCGGTGTCTGGGGAACCCGTACCGCAGTGACAGTCAGTGTCTGTGGAACTGTACCCCAGTGAGAGTCAGTGTGTGGAACTGTACCCCAGTGAGAGTCGGTGTCTGTGGAACCCGTACCCCGGTGAGAGTCAGTGTCTGTGGAACCCGTACCCCAGTGAGAGTCAGTGTCTGTGGAACCCGTACCCCAGTGAGAGTCGGTGTCTGTGGAACCCGTACCCCAGTGAGAGTCGTGTCTGTGGAGCCCGTACCCCAGCGAGAGTCGGTGTCTGTGGAACCCGTACCCCAGTGAGAGTCAGTGTCTGTGGAACCCGTACCCCAGTGAGAGTCAGTGTCTGTGGAACCTGTACCCCAGTGAGAGTCAGTGCCTGTGGAACTGTACCCCAGTGAGAGTCACTGTCTGAGGAACTGTACCCTACTGAGAGTCGGTGTCTGTGGAACTGTACCCCAGTGAGAGTCGGTGTCTCTGGAACTGTACCCCAGTGAGAGTCAGTGTCTGCGGAACCCGTACCCCAGTGAGTGTCAGTGTCTGTGGAACCCGTACCCCAGTGAGAGTCAGTGTCTGTGGAACCCGTACCCCAGTGAGAGTCAGTGTCTGTGGAACCCGTACCCCAGTGTGAGTCAGTGTCTGTGGAACCCGTACCCCAGTGAGAGTCAGTGTCTGTGGAACTATATCCCAGTGAGAGTCAATGCCTGTGGAACCCGAACCCCAGTGAGAATCAGTGTCTGTGGAACCCGTACCCCAGTGAGAATCAGTGTCTGTGGAACTGTACCCCAGTGAGAATCAGTGTCTGTGGAACCCGTACCCCAGTGAGAATCAATGCCTGTGGAACCCGTACCCCAGTGAGAGTCAGTGTCTGTGGAACCCGTACCCCAGTGAGAGTCAGTGCCTGTGGAACCCATACCCCAGTGAGAGTCACTGTCTGAGGAACTGTACCCCAGTGAGAGTCGGTGTTTGTGGAACGGTACCCCAGTGAGAGTCGGTGTCTGTGGAACTATGCCCCAGTGAGAGTCAGTGCCTGTGGAATCCAAACTCCAGTGAGAATCAGTGTCTGTGGAACCCGTACCCCAGTGAGAATCAATGCCTGTGGAACCCGTACCCCAGTGAGAGTCGGTGTCTGTGGAACCCGTACCCCAGTGAAAGTCAGTGTCTGTGGAACCCGTACCCCAGTGAGAGTCAGTGTCTGTGGAACCCGTACCCCAGTGAGAGTCAGTGTATGTGGAACCCGTACCCCAGTGAGAGTCGGTGTCTGTGGAACCCGTACCCCAGTGAGAGTCGGTGTCTGTGGAACCCGTACCCCAGTGAGAGTCGTGTCTGTGGAGCCCGTACCCCAGCGAGAGTCGGTGTCTGTGGAACCCGTACCCCAGTGAGAGTCAGTGTCTGTGGAACCCGTACCCCAGTGAGAGTCAGTGTCTGTGGAACCTGTACCCCAGTGAGAGTCAGTGCCTGTGGAACTGTACCCCAGTGAGAGTCACTGTCTGAGGAACTGTACCCTAGTGAGAGTCGGTGTCTGTGGAACTGTACCCCAGTGAGAGTCGGTGTCTGTGGAACTGTACCCCAGAGAGAGTCAGTGTCTGTGGAACCCGTACCCCAGTGAGAGTCGCTGTCTGAGGAACTGTACCCCAGTGAGAGTCGGTGTCTGTGGAACTGTATCCCAGTGAGAGTCGGTGTCTCTGGAACTGTACCCCAGTGAGAGTCAGTGTCTGTGGAACCCGTACCCCAGTGAGTGTCAGTGTCTGTGGAACCCGTACCCCAGTGAGAGTCAGTGTCTGTGGAACCCGTACCCCAGTGAGAGTCAGTGTCTGTGGAACCCGTACCCCAGTGTGAGTCAGTGTCTGTGGAACCCATACCCCAGTGAGAGTCAGTGTCTGTGGAACTATATCCCAGTGAGAGTCAATGCCTGTGGAACCCGAACCCCAGTGAGAATCAGTTTCTGTGGAACCCGTACCCCAGTGAGAATCAGTGTCTGTGGAACTGTACCCCAGTGAGAATCAGTGTCTGTGGAACCCGTACCCCAGTGAGAATCAATGCCTGTGGAACCCGTACCCCAGTGAGAGTCAGTATGTGTGGAACCCGTACCCCAGTGAGAGTCGGTGTCTGTGGAACCCGTACCCCAGTGAGAGTCAGTGTCTGTGGAGCCCGTACCCCAGTGAGAGTCAGTGTCTGTGGAACCCGTACCCCAGTGAGAGTCAGTGTCTGTGGAACCCGTAACCCAGTGAGAGTCAGTGCCTGTGGAACCCGTACCCCAGTGAGAGTCAGTGTCTGTGGAACCCGTACCCCAGTGAGAGTCAGTGTCTGTGGAACCCGTAACCCAGTGAGAGTCAGTGCCTGTGGAACCCGTACCCCAGTGAGAGTCAGTGTCTGTGGAACCCGTACTCCAGTGAGAGTCAGTGTCTGTGGGACCCGTACCCCAGAGAGAGTCAGTGTCTGTGGAACTGTACTCCAGTGAGAGTCAGTGTCTGTGGGACCCGTACCTCAGTGAGAGTCAGTGTCTGTGGAACTGTACCCCAGTGAGAGTCAGTGTCTGTGGAACCTGTACCCCAGTGAGAGTCAGTGTCTGTGGAACCCGTACCCCAGTGAGAGTCAGTGTCTGTGGAACCCGTACCCCAGTGAGAGTCAGTGTCTGTGGAACTGTACCCCAGTGAGAGTCAGTGTCTGTGGAACCTGTACCCCAGTGAGAGTCAGTGTCTGTGGAACTGTACCCCAGTGAGAGTCAGTGTCTGTGGAACTGTACCCCAGTGAGAGTCAGTGTCTGTGGAACCTGTACCCCAGTGAGAGTCAGTGTCTGTGGAACTGTACCCCAGTGAGAGTCAGTGTGTATGGGACCCGTAATCCATTCTCACCTGTAAACATTCTGCTGACCACTTTATTTTGTTTTCGAGCCGAGCACACTAGGAGTAGCCAGGAGGGGAATAGCTCGTGGTGATTGGACAGAAGTTCTCCGATGGTCCCGCTCTTCCCAGAAGGCTTCCAGTCGGCATCTTTGAAGATCTCGCCTTCATCGATGGAGTCCACCAGCAGCAGGAGGTTCTGTGGTGGTGGCTGGACGTCCAGTAGCGGCAGGAGGACAGCCCTGCATCGGGCAAAGTGAAAACCACGTCAGTCTGTAAGTGAATGGTTTCCCTAATCAGAACAGCTTGTCTGGGACAGTTTATTTATTGAGAAACTCAATCTGGAACCTACCCCACGCACCCTACAAGATACAAACACCTCACAAGGCACTTCACACAGACACAAGGAAAAAGATGCTCGCTGAGTCAAAGGAGGAGATATGAGGACGGTGACCAGACGATAAACTGAAGAGGTAGGTTCTAGAGAGGGAATTGCAGTGTGTGGAGCCGGCCACCAATGGTGCAGCGAGGGAAGAGACTCGAGAGAACAGAATCAGAGAAAGAGAGAGCACGGTGTGGTGTGGTTGGGGGGGGGGCGTTGTGGGGCTGGAGGAAGTTACACAGATAGGGAGGGGCGGGGCCATGGAGGGATTTGAAAACAAGGATGAGAATTTTAAATTTGCAGTCTTGCCGGATCGGGAGCCAGTGTAGGTCAGCGAGCACAGGGGTGATGGCTGAACCGGACTTGGTGCGAGTTCGGACAGGGGACAGTGAGCACAGGGGGTGATGGGTGAACGGGGCTTGGTGCGAGTTCGGACACGGGGCAGTGAGCACAGGGGGTGATGGGTGAACGGGACTGGGTGTGAGTTAGGACACGGGGCAGTGAGCACAGGGGGTGATGGGTGAACAGGACTCGGTGTGAGTTAGGACACGGGGCAGTGAGCACAGGGGGTGATGGGTGAACGGGACTGGGTGTGAGTTAGGACACGGGGCAGTGAGCACAGGGGGTGATGGGTGATCGGGACTGGGTGTGAGTTAGGACACGGGGCAGTGAGCACAGGGGGTGATGGGTGAACGGGACTGGGTGTGAGTTAGGACACGGGGCAGTGAGCACAGGGGGTGATGGGTGAACGGGACTTGGTGCGAGTTCGGACACGGGGCAGTGAGCACAGGGGGTGATGGGTGAACGGGACTGGGTGTGAGTTAGGACACGGAGCAGTGAGCACAGGGGGTGATGGGTGAACGGGACTGGGTGTGTGTTAGGACACGGGGCAGCGAGCACAGGGGGTGATGGGTGAACGGGACTGGGTGTGAGTTAGGACACGGGGCAGTGAGCACAGGGGGTGATGGGTGAATGGGACTGGGTGTGAGTTAGGACACGGGGCAGTGAGCACAGGGGGTGATGGGTGAACGGGACTGGGTGTGAGTTAGGACACGGGGCAGTGAGCACAGGGGGTGATGGGTGAACGGGACTGGGTGTGAGTTAGGACACGGGGCAGTGAGCACAGGGGGTGATGGGTGAACGGGACTGGGTGTGAGTTAGGACACGGGGCAGTGAGCACAGGGGGTGATGGGTGAACGGGACTGGGTGTGAGTTAGGACACGGGGCAGTGAGCACAGGGGGTGATGGGTGAACGGGACTGGGTGCGAGTTAGGACACGGGGCAGTGAGCACAGGGGGTGATGGGTGAACGGGACTGGGTGTGAGTTAGGACACGGAGCAGTGAGCACAGGGGGTGATGGATGAACGGGACTTGGTGCGAGTTAGGACACGGGGCAGTGAGCACAGGGGGTGATGGGTGAACGGGACTGGGTGTGAGTTAGGACACGGGGCAGTGAGCACAGGGGGTGATGGGTGAACGGGACTGGGTGTGAGTTGGGACACGGGGCAGTGAGCACAGGGGGTGATGGGTGAACGGGGCTTGGTGCGAGTTCGGACACGGGGCAGTGAGCACAGGGGGTGATGGGTGAACGGGACTGGGTGTGAGTTAGGACACGGGGCAGTGAGCACAGGGGGTGATGGGTGAACGGGACTTGGTGCGAGTTCGGACACGGGGCAGTGAGCACAGGAGGTGATGGGTGAACGGGACTGGGTGTGAGTTCGGACACGGGGCAGTGAGCACAGGGGGTGATGGGTGAACGGGACTTGGTGCGAGTTCGGACACGGGGCAGTGAGCACGGGGTGATGGGTGAACGGGACTGGGTGCGAGTTAGGACACGGGGCAGTGAGCACAGGGGGTGATGGGTGAACGGGACTTGGTGCGAGTTCGGACACGGGGCAGTGAGCACAGGGGGTGATGGGTGAACGGGACTGGGTGTGAGTTAGGACACGGGGCAGTGAGCACAGGGGGTGATGGGTGGACGGGACTTGGTGCGAGTTAGGACACGGGGCAGTGAGCACAGGGGGTGATGGGTGAACGGGACTTGGTGCGAGTTCGGACACGGGGCAGTGAGCACAGGGGGTGATGGGTGAACGGGACTTGGTGCGAGTTCGGACACGGGGCAGCAGAGTTTTGGGTGAGCCGTAGTTTACGGAGGCCGGCCAGGAGAGCGTCGGAATAGTCGAGTCCGGGGATAAAAAAAACCATGGAATGGGTTTCCGCAGATGAGCCGAGGCGATATTGGAAGCTGGCAGTCTTGGTGATGGAGATGATATGGGGTCGGAAGAGATACAGGGAACAGTTACGTGATTCATTAGTACATGAGGCGCAATAGTGAGTGAAGAGCAGTTAAAGCGTTCACCAGTGGACAAAGGACGAGAGTGAGTAGCAAACACTCCAATTCACACTCGCAGCACAGGTACAAGGGGGTGTCGCCAGACACCTCACTCATGTGAATCCAAGCACAGACAACTGGGTCACACTCAGTTACACACTTTATTTCCAATCACGAGTGGGAGCTACAGACAGCCCGAAGGGTTTGCAAGTCAGCGGGTGAGAGGATTGCTGGATACCTGCACCTTTCTGAGCGTCCAGCTCATGCTGGGTAAACAGGGGCTGAGGGAAGGAGCAACAAGCACTGGCCGGACCTGTTGGAACCGGTAATTGCCCCAAGCACACAACAAATATCAGCCACGACACCTCGAACAATCTAACGCTGGAATGTCCCCGGCAACCGGATTTCACATTCCTGACATTCCTGCCTTTTGTGCTCAACTCACACAGAATCAAACTCCGCACACACCATTCCACCACCCCCGGGGCAGGTACAGCACGGGCTCGATACAGAGTAAAGCTCCCTCTGCACTGTCCCATCAAACACTCCCAGGGCAGGTACAGCACGGGTTAGATACAGAGTAAAGCTCCCTCTACACTGTCCCATCAAACACTCCCAGGGCAGGTACAGCACGGGCTCGATACAGAGTAAAGCTCCCTCTACACTGTCCCATCAAACACTCCCAGGGCAGGTACAGCACGGGATAGATACAGAGTAAAGCTCCCTCTACACTGTCCCATCAAACACTCCCAGGGCAGGTACAGCACGGGTTAGATACAGAGTAAAGCTCCCTCTACACCGTCCCATCAAACACTCCCAGGGCAGGTACAGCACGGGTTAGATACAAAGTAAAGCTCCCTCTACACTGTACCAACAAACACTCCCAGGGCAATACAGCACAGGTTAGATACAGAGTAAAGCTCCCTCTACACTGCCCCACAGGTTAGATCCAGTGCAGTACTGAGGGAGCGCCGCACTGTTGGAGGGGCAGTACTGAGGGAGCGCCGCACTGTCGGAGGGGCAGTACTGAGGGAGCGCCGCACTGTCGGAGGGGCAGTACTGAGGGAGCACCGCACTGTCGGAGGGGCAGTACTGAGGGAGCGCCGCACTGTCGGAGGGGCAGTACTGAGGGAGCACCGCACTGTCGGAGGGGCAGTTCTGAGGGAGCTCCACACTGTCGGAGGGGCAGTACTGAGGGAGCGCCGCACTGTCAGAGGGGCAGTACTGAGGGAGCGCCGCACTGTCAGTGGGACAGTACTGAGGGAGTATCGCACTGTCGGAGGGGCAGTACTGAGGGAGCGCCGCACTATCGGAGGGGCAGTACTGAGGGAGTTCCGCACTGTCGGAGGGGCAGTACTGAGGGAGCGCCGCACTGTCGGAGGGGCAGTACTGAGGGAGCGCCGCACTGTCAGTGGGACAGTACTGAGGGAGCGCCGCACTGTCGGAGGAGCAGTACTGAGGGAGCGCCGCACTGTCGGAGGGGCAGTACTGAGGGAGCGCCGCACTGTCGGAGGGGCAGTACTGAGGGAGCACCGCACTGTCGGAGGGGCAGTACTGAGGGAGCACCGCACTGTCGGAGGGGCAGTACTGAGGGAGTGCCGCACTGTCGGAGGGGCGCTCTTCAGGTGAGACGTTAAAGCAAGGCCCTATCTGCAGGCTCAGGTCCCACAGCACTAATCAAAGAGTAGGTCGCCTGGCCAACATTCCTCACTCAACAATAGCAAAATACTGCGGATGCTGGAAATCCGAAATAACAACAGAAAACGCTGGAAAAACTCAGCAGGCCAGGCAACATCCGTGGAGAGAGAAACAGAGTTAACGTTTCAGGTCGAGGACCCTTCGTCAGAACTGGAAAAAAAAGCAGGGAAAGGGATAGATTTTAAAGCAAATGGGGGCTGGGAAAAGGGGGAGGGGCTGAAAGAACAAAAGGGAAGGTCAGTGACAGGATAGAAAGCAAGAGAGGTTAAGAGATATTGAGAGATATTCAAGGAACGAAGGATGGCTCTAGATGGAGTGTGAACGACCCGGGCAGAATGAAGGACAGCTGCCATGTTGGAGGGGAGAAAAAAGCCCAGACGAAAGTGTGGATTAAAAAAGAGAAAATATATATATAAGATGAGGTGCTATTCCTCGAGTTTACGCTGAGCTTCCGTGGAACAATGCAAGAGGCCGAGGACGGTGAGGTCTGAGTGGGAATGGAGCGGTGAATTAAAGTGACAGGCCACCGGGAGCTCGGGGTCCCCCTTACGGACTGAACGGAGGTGTTCCGCAAAGCGGTCGCCCAATCTGCGTTTGGTCTCCCCAGTGTAGAGACCACATCGTGAGCAGCAAATACAGTTCCCTCCAGGAACCACGATAGGGTTCCCCTTGTCCTCACCTTTCACCCCACCAGCCTACACCTTCAACGGATCATCCTCCGGCATTTCCGCCACCTCCAAAGTGATCCCACCACCAAACACATCTTCCCCTGCCCTCCCCTTTCAGCATTCCGTAGGGACCGCTCCCTCCGCGACACCCGAGTCCACTCCTCTATCACCCCCAGCACCCCTTCCCCTTCGCCCGGCACCTTCCCGTGCAAGCGCAGGAGATGCAACACCTGCCCTTATACCTCCCCCCTTCCCACTGTCCAGGGCCCCAAACACCCCTTCCAGGTGAAACAGCGATTTACTTGTACTTCTTGCAATCTAGTATACTGTATTCGCTGCTCACGATGCGGTCTCCTCTACATTGGGGAGACCAAACGCAGATTGGGTGACCGCTTTGCAGAACACCTCCGTTCAGTCCGTAAGGGGAACCCCGAGCTTCCGGTCGCCTGTCATTTTAATTCACCGCCCCATTCCCACTCGGACCTCAACGTCCTTGGCCTCTTGCATTGTTCCACGGAAGCTCAGTGTAAGCTCGAGGAACAGCACCTCATCTTCCGATTAGGCACTTTACAGCCCTCTGGACTCAACATCGAGTTCAACAATTTCAGATCATAACCTCGGCCCCTATCATATTTTCTCTTTTTTTAATCCACACTTTCGTCTGGGCCTTTTTCTTCCCTCCCACACGGCAGATGTCCTTCATTCTGCCCGGGCCATTCACACTTCATCTAGAGCCATCCTTCGTTCCTTGAATGTCTCCCAATCTCTCCTGCTTCCTGCTTTCTATCCTGTCTCTGACCTTCCCTTTTGTTCTTTCAGCCCCTCCCCCTTTTCCCAGCCCCCACTTGCTTTAAAATCTATCCCTTTTCCTGCTTTTTTCCCCACTTCTGACGAAGGGTCTTCGACCTGAAACGTTGACTCTGTTTCTCTCTCCACGGATGCTGCCGGGCCCGCTGAGTTTTCCCAGCGTTTTCTGTCGTTATTTTCTCATCATCAAGAACAGCTTATCTGGTCATTCATCTTATTGCTGTTTCAGGGATCTTACTGTGCCGTTTCCTACATTACAACAGTGACGACACTTCAAAAGTAATTGATTTATGTGAAGTGCTTTAGGATTTGCTGACAGATGTGACACCATTGTTCAAGAAAGGGTGCAAGGACAATCCTAGTAACTACAGGCCGGTCAGTTTAACATCAGTGGTGGGTAAAGTTTTAGAAACAATAATCAAGGAAAAAAATTAACAGGCACTTGGAGAGGTTTAAGCTAATTAAGGAGAGCCAACACGGATTTGTAAAAGGCAGATCGTGTTTGACTAATCGAATTGAATTTTTTGATGAAGTAACAGGGAGGATTGATGAAGGGAATGCAACGGATGTTGTCTACATGGATTTTAGGAAGGCGTTTGACAAAGTACCACATAGAAGGCTGGTTAACAAAATTGAGGCTCATGGAATAGGTGGGTCAGTGGCAGCTTGGATAAGGAATTGGCTTAAGGACAGAAAACAGCGAGTTGTGGTAAATGACTGTTTTTCAGACTGGAGGATGGTAGACAGTGGTGTTCCCCAAGGGTCAGTACTGGGGCCACTGCTTTTTTTGATTATATATATATATATAAATAAATGGCCTGGATATTGGAATACAGAGTAGAATTTCTAAATTTGCCGATGACACCAAACTTGGGGGTGTGGCAAACAGTGATGATGATACCAATCGACTGCAACAGGACATAGAAAGACTAGCAGAATGGGCAGACAAGTGGCAGATGGAATTTAATACAGAGAAAAGTGAGGTGATGCATTTTGGCAGAAGGAACAGGGAGAGGCAATACTGTATACACTTAATGTGGTGTATGTGCCTTTAAGAGCCCCAGGTGTGCGTAATGCCGGTAATTGCCACTTGGGCTATATAAGCCTGTGTATTGTGTATATCCTTTAGAACCCCCCCCAGACTTGCTTAGTAAATACCTATGAACCAACTCCTGTCTTCAGTGTCTTTATCCACACACGGACACTACAGTGGCGACGAAGTGGAAACGGACTTACCTGCAATTCGGCAGCACCTCAAGGACATCGATTCCTCCAGCGTCCAGAAGACTCAAGGAAGTAATAGAAACTGTGGTTTCACCAGCTGGCCAAGCTGGTGGCAGGTACTGCGCTAATCCTTCCTGGGCGTCAGGCTGGGGCTCCAGTGGCGGGCTCTACAGCTGAGACAGGCAGCGAAATCGGAGGCAAGCAATAACGGACTGGGAGGGTGCACTCGGGAGACAGCCGGCGCGGCAAGCAGGTCAGCATTTAGACCTCCGTCGGGAACGAGTCTCCAACAGTGAAAAAACGGAAACCACAGTAAAACAGCGTTGTTATCGGTAGCAGCGGCGGGAAAGCGCAGGAAGCGCCATATCATTGCTACAGAGAGAAAAAAAAAGCACGGGAAGCGCCATATCTTTTTTGAAATGCCTAAGTCTGGCAATATTGATGCTTTTGATAACGAAACAGAGCCTAACTTTGGCAATATTGATGTTTTTGATAACAAGATAGAGGATTGGACCACATATGTAGAAAGAGTGGAGGTGTTTTGCACCGCAAATGGAATAGAAGATGAAAAAAAAGCTTCAGTGCTTCTGGATCTAATGGGCGCAGAAACATACAAACTGTTACGCAACTTAATCACTCCAGCCGAACCGATGGACAAGAATTTTGAGGAGATTGTTGATACCCTATACTGCCAATTCGAGGCAGGACTGGCAGATTCTCTGCAAGACAAATTCATCTGCGATCCCCTAAGTGTAGAAACACAAAAAAAGGTATCTTCTGGAAAAGATTTAACACTGGACAAGGCTTTCAGTGCAATAGGAGCGGCAAAGATACAGCAAAGGCCACAGGACTTCGGCACCCATGAAATGACACGGGGTTTCAAGAGATGTTATCGCTGCGGCAGATCCAACCATGACCAGAGGGATTGCTGGTTCAAAGAAAAAGCATGCAGGCGATGTGGAAAGATGGGACACATTCCACGTGTATGCCGATCTGAAAATAAAAAATCCACTAACGGGAAAAGAATCAATAAGGAAAAGCACAGAAAGGTACAAATGATGACGGACAGTAGCTCCAAAGACCAGAAGAGCGATAGCGACTCCGGGAACAAGAGACTAAGCTCTCTCAAATTACATAATGTAATTGCCAATGAAGATTACCAGACCATTTGGGTTACCCTCATAATAGCAGGGTCCCCAGTTAAAATGGAGCTAGATACAGGATCAGCTCTAACCGTAATAAATCGACGAGATTACGAGAGGCTATTTTCGCATATACCTCTAAAAGACACATCCATTATCTTAAAAACATATACGGGGCAGAAAGTATACCCCAAAGGAAAAATAAAGGTGCCTGTGGTATACAACGGCAAAGAAATACAAAAGTTGTATTTATACATTCTACAAGATGGTGGTCCACCGTTGTTGGGACGTGAATGGATAAGGAAGATACGTTTAGACTGGCACTCCATTCAGGCACTGACGGTGACCAGTAAGGGAAAAAACAATGATGACATCATACCTGAACGATTAAAAGACATCTTGGCCAACGCCAAAGAAGTGTTTCAAGAGAAACTAGGAACCTTGAAAGGCATCACCGCCTCAATAAAAGTGGAAGATGCAGCAATTCCAAAAATTTTTAAGGCAAGACCGGTGCCATACGCAATACGTCCGGCAGTCGAGGCAGAGCTGGAGAATTTGGAAAAGGCAGGCGTATTATCCAAAATAGATTGGAGCGAATGGGCAACACCCATCGTTCCAGTCATGAAAAAAGCATTGAAAAATAACTCTGAGGAACAGAGAAAAATTCGCATCTGTGGGGACTTTAAGGTGACTGTAAACCCGGTCCTTCACACGGTACAGTATCCTCTTCCGAGGATAGAAGATATTTTCGCCTCACTATCCGGAGGAAAACGTTTCACAAAAATTGACTTGGCACAGGCATATCTACAGATGGAGGTTGAGGAGACCTCTAAAAAGTATCTCACAATAAACACACACAAAGGCCTGTACCAGTACAATCGACTGGTTTTTGGAGTAGCATCAGCTCCAGCTAACTGGCAAAGAGCTTCCGGGGACTCAATGCTACCTAGACGACATCCTTATAACAGGAGAAAACGACAACGAGCACCTTGCCAATTTGGAGCAGGTGCTCACTAGGCTGAAAGAACGGGGCCTACGAGCAAATCGCCCCAAGTGCGAATTTTTCCAAAATCAGATATCATATTGTGGCCACATAATTAATAAGGAAGGGTTGCATAAGTCACCTGAAAAAATTGAAGCAGTTATAAAAGCCCCAGCACCTGAAAATGTTTCACAATTGAGGTCATTCCTGGGATTAATAAATTACTATCATAAATTTTTACCGAACTTATCAACTATTCTACACCCTCTTAGTGATCTTCTACACACAGGAGTGATTTGGAAATGGAACGAAGACTGTAAACGTGCCTTCCATAAATGTAAAGACTTAATCACATCCGAGAAAGTTTTGGCTCATTACAACCCATCACTACCAATCAGACTGGCGTGCGATGCATCCCCTTACGGCATAGGAGCGGTATTGTCCCATAGATTCCCTGATGGCTCGGAACGGCCGATAGCTTTTGCGTCACGCTCATTGAACTCAGCTGAGCGTAACTATTCCCAGATAGACAGGGAAGCACTCAGCCTGGTATGGGGAGTGAAAAAATTCAACCATTACCTACACGGACAAAAATTTACCTTGCTGACTGACCATCAACCCCTCATCTCCATATTCAACCCTAAGAAAGGTGTCCCCATTATGACAGCACAAAGACTACAGAGGTGGTCCCTTTTTCTAGGGGCACACCAATACAACATTGAATACAAAGGGTCAAAACAGCATGGGAATGCTGACGGTTTATCGCGCCTGCCGTTGCCAACGATAGAAGAGGCACCTACAGTAGACCCAGTAGAGATATTCCACTCTACCATAGTGGAATGTCTACCGGTGACAAATTCTGCCATTGAAAGGGAGACCAGAAATGACCCTACTCTCTCACGGGTCTACGATTTAACAATGAAGGGATGGCCAGCACATGGCGAACCACTGTTGCCAGCATTCTCGCAAAGAAGAGAACAGCTGTCAGTGTGCCGAGGAACCTTGATGTGTGGATCCAGAGTGGTGATTCCACCCAAACCCCAGGATAAAGTGCTAAAGGAGCTTCACGAGGGGCATCTGGGTGGAGTGAAAATGAAGAACCTAGCTAGGGCGTTTGTATGGTGGCCAGGTATCGATGGAGACATCGAAGACATGACCAAGAGCTGCCTAGGATGCCAGAAGGTCCAAAATGCTCCGCCACAGGCCCCTCTACATCCATGGGAGTGGCCCTCATCTCCCTGGCAAAGGGTGCACATCGACTTTGCTGGTCCATTTATGGACTCAATGTTCTTAATCGCAGTTGATGCACACTCCAAGTGGCCGGAGGTAATAAAGATGTCCTCCACCACCACGGAAAAAACCATCACAGTATTAAGGACCATATTTGCCAGGAATGGGCTGCCGGAACAGATATGTTCTGATAATGGACCGCAATTTGTGTCCGAAGAATTCAGAAAGTTCTTAAAGAACAATGGGGTAAAGCACTACACGTCCGCCCCATACCATCCCGCCACCAATGGATTGGCTGAAAGGTTTGTCCAGACCTTTAAGAAGGCCATAAAGGCCATGGGTAATGAAGACATAAAACTTCAGCACAAGGTGGATAACTTCTTATTTGCATATAGGAATGCAACACATATGGTTACAAACCAAACTCCCGCCATGATGTTCTACAATAGAAACCTAAGATGCCGGCTGGATTTGGTCAAGCCCAACATCCGAAGGGACGTGGAGAACCGGCAGTTTCAGGGCACGAATGAAAGGCCAACTAGGGCCTTCCAGATAGGCCAACCGGTTTTGGCCCGGGACTACCGTACCGAGAAATGGCAGCCTGGAACTATCTGCACACGACTAGGACCACTGATGTATACCGTGGACATCGGAGAAAGCATAATAAGGCGCCATGCTGACCAAATCATCAAGTCATCCGAAAAGGGACAACCTACACCACCACGCTATACATCTAACGATGAAGTAGAGATACCCATATCTACCTCCGATCCGGTGATACTGGAACCCGATGAACCCGACACTGGCCTTCAAGCCGAATCAGCCTTGCCAGAAGAACCTACTACACCACCAGAAACTACTACACCCCCGAGGCGTTATCCGGACCGAGTCAGGAAGCCTCCTGAGAGACTAACTTATAATTAATTAATACAGCAATGTATATTATTTTGCATATAACATGTAATTAATAATTACTTAAAATATGATGTACTAGTTAGCTAGAAGGGGAGGAATTGTGGTGTATGTGCCTTTAAGAGCCCCAGGTGTGCGTAATGCCGGTAATTGCCACTTGGGCTATATAAGCCTGTGTATTGTGTATATCCTTTAGAACCCCCCCCAGACTTGCTTAGTAAATACCTATGAACCAACTCCTGTCTTCAGTGTCTTTATCTACACACGGACACTACACTTAATGGCACAGTTTTAAAGTGTGCAGGGACAGAGGGACCTGGGAGTTAATGTGCATAGGTCCCTGAAGGTGGCGGGACATATTGAGAGAGTGGTTAGCAAAGCATATGGGATCTTGGGCTTCATAAATAGAGGTATTGAGTACAAAAGTAGAGAAGTTATGCTGAACCTTTATAAAGTGCTGGTTAGGCCACAACTGGAGTATTGCGTCCAGTTCTGGTCACCACACTTTTGGAAGGATGTGAAGGCCCTTGAGAGGGTGCAGAGGAGATTTACCAGAATGGTTCCAGGGATGAGGGATCTTAGCTACAAGGACAGGTTGGAGAACATACGAATTAGGAGCAGGCGTCGGCCACTCGGCCCCTCGAGCCTGCTCCGCCATTCAATAAGATCATGGCTGATCTGATTACTCCACATTCCCGCCTACCTCCGATAACCTTTCACCCCCTTGCTTACCAAGAATCTATCTCCCTCTGCCTTAAAAATATTCAAAGACTCTGCTTCCACCGCCCTCTGAGGAAGAGAGTTCCAAAGACTCACGACCCTCTGTGAGAAAAACATTTCTCCTCATCTCTGTCTTAAATGGGCGACCCCTTATTTTTAAACAGTGACCCCTAGTTCTAGATTCTCCCACAAGAGGAAACATCCTCTCCACATCCACCCTGTCCAGACCCCTCAAGATCTTATATGTTTCAATCAAGTCACCTCTTATTCTTCTAAACTCCAGCGGATACAAGCCTAGCCCGTCCAACCTTTCCTCATAAGACAAGCCGCCCATTCCAGGTATTAGTCTAGTAAACCTTCTCTGAACTGCCTCCAACGCATTTACATCCTTCCTTAAATAAGGAGACCAATACTGTACACAGTACTCCAGATGTGGTCTCACCAATGCCCTGTATAACTGAAGCATAACCTCCCTACTTTTATACAAACATAAAAGATAGGAGCAGGAGTAGGCCATTCGGCCCCTCGAGCCTGTTCCGCCATTTAATGAGATCATGGCTGATCATCCAAATTCAGTATCCTGTCCCTGCCTTCTCCCCATATCCCTTGATCCCTTTAGCCTTAAGAAATATACCTAACTCCTTCTTGAATATATTTAATGAATTGGCCTCAACGGCCTTCTGTGGCAGAGAATTCCGCAGGTTCATCTCTCTCTGGGTGAAGAAATTCCTCCTCATCTCAGTCCTAAATGGCTTACCCCTTATCCTTAGACTGTGACCCCTGGTTCCGGACTCCCCCGCTATGGGAAACATCCTTCCTGCATCTAGTCTGTCCAGTCCTGTTAGAATTTTATAAGTTTCAATGAGATCCCCTCTCATTCTTCTAAACTCTAGCGAATAAAAGCCCAATCGACCCAATCTCTCTTCATACGTCATTCCTGCCATCCCAGGTATCAGTCTGGTGAATCTTCACTGCACTCCCTCCATGGCAAGAATATCCTTCCTCAGATAAGGCGACCAAAACTGCACACAATACTCAAGGTGTGGTCTCACCAAGGCCCTGTACAACTGCAGCAAGACATCCTTGCTCCTGTACTCGAATCCTCTTACTATGAAGGCCAACATACCATTTGCCTTCTTAACCACCTGCTGCACCTGCATGCTTATCTTCAGCGGCTGGTGCACAAGGACACCCAGGTCTCGTTGCACTTCCCCTTCTCCCAATCTATTGCTGTTCAGATAATAATTTGCCTTCCTGTTTTTGCCACCAAAGTGGATAACCTCGCATTTATCCACATTATACTGCATCTGCCATGCACATGCCCAATCACCCAACCTGTCCAAATCATATTGGAGTTTCTCTGCATCCTCCTCACAGCACATACGCCCACCCAGCTTTGTGTCGTCTGCAAACTTGGAGATATTACATCTAGTTCCCTCGTCTAGATCATTAATATATATTGTGAATAACTGGGGTCCTAGCACCGATCCCTGCGGTACCCCACTAGTCACTGCCTGCCACTCGGAAAAAGACCCGTTTATTCCAACTCTTTGCTTTCTGTCTGCCAACCAGTTCTCTATCCAAGTCAGTACCTTACCCCCAATCCCATGTGCTTTAACTTTACACACTAATCTCTTATGCGGGACCTTATCGAAAGCCTTCTGAAAGTCCAAATACACCACATCCACTGGTTCTCCCTTATCTATTCTACCAGTTACATCCTCAAAAAATTCCAGTAGATTAGTCAAGCACAATTTACCTTTTGTAAATCCATGTTGACTTTGTCCGATCCTGTCACTGTTTTCCAAGTGCTCTGCTATTACATCTTTTATAATGGACTCTAGCATTTTCCCCACTACCGATGTCAGGCTTACCGGTCTATAATTCCCCGTTTTCTCTCTACCACCTTTTTTGAATAGTGGGGTTACATTAGCTACCCTCCAATCCATGGGAACTGTTCAAGAGTCCATAGAATTTTGGAAGATGACCAGCAATGCATCTACTATTTCTAGGGCCACTTCCTTAAGTACCCTAGGATGTAGATTATCAGGCCCTGGGGATTTATCGGCCTTCAATCCCGTCAATTTCCCTAACACCATTTCCCTACAAATACTGATTTCATTCAGTTCCTCCCTCTCATTAGACCCTATGTTCCCCGACATCTCTGGGAGGTTATTTGTGTCCTCCTTTGTGAAGACAGAACCCAAAAGTATGTATTTAATTGGTCGGCCATTTCTTTGTTCCCCATTATAAATTCCCCTGATTCTGACTGCAAGGGACCTACGCTTGACTTCACCAATCTTTTTCATCGGTAGGGGCCTCGCACAACAAGATTGCTAATTAATCCTTTCTCATTACATAATACCCAGTCTAAGATGGCCTGATCTCTAGTTGGTTCCTCGACATTGGTCCAGGAAACCATCCCTTATACACTCTAGGAATTCCTCCTCCACAGTATTGTTACTAATTTGCTTAGCCCAATCTATATGCAGATTAAAGTCACCCATGATAACTGTTGTGCCCTTATTGCACGTGTCTCTAATTCCCCGTTTAATGTCATCCCCAACCTCAGCATTACTGTTTGGGGGTCTGTATACCACTCCCACTAACGTTTTCTGCCCCTTGGTATTTCTCAGCTCTACCCATACAGATTCCACATCAGAGCTAATATCCTTCCTTACTATTGTGTTAATCTCCTCTTTAACCAGCAATGCTACCCCACCTCCTTTTCCTTTTTGCCTGTCTTTCCTGAATATTGAATACCCCTGGGTGTTGAATTCCCAGCCTTGGTCACCCTGGAGCCATGTCTCCGTAATCCCAATTATATCATATCCGTTTACCTCTATTTGCGCAGCTAATTCATCCACCTTATTACGAATGCTCCTCGCATTAAGACACAAAGCCTTCAGGCTTGTTTTTTAAACACTCTTAGACCTTTTAGAATTATTATTCACTGTGGCCATGTTTGATTTACACCCTTGATTTCTCCGACGGCCGCTTTTGCTTTTCTCCTTCCTGTCTTTTGCTTCTATCCTTGCTTCCCTTTTCTCTGTCTCCCTGCACAGGTTCCCAACCCCCTGCCAATTTAGTTTAAACCCTTTTTGTATTCAATTCCCCTCGCAATAAATGATAACATTCTATTAGCTTTCCTAATTACTTGCTGTACCTGCATACTAACCTTTTGCGATTCATGAACTAGGACACCCAGATCCCTCTGCATCGCAGAGCTCTGCAATCTCTCACCATTTAGATAATGTGCTTCTTTTTTACTCTTCCTGTCAAAATGGACAACTTCACATTTTCCCACATTATACTCCATTTGCCAGATCTTTGCCCACTCACTTAACCTATCTATATCCCTTTATAGACTCTCCTTAACAGCACTGTGGGAGCACCTTCACCACACGGACTGCAGCGGTTCAAGGCGGTGGCTCACCACCACCTTCTCAAGGGCAACTAGGGATGGGCAATAAATGCTGGCCTTGCCAGCGACGCCCACATCCTGTGAATGAATTTTTTAAACGCACATTTGTGCATACACTCACTCTCGTGTGCGCGCACACACACTGCACAGACTGGTTTTTCCAGCCCAGCCTGTCACACCTTGACTGTAGCTGTGACTCAGCACTGAACCAGTCTGAACACATCACAGCAGGTCACACTCTGTGTTCTCACCCAGTGTCACTGATGATACGTTAGGTGTTGAATATCACTTAAACTGTGAAAACCTGTCTACTGTCACTGTCCCGGGAGATATATTGCTGCCTGAAGACAGACTGGTCACTGAGACAGTGCAACACTCAGGCATTTGACAAGGTGCCACACAAAAGATTACTGATCAAGATAAAAAATCACGGGATTGGGGGTAATATACTGGCATGGGTGGAAGATTGGCTATCTAACAGAAAACAAAGAGTTGGGATAAATGGTTCGTTCTCGGGCTGGCAATCAGTAACTAGTGGTGTTCCGCAGGGGTCAGTGCTGGGACCCCAATTCTTTACAATCTACATAAACGATTTGGAGGAAGGGACCGAGTGCAACATATCCAAGTTTGCCGACAATACAAAGATGGGAGGGAAAGCAGTGAGTGAGGAGGACATAAAAAACCTGCAAAAGGACATAGACAGGCTAAGTGAGTGGGCAGAGACTTGGCAGATGAAATATAATACTGGAAAGTGTGAGGTTATGCACTTTGGCAGAAAAAAAATCAAAGAGCAAGTTATTATCTAAATGGAGAAAAACTGCAAAGTGCTACAGTGCAAAGGGATCTGGGGGTCCTGGTGCATGAAACACAAAAAGTTAGTATGCAGGTGCAGCAGGTGATCAGGAAGGCCAATGGAATCTTGGCTTTTATTGCAAGGGAGATGGAGTATAAAAACAGGGAAGTCTTGCTTCAGTTATACAGGGTACTGGTGAGGCCACACCTGGAATACTGCGTGCAGTTTTGGTTTCCATATTTAAGAAAAGATATACTTGTTCTCGAGGCAGTTCAGAGAAGGTTCACTCGGTTGATTCCGGAGATGAGGGGGTTGACTTATGAGGAAAGGTTGAGTAGGTTGGGCCTCTACTCATTGGAATTCAGAAGAATGAGAGGCGATCTTATCGAAACATATAAAATTGTGAGGGGGCTTGATCGGGTGGATGCGGTGAGGATGTTTCCACTGATGGGTGAGACTAGAACTAGGGGGCATAATCTTAGAATAAGGGGCTGCTCTTTCAAAACTGAGATGAGGAGTAACTTCTTCACTCAGAGGGTAGTAAATCTATCGAATTTGCTACCACAGAGAGCTGTGGAAGGTGCGACATTAAATAAATTTAAAACGGAGATAGACAGTTTCCTAGCAGATAAGGGAATTAGGGGTTACAGGGAGAGGGCAGGGAAGTGGACGTGAGTCTAGATTCGGATCAGCCATGATCCTATTGAATGGCGGAGCAGGCCCGAGGGGCCGTATGGCCTACTCCTGCTCCTACTTCTTATGTTCTTATGTTATCAATTAAATTTCAGCACTCTGCCCGACTGAAAATAGACAGGGCCGGGAAGGTCACAGCGAGCACTGGGTCAGCAAGAGAGTGGGACCCCCAACCCACCCTCCCCCAAGCCTGAGTGCGGACCCCCTCCCCCCCCCCGAGACTGAGTGCGGAACGCCCCCCCCCCACCCCCCGAGACTGAGTGCGGAACGCCCCCCCCACCACCCCCCGAGACTGAGTGCGGACCCCCCCTACCCGAGACTGAGTGCGGACCCTCCCCGCCCCGAGACTGAGTGCGGACCCCACCCCCCAACCCCGAGACTGAGTGCGGACCCCCCCCACCCCCCGAGACTGAGTGCGGACACCCCCCACCCCCCGAGACTGAGTGCGGACCACCCCCCCCCCCCAGACTGAGTGCGGACCCTCCCCCGCCCCCCCACCCCCCGCCGAGACTGAGTGCGGTCCCCCCCCACCCCCCCGAGACTGAGTGCGGACCCCCCCCAACCCCCGAGACTGAGTCCGGACCCCCCCCCCTCCCCTGAGACTGAGTGCAGACCCCCCCCGCTCCCCCGAGACTGAGTGCGGACCCCACCCCCCGCCCCAAAACTGAGTGCGGACCCCACCCCCCGCCCCAAAACTGAGTGCGGACCCTATTAGTGAGGGTGACCAAACGTTTGGCCAGAGGTGGATATTGACAACTTTAAAGGAGGAGAGAGAGGCGGAGAGGTTTAGGGAGGGAATTCCAGAGCTTAGGGCCCAGACAGCTGAAGGCACGGCCACCAATGGTGGAGTGATGGAAATCAGGGATACTCAAGAGACCAGAATTGGAGGAACCCAGAGATCGCGGGGGGTTGTGGGGCTGGAGGAGATTACAGAGATAGGGAGGGGCGAAGGCCATGGAGGGATTTGAAGGATGAGAATCAAGTCGTTGGTGGACAAGGAGCCAATGTAGGTCAGCAAGCACAGGGGGTGATGGGTGAACGGGACTCGGTGTGAGTTAGGACACGGGGCAGTGAGCACAGGGGGTGATGGGTGAACGGGACTGGGTGTGAGTTAGGACACGGGGCAGTGAGCACAGGGGGTGATGGGTGAACGGGACTGGGTGTGAGTTAGGACACGGGGCAGTGACCACAGGGGGTGATGGGTGAACGGGACTGGGTGTGAGTTAGGACACGGGGCAGTGACCACAGGGGGTGATGGGTGAACGGGACTGGGTGCGAGTTAGGACACGGGGCAGTGAGCACAGGGGGTGATGGGTGAACGGGACTGGGTGCGAGTTAGGACACGGGGCAGTGAGCACAGGGGGTGATGGGTGAACGGGACTGGGTGTGAGTTAGGACACGGGGCAGTGAGCACAGGGGGTGATGGGTGAACGGGACTGGGTGTGAGTTAGGACACGGGGCAGTGAGCACAGGGGGTGATGGGTGAACGGGACTGGGTGTGAGTTAGGACACGGGGCAGTGAGCACAGCGGGTGATGGGTGAATGGGACTGGGTGCGAGTTAGGAAGCGGGGCAGTGAGCACAGGGGGAGATGGGTGAACGGGACTGGGTGTGAGTTAGGACACGGGGCAGTGAGCACAGGGGGTGATGGGTGAACGGGACTGGGTGTGAGTTAGGACACGGGGCAGTGAGCACAGGGGGTGATGGGTGAACGGGACTGGGTGTGAGTTAGGACACGGGGCAGTGAGCACAGGGGGAGATGGGTGAACGGGACTTGGTGTGAGTTAGGACACGGGGCAGTGAGCACAGGGGGTGATGGGTGAACGGGACTCGGTGTGAGTTAGGACACGGGGCAGTGAGCACAGGGGGTGATGGGTGAACGGGACTGGGTGTGAGTTAGGACACGGGGCAGCGAGCACAGGGGGTGATGGGTGAACAGGACTGGGTGTGAGTTAGGACACGGGGCAGTGAGCACAGGGGGTGATGGGTGAACGGGACTGGGTGTGAGTTAGGACACGGGGCAGTGAGCACAGGGGGAGATGGGTGAACGGGACTGGGTGTGACTTAGGACACGGGGCAGTGAGCACAGGGGGTGATGGGTGAACGGGACTGGGTGTGAGTTAGGACACGGGGCACTGAGCACAGGGGGAGATGGGTGAACGGGACTGGGTGTGAGTTAGGACACGGGGCAGTGAGCACAGGGGGTGATGGGTGAACGGGACTGGGTGTGACTTAGGACACGGGGCAGTGAGCACAGGGGGTGATGGGTGAACGGGACTGGGTGTGAGTTAGGACACGGGGCAGTGAGCACAGGGGGAGATGGGTGAACGGGACTGGGTGTGAGTTAGGACACGGGGCAGTGAGCACAGGGGGTGATGGGTGAACGGGACTGGGTGTGAGTTAGGACACGGGGCAGTGAGCACAGGGGGTGATGGGTGAACGGGACTGGGTGTGAGTTAGGACATGGGGCAGTGAGCACAGGGGGTGATGGGTGAACGGGACTGGGTGTGAGTTAGGACACGGGGCAGTGAGCACAGGGGGTGATGGGTGAATGGGACTGGGTGTGAGTTAGGACACGGGGCAGGGAGCACAGGGGGTGATGGGTGAACGGGACTTGGTGTGAGTTAGGACACGGGGCAGTGAGCACAGGGGTGATGGGTGAACGGGACTGGGTGTGAGTTAGGACACGGGGCAGTGAGCACAGGGGGTGATGGGTGAACGGGACTGGGTGTGAGTTAGGACACGGGGCAGTGAGCACAGGGGGTGATGGGTGAACGGGACTGGGTGCGAGTTAGGACACGGGGCAGTGAGCACAGGGGGCGATGGGTGAACGGGACTGGGTGTGGGTTAGGACACGGGGCAGTGAGCACAGGGGGTGATGGGTGAACGGGACTCGGTGCGGGTTAGGACACGGGGCAGTGAGCACAGAGGGTGATGGGTGAACGGGACTCGGTGCGGGTTAGGACACGGGGCAGCGAGCACAGAGGGTGATGGGTGAACGGGACTGGGTGTGAGTTAGGACAGGGGCAGTGAGCACAGGGGGTGATGGGTGAACGGGACTGGGTGTGAGTTAGGACACGGGGCAGTGAGCACAGGGGTGATGGGTGAACGGGACTGGGTGTGAGTTAGGACACGGGGCAGTGAGCACAGGGGGTGATGGGTGAATGGGACTGGGTGTGAGTTAGGACACGGGGCAGTGAGCACAGGGGTGATGGGTGAACGGGACTGGGTGTGAGTTAGGACACGGGGCAGTGAGCACAGGGGGTGATGGGTGAACGGGACTCGGTGTGAGTTAGGACACGGGGCAGTGAGCACAGGGGGTGATGGGTGAACGGGACTGGGTGTGAGTTAGGACACGGGGCAGTGAGCACGGGGTGATGGGTGAACGGGACTGGGTGTGAGTTAGGACACGGGGCAGTGAGCACAGGGGGTGATGGGTGAACGGGACTGGGTGTGAGTTAGGACACCGGGCAGTGAGCACAGGGGGTGATGGGTGATCGGGACTCGGTGCGGGTTAGGACACGGGGCAGTGAGCACAGGCGGTGATGGGTGAATGGGACTGGGTGTGAGTTAGGACACGGGGCAGTGAGCGCAGGGGGTGATGGGTGAACGGGACTGGGTGTGAGTTAGGACACGGGGCAGTGAGCACAGGGGTGATGGGTGAACGGGACTGGGTGTGAGTTAGGACACGGGGCAGTGAGCACAGGGGGCGATGGGTGAACGGGACTGGGTGTGAGTTAGGACACGGGGCAGTGAGCACAGGGGGTGATGGGTGAACGGGACTGGGTGTGAGTTAGGACACGGGGCAGTGAGCACAGGGGGTGATGGGTGAACGGGACTGGGTGTGAGTTAGGACACGGGGCAGTGAGCACAGGGGGTGATGGGTGAACGGGACTGGGTGGGAGTTAGGACACGGGGCAGTGACCACGGGGTGATGGGTGAACGGGACTTGGTGTGAGTTAGGACACGGGGCAGTGAGCACAGGGGGGGATGGGTGAACGGGACTGGGTGTGAGTTAGGACACGGGGCAGTGAGCACAGGGGGTGATGGGTGAACGGGACTTGGTGTGAGTTAGGACACGGGGCAGTGAGCACAGGGGGTGATGGGTGAACGGGACTCGGTGTGAGTTAGGACACGGGGCAGTGAGCACAGGGGGTGATGGGTGAACGGGACTGGGTGTGAGTTAGGACACGGGGCAGTGAGCACAGGGGGTGATGGGTGAACGGGACTGGGTGTGAGTTAGGACACGGGGCAGTGAGCACAGGGGGTGATGGGTGAACGGGACTGGGTGCGAGTTAGGACACGGGGCAGTGAGCACAGGGGGAGATGGGTGAACGGGACTGGGTGTGAGTTAGGACACGGGGCAGTGAGCACAGGGGGTGATGGGTGAACGGGACTGGGTGTGAGTTAGGACATGGGGCAGTGAGCACAGGGGTCGATGGGTGAACGGGACTGGGTGTGAGTTCGGACACGGGGCAGTGAGCACAGGGGTGATGGGTGAACGGGACTGGGTGTGAGTTAGGACACGGGGCAGTGAGCACAGAGGGTGATGGGTGAACGGGACTGGGTGTGAGTTAGGACACGGGGCGGTGAGCACAGGTGGTGATGGGCGAACGGGACTCGGTGCGGGTTAGGACACGGGGCAGTGAGCACAGGGGGTGATGGGTGAACGGGACTGGGTGCGAGTTAGTACACGGGGCAGTGAGCACAGGGGCTGATGGGTGAACGGGACTTGATGCGAGTTAGGACACGGGGCAGTGAGCACAGGGGCTGATGGGTGAACGGGACTGGGTGTGTGTTAGGACACAGGGCAGTGAGCACGGGGAGATGGGTGAACGGGACTGGGTGTGAGTTAGGACACGGGGCAGTGAGCACAGGGGGTGATGGGTGAACGGGACTGGGTGTGAGTTAGGACACGGGGCAGTGAGCACAGGGTGATGGGTGAACGGGACTGGGTGTGAGTTAGGACACGGGGCAGTGAGCACAGGGGGTGATGGGTGAACGGGACTGGGTGCGAGTTAGGACACGGGGCAGTGAGCACGGGGTGATGGGTGAACGGGACTGGGTGCGAGTTAGGACACGGGGCAGTGAGCACAGGGGGTGATGGGTGAACGGGACTGGGTGCGAGTTAGGACACGGGACAGTGAGCACAGGGGGTGATGGGTGAACGGGACTGGGTGTGAGTTAGGACACGGGGCAGTGAGCACAGGGGGTGATGGGTGAACGGGACTGGGTGTGAGTTAGGACACGGGGCAGTGAGCACAGGGGGTGATGGGTGAATGGGACTGGGTGTGAGTTAGGACACGGGGCAGTGAGCACAGGGGGTGATGGGTGAACGGGACTCGGTGCGGGTTAGGACACGGGGCAGTGAGCACAGGGGGCGATGGGTGAACGGGACTGGGTGTGAGTTAGGACACGGGGCAGTGAGCACAGGGGGTGATGAGTGAACGGGACTGGGTGTGAGTTAGGACACGGGGCAGTGAGCACAGGGGGTGATGGGTGAATGGGACTGGGTGTGAGTTAGGACACGGGACAGTGAGCACAGGGGGTGATGGGTGAACGGGACAGGGTGTGAGTTAGGGCACGGGGCAGTGAGCACAGGGGGTGATGGGTGAACGGGACTGGGTGTGAGTTAGGACACAGGGCAGTGAGCACAGAGGGTGATGGGTGAACGGGACTGGGTGTGAGTTAGGACACGGGGCAGTGAGCACAGGGGGTGATGGGTGAACGGGACTGGGTGTGAGTTAGGACACGGGGCAGTGAGCACAGGGGGTGATGGGTGAACGGGACTGGGTGTGAGTTCGGACACGGGGCAGTGAGCACGGGGTGATGGGTGAACGGGACTGGGTGCGTGTTAGGACACGGGGCAGTGAGCACAGGGGAGATGGGTGAACGGGACTGGGTGTGAGTTAGGACACGGGGCAGTGAGCACAGGGGGTGATGGGTGAACGGGACTGGGTGTGAGTTAGGACACGGGGCAGTGAGCACAGGGGTGATGGGTGAACGGGACTGGGTGTGAGTTAGGACACGGGGCAGTGAGCACAGTGGGTGATGGGTGAACGGGACTGGGTGTGAGTTAGGACACGGGGCAGTGAGCACAGGGGGCGATGCGTGAGCGGGACTGGGTGTGAGTTAGGACACGGGGCAGTGAGCACAGGGGGTGATGGGTGAACGGGACTGGGTGTGAGTTAGGACACGGGGCAGTGAGCACATGGGTCGATGGGTGAACGGGACTGGGTGTGAGTTAGGACACGGGGCAGTGAGCACAGGGGGTGATGGGTGAACGGGACTGGGTGCGAGTTAGGACACGGGGCAGTGAGCACAGGGGGTGATGGGTGAACGGGACTGGGTGTGAGTTAGGACACGGGGCAGTGAGCACAGGGGGTGATGGGTGAACGGGACTGGGTGTGAGTTAGGACACGGGGCAGTGAGCACAGTGGGTGATGGGTGAACGGGACTCGGTGCGGGTTAGGACACGGGGCAGTGAGCACAGGGGGTGATGGGTGAACGGGACTGGGTGAGAGTTAGGACACGGGGCAGTGAGCACAGGGGGCGATGGGTGAACGGGACTGGGTGAGAGTTAGGACACGGGGCAGTGAGCACAGGGGGTGATGGGTGAACGGGACTGGGTGTGAGTTAGGACACGGGGCAGTGAGCACGGGGTGATGGGTGAACGGGACTGGGTGTGAGTTAGGACACGGGGCAGTGAGCACAGGGGGTGATGGGTGAACGGGACTGGGTGTGAGTTAGGACACGGGGCAGTGAGCACAGGGGGAGATGGGTGAACGGGACTGGGTGTGACTTAGGACACGGGGCACTGAGCACAGGGGGAGATGGGTGAACGGGACTGGGTGTGAGTTAGGACACGGGGCAGTGAGCACAGGGGGTGATGGGTGAACGGGACTGGGTGTGACTTAGGACACGGGGCAGTGAGCACAGGGGGTGATGGGTGAACGGGACTGGGTGTGAGTTAGGACACGGGGCAGTGAGCACAGGGGGAGATGGGTGAACGGGACTGGGTGTGAGTTAGGACACGGGGCAGTGAGCACAGGGGGTGATGGGTGAACGGGACTGGGTGTGAGTTAGGACACGGGGCAGTGAGCACAGGGGGTGATGGGTGAACGGGACTGGGTGTGAGTTAGGACATGGGGCAGTGAGCACAGGGGGTGATGGGTGAACGGGACTGGGTGTGAGTTAGGACACGGGGCAGTGAGCACAGGGGGTGATGGGTGAATGGGACTGGGTGTGAGTTAGGACACGGGGCAGGGAGCACAGGGGGTGATGGGTGAACGGGACTTGGTGTGAGTTAGGACACGGGGCAGTGAGCACAGGGGTGATGGGTGAACGGGACTGGGTGTGAGTTAGGACACGGGGCAGTGAGCACAGGGGGTGATGGGTGAACGGGACTGGGTGTGAGTTAGGACACGGGGCAGTGAGCACAGGGGGTGATGGGTGAACGGGACTGGGTGCGAGTTAGGACACGGGGCAGTGAGCACAGGGGGCGATGGGTGAACGGGACTGGGTGTGGGTTAGGACACGGGGCAGTGAGCACAGGGGGTGATGGGTGAACGGGACTCGGTGCGGGTTAGGACACGGGGCAGTGAGCACAGAGGGTGATGGGTGAACGGGACTCGGTGCGGGTTAGGACACGGGGCAGCGAGCACAGAGGGTGATGGGTGAACGGGACTGGGTGTGAGTTAGGACACGGGGCAGTGAGCACAGGGGGTGATGGGTGAACGGGACTGGGTGTGAGTTAGGACACGGGGCAGTGAGCACAGGGGTGATGGGTGAACGGGACTGGGTGTGAGTTAGGACACGGGGCAGTGAGCACAGGGGGTGATGGGTGAATGGGACTGGGTGTGAGTTAGGACACGGGGCAGTGAGCACAGGGGTGATGGGTGAACGGGACTGGGTGTGAGTTAGGACACGGGGCAGTGAGCACAGGGGGTGATGGGTGAACGGGACTCGGTGTGAGTTAGGACACGGGGCAGTGAGCACAGGGGGTGATGGGTGAACGGGACTGGGTGTGAGTTAGGACACGGGGCAGTGAGCACGGGGTGATGGGTGAACGGGACTGGGTGTGAGTTAGGACACGGGGCAGTGAGCACAGGGGGTGATGGGTGAACGGGACTGGGTGTGAGTTAGGACACCGGGCAGTGAGCACAGGGGGTGATGGGTGATCGGGACTCGGTGCGGGTTAGGACACGGGGCAGTGAGCACAGGCGGTGATGGGTGAATGGGACTGGGTGTGAGTTAGGACACGGGGCAGTGAGCGCAGGGGGTGATGGGTGAACGGGACTGGGTGTGAGTTAGGACACGGGGCAGTGAGCACAGGGGTGATGGGTGAACGGGACTGGGTGTGAGTTAGGACACGGGGCAGTGAGCACAGGGGGCGATGGGTGAACGGGACTGGGTGTGAGTTAGGACACGGGGCAGTGAGCACAGGGGGTGATGGGTGAACGGGACTGGGTGTGAGTTAGGACACGGGGCAGTGAGCACAGGGGGTGATGGGTGAACGGGACTGGGTGTGAGTTAGGACACGGGGCAGTGAGCACAGGGGGTGATGGGTGAACGGGACTGGGTGGGAGTTAGGACACGGGGCAGTGACCACAGGGGGTGATGGGTGAACGGGACTTGGTGTGAGTTAGGACACGGGGCAGTGAGCACAGGGGGGGATGGGTGAACGGGACTGGGTGTGAGTTAGGACACGGGGCAGTGAGCACAGGGGGTGATGGGTGAACGGGACTTGGTGTGAGTTAGGACACGGGGCAGTGAGCACAGGGGGTGATGGGTGAACGGGACTCGGTGTGAGTTAGGACACGGGGCAGTGAGCACAGGGGGTGATGGGTGAACGGGACTGGGTGTGAGTTAGGACACGGGGCAGTGAGCACAGGGGGTGATGGGTGAACGGGACTGGGTGTGACTTAGGACACGGGGCAGTGAGCACAGGGGGTGATGGGTGAACGGGACTTGGTGTGAGTTAGGACACGGGGCAGTGAGCACAGGGGGTGATGGGTGAACGGGACTCGGTGTGAGTTAGGACACGGGGCAGTGAGCACAGGGGGTGATGGGTGAACGGGACTGGGTGTGAGTTAGGACACGGGGCAGTGAGCACAGGGGGTGATGGGTGAACGGGACTGGGTGTGAGTTAGGACACGGGGCAGTGAGCACAGGGGGTGATGGGTGAACGGGACTGGGTGCGAGTTAGGACACGGGGCAGTGAGCACAGGGGGAGATGGGTGAACGGGACTGGGTGTGAGTTAGGACACGGGGCAGTGAGCACAGGGGGTGATGGGTGAACGGGACTGGGTGTGAGTTAGGACATGGGGCAGTGAGCACAGGGGTCGATGGGTGAACGGGACTGGGTGTGAGTTCGGACACGGGGCAGTGAGCACAGGGGTGATGGGTGAACGGGACTGGGTGTGAGTTAGGACACGGGGCAGTGAGCACAGAGGGTGATGGGTGAACGGGACTGGGTGTGAGTTAGGACACGGGGCAGTGAGCACAGAGGGTGATGGGTGAACGGGACTGGGTGTGAGTTAGGACACGGGGCGGTGAGCACAGGTGGTGATGGGCGAACGGGACTCGGTGCGGGTTAGGACACGGGGCAGTGAGCACAGGGGGTGATGGGTGAACGGGACTGGGTGCGAGTTAGTACACGGGGCAGTGAGCACAGGGGCTGATGGGTGAACGGGACTTGATGCGAGTTAGGACACGGGGCAGTGAGCACAGGGGCTGATGGGTGAACGGGACTGGGTGTGTGTTAGGACACAGGGCAGTGAGCACGGGGAGATGGGTGAACGGGACTGGGTGTGAGTTAGGACACGGGGCAGTGAGCACAGGGGGTGATGGGTGAACGGGACTGGGTGTGAGTTAGGACACGGGGCAGTGAGCACAGGGTGATGGGTGAACGGGACTGGGTGTGAGTTAGGACACGGGGGCAGTGAGCACAGGGGGTGATGGGTGAACGGGACTGGGTGCGAGTTAGGACACGGGGCAGTGAGCACGGGGTGATGGGTGAACGGGACTGGGTGCGAGTTAGGACACGGGGCAGTGAGCACAGGGGGTGATGGGTGAACGGGACTGGGTGCGAGTTAGGACACGGGACAGTGAGCACATGGGGTGATGGGTGAACGGGACTGGGTGTGAGTTAGGACACGGGGCAGTGAGCACAGGGGGTGATGGGTGAACGGGACTGGGTGTGAGTTAGGACACGGGGCAGTGAGCACAGGGGGTGATGGGTGAACGGGACTGGGTGTGAGTTAGGACACGGGGCAGTGAGCACAGGGGGTGATGGGTGAACGGGACTGGGTGTGAGTTAGGACACGGGGCAGTGAGCACAGGTGGTGATGGGCGAATGGGACTCGGTGCGGGTTAGGACACGGGGCAGTGAGCACAGGGGGTGATGGTGTGAACGGGACTGGGTGTGAGTGAGGACACGGGGCAGTGAGCACAGGGGGTGATGGGTGAACGGGACTGGGTGTGAGTTAGGACACGGGGCAGTGAGCACAGGGGGTGATGGGTGAACGGGACTGGGTGTGAGTTAGGACACGGGGCAGTGAGCACAGGGGGTGATGGGTGAACGGGACTCGGTGCGGGTTAGGACACGGGGCAGTGAGCACAGGGGGTGATGGGTGAACGGGACTGGGTGTGAGTTAGGACACGGGGCAGTGAGCACAGGGGGTGATGGGTGAATGGGACTGGGTGTGAGTTAGGACACGGGGCAGTGAGCACAGGGGGTGATGGGTGAACGGGACTCGGTGCGGGTTAGGACACGGGGCAGTGAGCACAGGGGGCGATGGGTGAACGGGACTGGGTGTGAGTTAGGACACGGGGCAGTGAGCACAGGGGGTGATGGGTGAATGGGACTGGGTGTGAGTTAGGACACGGGGCAGTGAGCACAGGGGGTGATGAGTGAACGGGACTGGGTGTGAGTTAGGACACGGGGCAGTGAGCACAGGGGGTGATGGGTGAATGGGACTGGGTGTGAGTTAGGACACGGGACAGTGAGCACAGGGGGTGATGGGTGAACAGGACAGGGTGTGAGTTAGGGCACGGGGCAGTGAGCACAGGGGGTGATGGGTGAACGGGACTGGGTGTGAGTTAGGACACGGGGCAGTGAGCACAGAGGGTGATGGGTGAACGGGACTGGGTGTGAGTTAGGACACGGGGCAGTGAGCACAGGGGGTGATGGGTGAACGGGACTGGGTGTGAGTTAGGACACGGGGCAGTGAGCACAGGGGGTGATGGGTGAACGGGACTGGGTGTGAGTTCGGACACGGGGCAGTGAGCACGGGGTGATGGGTGAACGGGACTGGGTGCGTGTTAGGACACGGGGCAGTGAGCACAGGGGAGATGGGTGAACGGGACTGGGTGTGAGTTAGGACACGGGGCAGTGAGCACAGGGGGTGATGGGTGAACGGGACTGGGTGTGAGTTAGGACACGGGGCAGTGAGCACAGGGGTGATGGGTGAACGGGACTGGGTGTGAGTTAGGACACGGGGCAGTGAGCACAGTGGGTGATGGGTGAACGGGACTGGGTGTGAGTTAGGACACGGGGCAGTGAGCACAGGGGGCGATGCGTGAGCGGGACTGGGTGTGAGTTAGGACACGGGGCAGTGAGCACAGGGGGTGATGGGTGAACGGGACTGGGTGTGAGTTAGGACACGGGGCAGTGAGCACATGGGTCGATGGGTGAACGGGACTGGGTGTGAGTTAGGACACGGGGCAGTGAGCACAGGGGGTGATGGGTGAACGGGACTGGGTGCGAGTTAGGACACGGGGCAGTGAGCACAGGGGGTGATGGGTGAACGGGACTGGGTGTGAGTTAGGACACGGGGCAGTGAGCACAGGGGGTGATGGGTGAACGGGACTGGGTGTGAGTTAGGACACGGGGCAGTGAGCACAGTGGGTGATGGGTGAACGGGACTCGGTGCGGGTTAGGACACGGGGCAGTGAGCACAGGGGGTGATGGGTGAACGGGACTGGGTGAGAGTTAGGACACGGGGCAGTGAGCACAGGGGGCGATGGGTGAACGGGACTGGGTGAGAGTTAGGACACGGGGCAGTGAGCACAGGGGGTGATGGGTGAACGGGACTGGGTGTGAGTTAGGACACGGGGCAGTGAGCACAGGGGGTGATGGGTGAACGGGACTGGGTGAGAGTTAGGACACGGGGCAGTGAGCACAGGGGGTGATGGGTGAACGGGACTCGGTGCGGGTTAGGACACGGGCCAGTGAGCACAGGGGGTGATGGGTGAACGGGACTGGGTGAGAGTTAGGACACGGGGCAGTGAGCACAGGGGGCGATGGGTGAACGGGACTGGGTGAGAGTTAGGACACGGGGCAGTGAGCACAGGGGGTGATGGGTGAACGGGACTGGGTGTGAGTTAGGACACGGGGCAGTGAGCACGGGGTGATGGGTGAACGGGACTGGGTGTGAGTTAGGACACGGGGCAGTGAGCACAGGGGGTGATGGGTGAACGGGACTGGGTGAGAGTTAGGACACGGGGCAGTGAGCACAGGGGGTGATGGGTGAACGGGACTCGGTGCGGGTTAGGACACGGGCCAGTGAGCACAGGGGTCGATGGGTGAACGGGACTGGGTGTGAGTTAGGACACGGGGCAGTGAGCACAGGGGGTGATGGGTGAACGGGACTGGGTGTGAGTTCGGACACGGGGCAGTGAGCGCAGGGGGTGATGGGTGAACGGGACTTGGTGTGAGTTAGGACACGGGGCAGTGAGCACAGGGGGCGATGGGTGAACGGGACTGGGTGTGAGTTAGGACACGGGACAGTGAGCACGGAGTGATGGGTGAACGGGACTGGGTGTGAGTTAGGACACGGGGCAGTGAGCACAGGGGGTGATGGGTGAACGGGACTGGGTGTGAGTTAGGACACGAGGCAGTGAGCACAGGGGGTGATGGGTGAACGGGACTCGGTGCGGGTTAGGACACGGGGCAGTGAGCACAGGGGGCGATGGGTGAACGGGACTGGGTGTGGGTTAGGACACGGGGCAGTGAGCACAGGGGGTGATGGGTGAACGGGACTCGGTGCGGGTTAGGACACGGGGCAGTGAGCACAGAGGGTGATGGGTGAACGGGACTCGGTGCGGGTTAGGACACGGGGCAGCGAGCACAGAGGGTGATGGGTGAACGGGACTGGGTGTGAGTTAGGACACGGGGCAGTGAGCACAGGGGGTGATGGGTGAACGGGACTGGGTGTGAGTTAGGACACGGGGCAGTGAGCACAGGGGTGATGGGTGAACGGGACTGGGTGTGAGTTAGGACACGGGGCAGTGAGCACAGGGGGTGATGGGTGAATGGGACTGGGTGTGAGTTAGGACACGGGGCAGTGAGCACAGGGGTGATGGGTGAACGGGACTGGGTGTGAGTTAGGACACGGGGCAGTGAGCACAGGGGGTGATGGGTGAACGGGACTGGGTGTGAGTTAGGACACGGGGCAGTGAGCACGGGGTGATGGGTGAACGGGACTGGGTGTGAGTTAGGACACGGGGCAGTGAGCACAGGGGGTGATGGGTGAACGGGACTGGGTGTGAGTTAGGACACCGGGCAGTGAGCACAGGGGGTGATGGGTGAACGGGACTCGGTGCGGGTTAGGACACGGGGCAGTGAGCACAGGCGGTAATGGGTGAATGGGACTGGGTGTGAGTTAGGACACGGGGCAGTGAGCGCAGGGGGTGATGGGTGAACGGGACTGGGTGTGAGTTAGGACACGGGGCAGTGAGCACAGGGGTGATGGGTGAACGGGACTGGGTGTGAGTTAGGACACGGGGCAGTGAGCACAGGGGGTGATGGGTGAATGGGACTGGGTGTGAGTTAGGACACGGGACAGTGAGCACAGGGGGTGATGGGTGAACGGGACTGGGTGTGAGTTAGGACACGGGGCAGTGAGCACAGGGGGTGATGGGTGAACGGGACTGGGTGTGAGTTAGGACACGGGGCAGTGAGCACAGAGGGTGATGGGTGAACGGGACTGGGTGTGAGTTAGGACACGGGGCAGTGAGCACAGGGGGTGATGGGTGAACGGGACTGGGTGTGAGTTAGGACACGGGGCAGTGAGCACAGGGGGTGATGGGTGAACGGGACTCGGTGCGGTTTAGGACACGGGGCAGTGAGCACAGCGGGTGATGGGTGAACGGGACTGGGTGTGAGTTAGGACACGGGGCAGTGAGCACATGGGTCGATGGGTGAACGGGACTGGGTGTGAGTTAGGACACGGGGCAGTGAGCACAGGGGTGATGGGTGAACGGGACTGGGTGTGAGTTAGGACACGGGGCAGTGAGCACAGGGGGTGATGGGTGAACGGGACTGGGTGTGAGTTAGGACACGGGGCAGTGAGCACAGGGGGTGATGGGTGAACGGGACTGGGTGTGAGTTAGGACACGGGGCAATGAGCACAGGGGGTGATGGGTGAACGGGACTGAGTGTGAGTTAGGACACGGGGCAGTGAGCACAGGGGGTGATGGGTGAACGGGACTCGGTGCGGGTTAGGACACGGGGCAGTGAGCACAGGGGGTGATGGGTGAACGGGACTCGGTGCGGGTTAGGACACGGGGCAGTGAGCACAGGGGGCGATGGGTGAACGGGACTGGGTGAGAGTTAGGACACGGGGCAGTGAGCACAGCGGGTGATGGGTGAACGGGACTGGGTGCGAGTTAGGAGACGGGGCAGTGAGCACGGGGTGATGGGTGAACGGGACTGGGTGTGAGTTAGGACACGGGGCAGTGAGCACAGGGGGTGATGGGTGAACGGGACTGGGTGTGAGTTAGGACACGGGGCAGTGAGCACAGGGGGTGATGGGTGAACGGGACTGGGTGTGAGTTAGGACACGGGGCAGTGAGCACAGGGGGTGATGCGTGAACGGGACTGGGTGTGAGTTAGGACACGGGGCAGTGAGCACAGGGGGTGATGGGTGAACGGGACTGGGTGTGAGTTAGGACACGGGGCAGTGAGCACAGGGGTGATGGGTGAACGGGACTGGGTGTGAGTTAGGACACGGGGCAGTGAGCACGGGGTGATGGGTGGACGGGACTGGGTGTGAGTTAGGACACGGGGCAGTGAGCACAGGGGGTGATGGGTGAACGGGACTGGGTGTGAGTTAGGACACGGGGCAGTGAGCACACGGGGTGATGGGTGAACGGGACTGGGTGTGAGTTAGGACACGGGGCAGTGAGCACAGGGGGTGATGGGTGAACGGGACTGGGTGCGAGTTAGGACACGGGGCAGTGAGCACAGGGGGTGATGGGTGAACGGGACTGGGTGCGAGTTAGGACACGGGGCAGTGAGCACAGGGGGTGATGGGTGAACGGGACTGGGTGTGAGTTAGGACACGGGGCAGTGAGCACAGGGGGTGATGGGTGAACGGGACTGGGTGCGAGTTAGGACACGGGGCAGTGAGCATGGGGGGTGATGGGTGAACGGGACTGGGTGTGAGTTAGGACACGGGGCAGTGAGCACAGGGGGTGATGGGTGAACGGGACTGGGTGTGAGTTAGGACACGGGGCAGTGAACACAGGGGGTGATGGGTGAACGGGACTGGGTGTGAGTTAGGACACGGGCCAGTGAGCACAGGGGGTGATGGGCGAACGGGACTCGGTGCGGGTTAGGACACGGGGCAGTGAGCACGGGGTGATGGGTGAACGGGACTGGGTGTGAGTTAGGACACGGGGCAGTGAGCACAGGGGCTGATGGGTGAACAGGACTGGGTGTGAGTTAGGACACGGGGCAGTGAGCAAAGGGGTCAATGGGGGAACGGGACTGGGTGCGAGTTAGGACACGGGGCAGTGAGCACAGGGGTGATGGGTGAACGGGACTGGGTGTGAGTTAGGACACGGGGCAGTGAGCACAGGGGGTGATGGGTGAACGGGACTGGGTGAGAGTTAGGACACGGGGCAGTGAGCACAGGGGGTGATGGGTGAACGGGACTCGGTGCGGGTTAGGACACGGGGCAGTGAGCACAGGGGGCGATGGGTGAACGGGACTGGGTGTGAGTTAGGACACGGGCCAGTGAGCACAGGGGGTGATGGGCGAACGGGACTCGGTGCGGGTTAGGACACGGGGCAGTGAGCACGGGGTGATGGGTGAACGGGACTGGGTGTGAGTTAGGACACGGGGCAGTGAGCACAGGGGCTGATGGGTGAACAGGACTGGGTGTGAGTTAGGACACGGGGCAGTGAGCAAAGGGGTCGATGGGGGAACGGGACTGGGTGCGAGTTAGGACACGGGGCAGTGAGCACAGGGGTGATGGGTGAACGGGACTGGGTGTGAGTTAGGACACGGGGCAGTGAGCACAGGGGGTGATGGGTGAACGGGACTGGGTGAGAGTTAGGACACGGGGCAGTGAGCACAGGGGGTGATGGGTGAACGGGACTCGGTGCGGGTTAGGACACGGGGCAGTGAGCACAGGGGGCGATGGGTGAACGGGACTGGGTGTGAGTTAGGACATGGGGCAGTGAGCACAGGGGGTGATGGGTGAACGGGACTGGGTGTGAGTTAGGACACAGGGCAGTGAGCACAGGGGGTGATGGGTGAACGGGACTGGGTGCGAGTTAGGACACGGGGCAGTGAGCACAGGGGGTGATGGGTGAACGGGACTGGGTGTGAGTTAGGACACCGGGCAGTGAGCACAGGGGGTGATGGGTGAACGGGACTGGGTGTGAGTTAGGACACGGGGCAGTGAGCACAGGGGGTGATGGGTGAACGGGACTGGGTGTGAGTTAGGACACGGGGCAGTGAGCACAGGGGGTGATGGGTGAACGGGACTGGGTGTGAGTTAGGACACGGGGCAGTGAGCACAGGGGGTGATGGGTGAACGGGACTGGGTGTGAGTTAGGACACGGGGCAGTGAGCACAGGGGGTGATGGGTGAACGGGACTGGGTGTGAGTTAGGACACGGGGCAGTGAGCACAGGGGGTGATGGGTGAACGGGACTGGGTGCGAGTTAGGACACGGGGCAGTGAGCACAGGGGGTGATGGGTGAATGGGACTGGGTGTGAGTTAGGACACGGGGCAGTGAGCACAGGGGGTGATGGGTGAACGGGACTGGGTGTGAGTTAGGACACGGGGCAGTGAGCACAGGGGGTGATGGGTGAACGGGACTGGGTGCGAGTTAGGACACGGGGCAGTGAGCACAGGGGGTGATGGGTGAACGGGACTGAGTGCGAGTTAGGACACGGGGCAGTGAGCACAGGGGGTGATGGGTGAACGGGACTGGGTGCGAGTTACGACACAGGGCAGTGAGCACAGGGGGCGATGGGTGAACGGGACTGGGTGCGAGTTAGGACACGGGGCAGTGAGCCCAGGGGGTGATGGGTGAACGGGACTGGGTGCGAGTTAGGACACGGGGCAGCGAGCACAGGGGGTGATGGGTGAACGGGACTGGGTGTGAGTTAGGACACGGGGCAGTGAGCACAGGGGGTGATGGGTGAACGGGACTGGGTGTGAGTTAGGACACGGGGCAGTGAGCACAGGGGGTGATGGGTGAACGGGACTGGGTGTGAGTTAGGACACGGGGCAGTGAGCACGGGGTGATGGGTGAACGGGACTGGGTGTGAGTTAGGACACGGGGCAGTGAGCACAGGGGGTGATGGGTGAGCGGGACTGGGTGCGAGTTAGGACACGGGGCAGTGAGCACAGGGGGTGATGGGTGAACGGGACTGGGTGCGAGTTAGGACACAGGGCAGTGAGCACAGGGGGTGATGGGTGAACGGGACTGGGTGCGAGTTAGGACACGGGGCAGTGAGCACAGGGAGTGATGGGTGGACGGGACTGGGTGTGAGTTTGGACACGGGGCAGTGAGCACACGGGGTGATGGGTGAACGGGACTGGGTGCGAGTTAGGACACGGGGCAGCGAGCACAGGGGGTGATGGGTGAACGGGACTGGGTGCGAGTTAGGACACGGGGCAGCGAGCACAGGGGGTGATGGGTGAACGGGACTGGGTGTGAGTTAGGACACGGGGCAGCGAGCACAGGGGGTGATGGGTGAACGGGACTGGGTGTGAGTTCGGACACGGGGCAGTGAGCACGGGGAGTGATGGGTGAACGGGACTCGGTGTGAGTTAGGACACGGGGCAGTGAGCACAGGGGGTGATGGGTGAACGGGACTGGGTGTGAGTTAGGACACGGGGCAGTGAGCACAGGGGGTGATGGGTGAACGGGACTCGGTGTGAGTTAGGACACGGGGCAGTGAGCACAGGGGGTGATGGGTGAACGGGACTGGGTGTGAGTTAGGACACGGGGCAGTGAGCACAGGGGGTGATGGGTGAACGGGACTCGGTGTGAGTTAGGACACGGGGCAGTGAGCACAGGGGGTGATGGGTGAACGGGCCTGGGTGTGAGTTAGGACACGGGGCAGTGAGCACAGGGGGTGATGGGTGAACGGGACTGGGTGTGAGTTAGGACACGGGGCAGTGAGCACAGGGGGTGATGGGTGAACGGGACTGAGTGTGAGTTAGGACACGGGGCAGTGAGCACAGGGGGTGATGGGTGAACGGGACTGGGTGTGAGTTAGGACACGGGGCAGTGAGCACAGGGGGTGATGGGTGAACGGGACTGGGTGTGAGTTAGGACACGGGGCAGTGAGCACAGGTGGTGATGGGCGAACGGGACTCGGTGCGGGTTAGGACACGGGGCAGTGAGCACAGGGGGTGATGGGTGAACGGGACTGGGTGCGAGTTAGGACACGGGGCAGTGAGCACAGGGGCTGATGGGTGAACGGGACTTGATGCGAGTTAGGACACGGGGCAGTGAGCACAGGGGGTGATGGGTGAACGGGACTGGGTGTGAGTTAGGACACGGGGCAGTGAGCACAGGGGGTGATGGGTGAACGGGACTGGGTGTGAGTTAGGACACGGGGCAGTGAGCACAGGGGGTGATGGGTGAACGGGACTGGGTGTGAGTTAGGACACGGGGCAGTGAGCACAGGGGGTGATGGGTGAACGGGACTGGGTGTGAGTTAGGACACGGGGCAGTGAGCACAGGGGGTGATGGGTGAACGGGACTGGGTGTGAGTTAGGACACGGGGCAGTGAACACAGGGGGTGATGGGTGAACGGGACTGGGTGTGAGTTAGGACACGGGCCAGTGAGCACAGGGGGTGATGGGCGAACGGGACTCGGTGCGGGTTAGGACACGGGGCAGTGAGCACGGGGTGATGGGTGAACGGGACTGGGTGTGAGTTAGGACACGGGGCAGTGAGCACAGGGGCTGATGGGTGAACAGGACTGGGTGTGAGTTAGGACACGGGGCAGTGAGCAAAGGGGTCAATGGGGGAACGGGACTGGGTGCGAGTTAGGACACGGGGCAGTGAGCACAGGGGTGATGGGTGAACGGGACTGGGTGTGAGTTAGGACACGGGGCAGTGAGCACAGGGGGTGATGGGTGAACGGGACTGGGTGAGAGTTAGGACACGGGGCAGTGAGCACAGGGGGTGATGGGTGAACGGGACTCGGTGCGGGTTAGGACACGGGGCAGTGAGCACAGGGGGCGATGGGTGAACGGGACTGGGTGTGAGTTAGGACACGGGCCAGTGAGCACAGGGGGTGATGGGCGAACGGGACTCGGTGCGGGTTAGGACACGGGGCAGTGAGCACGGGGTGATGGGTGAACGGGACTGGGTGTGAGTTAGGACACGGGGCAGTGAGCACAGGGGCTGATGGGTGAACAGGACTGGGTGTGAGTTAGGACACGGGGCAGTGAGCAAAGGGGTCGATGGGGGAACGGGACTGGGTGCGAGTTAGGACACGGGGCAGTGAGCACAGGGGTGATGGGTGAACGGGACTGGGTGTGAGTTAGGACACGGGGCAGTGAGCACAGAGGGTGATGGGTGAACGGGACTGGGTGAGAGTTAGGACACGGGGCAGTGAGCACAGGGGGTGATGGGTGAACGGGACTCGGTGCGGGTTAGGACACGGGGCAGTGAGCACAGGGGGCGATGGGTGAACGGGACTGGGTGTGAGTTAGGACATGGGGCAGTGAGCACAGGGGGTGATGGGTGAACGGGACTGGGTGTGAGTTAGGACACAGGGCAGTGAGCACAGGGGGTGATGGGTGAACGGGACTGGGTGCGAGTTAGGACACGGGGCAGTGAGCACAGGGGGTGATGGGTGAACGGGACTGGGTGTGAGTTAGGACACCGGGCAGTGAGCACAGGGGGTGATGGGTGAACGGGACTGGGTGTGAGTTAGGACACGGGGCAGTGAGCACAGGGGGTGATGGGTGAACGGGACTGGGTGTGAGTTAGGACACGGGGCAGTGAGCACAGGGGGTGATGGGTGAACGGGACTGGGTGTGAGTTAGGACACGGGGCAGTGAGCACAGGGGGTGATGGGTGAACGGGACTGGGTGTGAGTTAGGACACGGGGCAGTGAGCACAGGGGGTGATGGGTGAACGGGACTGGGTGTGAGTTAGGACACGGGGCAGTGAGCACAGGGGGTGATGGGTGAACGGGACTGGGTGCGAGTTAGGACACGGGGCAGTGAGCACAGGGGGTGATGGGTGAATGGGACTGGGTGTGAGTTAGGACACGGGGCAGTGAGCACAGGGGGTGATGGGTGAACGGGACTGGGTGTGAGTTAGGACACGGGGCAGTGAGCACAGGGGGTGATGGGTGAACGGGACTGGGTGCGAGTTAGGACACGGGGCAGTGAGCACAGGGGGTGATGGGTGAACGGGACTGAGTGCGAGTTAGGACACGGGGCAGTGAGCACAGGGGGTGATGGGTGAACGGGACTGGGTGCGAGTTACGACACAGGGCAGTGAGCACAGGGGGCGATGGGTGAACGGGACTGGGTGCGAGTTAGGACACGGGGCAGTGAGCCCAGGGGGTGATGGGTGAACGGGACTGGGTGCGAGTTAGGACACGGGGCAGCGAGCACAGGGGGTGATGGGTGAACGGGACTGGGTGTGAGTTAGGACACGGGGCAGTGAGCACAGGGGGTGATGGGTGAACGGGACTGGGTGTGAGTTAGGACACGGGGCAGTGAGCACAGGGGGTGATGGGTGAACGGGACTGGGTGTGAGTTAGGACACGGGGCAGTGAGCACGGGGTGATGGGTGAACGGGACTGGGTGTGAGTTAGGACACGGGGCAGTGAGCACAGGGGGTGATGGGTGAGCGGGACTGGGTGCGAGTTAGGACACGGGGCAGTGAGCACAGGGGGTGATGGGTGAACGGGACTGGGTGCGAGTTAGGACACAGGGCAGTGAGCACAGGGGGTGATGGGTGAACGGGACTGGGTGCGAGTTAGGACACGGGGCAGTGAGCACAGGGAGTGATGGGTGGACGGGACTGGGTGTGAGTTAGGACACGGGGCAGTGAGCACACGGGGTGATGGGTGAACGGGACTGGGTGCGAGTTAGGACACGGGGCAGCGAGCACAGGGGGTGATGGGTGAACGGGACTGGGTGCGAGTTAGGACACGGGGCAGCGAGCACAGGGGGTGATGGGTGAACGGGACTGGGTGTGAGTTAGGACACGGGGCAGCGAGCACAGGGGGTGATGGGTGAACGGGACTGGGTGTGAGTTCGGACACGGGGCAGTGAGCACGGGGAGTGATGGGTGAACGGGACTCGGTGTGAGTTAGGACACGGGGCAGTGAGCACAGGGGGTGATGGGTGAACGGGACTGGGTGTGAGTTAGGACACGGGGCAGTGAGCACAGGGGGTGATGGGTGAACGGGACTCGGTGTGAGTTAGGACACGGGGCAGTGAGCACAGGGGGTGATGGGTGAACGGGCCTGGGTGTGAGTTAGGACACGGGGCAGTGAGCACAGGGGGTGATGGGTGAACGGGACTGGGTGTGAGTTAGGACACGGGGCAGTGAGCACAGGGGGTGATGGGTGAACGGGACTGAGTGTGAGTTAGGACACGGGGCAGTGAGCACAGGGGGTGATGGGTGAACGGGACTGGGTGTGAGTTAGGACACGGGGCAGTGAGCACAGGGGGTGATGGGTGAACGGGACTGGGTGTGAGTTAGGACACGGGGCAGTGAGCACAGGTGGTGATGGGCGAACGGGACTCGGTGCGGGTTAGGACACGGGGCAGTGAGCACAGGGGGTGATGGGTGAACGGGACTGGGTGCGAGTTAGGACACGGGGCAGTGAGCACAGGGGCTGATGGGTGAACGGGACTTGATGCGAGTTAGGACACGGGGCAGTGAGCACAGGGGGTGATGGGTGAACGGGACTGGGTGTGAGTTAGGACACGGGGCAGTGAGCACAGGGGGTGATGGGTGAACGGGACTGGGTGTGTGTTAGGACACGGGGCAGTGAGCACGGGGTGATGGGTGAACGGGACTGGGTGTGAGTTCGGACACGGGGCAGTGAGCACAGGGGGTGATGGGTGAACGGGACTGGGTGTGGGTTAGGACACGGGGCAGTGAGCACAGGGGCTGATGGGTGAACGGGACTTGATGCGAGTTAGGACACGGGGCAGTGAGCACAGGGGGTGATGGGTGAACGGGACTGGGTGTGTGTTAGGACACGGGGCAGTGAGCACGGGGTGATGGGTGAACGGGACTGGGTGTGAGTTGGGACACGGGGCAGTGAGCACAGGGGGTGATGGGTGAACGGGACTGGGTGTGAGTTAGGACACGGGGCAGTGAGCACAGGGGGTGATGGGTGGACGGGACTGGGTGCGAGTTAGGACACGGGGCAGTGAGCACAGGGGGTGATGGGTGAACGGGACTGGGTGTGAGTTAGGACACGGGGCAGTGAGCACAGGGGGTGATGGGTGAACGGGACTGGGTGTGAGTTAGGACACGGGGCAGTGAGCACAGGGGGTGATGGGTGGACGGGACTGGGTGTGTGTTAGGACACGGGGCAGTGAGCACAGGGGGTGATGGGTGGACGGGACTGGGTGTGTGTTAGGACACGGGGCAGCAGAGTGTTCAATGAGCTCAAGTTCTTGGAAGGTGGGAGGCCGGCCAGGAGTGCGTTGGAATAGTTGAGTCCGGAGGTAACAAAGACACAGATGAGGGTTTCATCAGCAGAAGAGCCGAGGCAGGGTCGGAGTTGGGCGAGGTTACGGAGATGGAAGTCGGCGGTCTGGGCGATGGCGAGGATACGGGGTCAGAAATTTAGTTCGGGGTGAATTAGGACGCTCAAGCTGTGAGCTGTCTGGTTCAGCCTGAGACAGGGGCCAGGGAGGTGCTGCATTCTGGAGGTGGTAAAATCAGGTGTTACTGAGGCTGTACCAGGACAAACATCAAGTTACTGTAAATCCCTGTTTCTGGCCCGATATTGGAAGGAGTTGGCTGGGGCTTCAGCCATACCCCAACATGGCATTAACACTGCCAAGGGGAGAATACGGTGCAGGGGTCACTGTGGAATACAGGAGCAGGCCATTCAGCCCCTCCAACCTGTGCCACTCATTCTATTAGATCATTGGCTGATCTGCATCTCAACTCCACTTCCCCACCTTTGTGCCATATCCCTCGATACCCTTACCCAACATAAATCAATTGATCGGGCAGCATCTGTAGTGAAAGACAGTTAACGTTTCAGGTCGATGACCCTTTGTCAGAACGGTTCGAACGAAAGGTCATCGACCTGAACCGTTAACTCTGTTTCTCTCTCCACGGATGTTGCCTGACCTGCTGAGTATTTCCAGCATTTTCTGTTTTTATTTCAGATTTCCAGCATCCGCTGTATTGTGCTTTTGTATTAAAAATCAATCGATTTCAGTCTTGAAAGCTCCAACTGACCCCCAGCCTCAGCAGCTTTTTTGGGGGGGGGGGCGGGGGGGAGATTTTCAGATTTCCACCACCCTTTGTGATGAAATGCTTCCTGACATCCCCCCTGAGCATAAGAATTAGGAGCAGGAGTCGGCCACTCGGCCCCTCGAGCCTGCTCCGCCATTCAATAAGATCATGGCTGATCTTCAACCTCATCTTCACTTTCCCGCCCGATCCCCATATCCCTTGATTCCCTGGCCTGGCTCTAGTATTAAGATTGTGCCCCCTTGTCCTGGATATTAGCAACTTCAATAAAAGCATTGCAACAAAGGTCCAAAGTGTTACTTGGGGCTTTTTCCCGCGTTACCTTTTGAAGGTTTCGTCTGGGTTTCTCTCGCACTCGCTGGGTTCCAGCACCGCCTGTACCGACACCTCCCGCAGCTTCTCCTGGTAACCCTGCACCAACGGGCACCTCTTAATCTGACCCACCAGGCTCAGGACAAAGGCCCTGACCGACAGCGTCCGCACGTCCTGAGCCTGGCAGAAGTGGTGCCCCACGGCCCTGGTGGACAGGTCAAATCTCTGGCCGTGCTCCGACATCGGCCAGAGCACCTCGCTGCACAGGGCTGTCTTGCCGCTGCCCGGACCCCCGGTGACCAGCACGCCGCTGCTGCGGCTGCTCGGGCAGCAGTCCAGGCAGTGTTGCAGTTTGCGCAGGGCCCATTCCCGGCAGTAGAAGCGCTTCCTCTGCAGTAGGCTCTGAGTCATCTCTCAATCCTTTCCACGCTCCCACTGCTGCAGCTCACGCATGCTGGACTCCGAGACGGGTGTGGCTGTGCCTGTGCCAAGCGATCCGAGCGGGTATCCCCTGCGACTGGCTGGCTCGCAGCAGCAGCGCTCGCATGTCACGGCATGTGAAAACCTGCGGAGAGAGAGAGAGAAGACATGAGTCAGACAGAGAAAGGAAGACTTGCATTTCTCTATAGCACCTCTCACATCCTCAGGACGTCGCAAAACGCTTTACAGCCAATGAAGTACGTTTTGAAGTGTAGTCACTGTTGTCGTCGTCTTCTTCTTAGGCAGTCCCTCGGAACCAGGGATGACTCGCTTCCACACTAAAAATGAGTTCTCAGGTGACTGATGAGTCCAAGGTGAGGCCTACAGTCTCTGTCACTGTCATAATGTGGGAAACGCAGCAGCCAATTTGCAAACAGCAAGCTCGCACAAACAGCAATGTGATAATGACCAGATAATCTGTTTTAGTGATGGTGGTTGAGGGATAAATATGGCCAGGACACTGGGGAGAACTATCCTGCTCTTTTTCCAATAGTGCTGTGGGATCTTTTACATCCACCCGAGAGAGTAGACGGGGCCTCGGTTTAACGTCTCATCTGAAAGACGGCACCTCCGACAGTGCAGCGCTCCCTCAGTACTGCCCCTCCGACAGTGCAATGCCCCCTCAATACTGCCCCTCCGACAGTACAGCGCTCCCTCAGTACTGCCCCTCCAACAGTGTGGCGCTCCCTCAGTACTGCCCCTCTGACAGTGCAGTGCTCCCTCAGTACTGCCCCTCCGACAGTGTAGCGCTCCCTCAGTACTGTCCCTCCGACAGTGCAGCGCTCCCTCAGTACTGTCCCTCCGACAGTGCAGCGCTCCCTCAGTACTGCCCCTCCGACAGTGCGGCGCTCCCTCAGTACCGCCCCTCCGACAGTGTAGCGCTCCCTCAGTACCGCCCCTCCGACAGTGCAGTGCTCCCTCAGTACTGCCCCTCCTACAGTGCGGCGCTCCCTCAGTACTGCCCCTCCGACAGTGCAGCACTCCCTCAGTACTGCCCCTCCGACAGTGCAGCGTGCTCTCAGTACTGCCCCTCCGACAGTGCAGCGCTCCCTCAGTACTGCCCCTCCGACAGTGCAGCGCTCCCTCAGTACTGCCCCTCCGATAGTGCAGCTCTCCCTCAGTACTGCCCCTCCGATAGTGCAGCGCGCTCTCAGTACTGCCCCTCCGACAGTGCAGCACACTCTCAGTACTGCATTGGGATTGTAGCCTGGATTTTTGTGCTCAAGTCTCTGGAGTGGGACTTGAACCCATGACTTTCTGACTCAGAGACGAAGGTGCTGCCCAGTGACAGGTGGCAGCAGAGGAGTGAAAGGAACCACGGTAAGAGCAATCGCCAACAACAAAAAGCTCAGCGCTGTCGTGATGGCCTAGTGTGGTACCGAGCAAGGAAGGCCCCAAGTTTGATCCCCCGTCAGTGCTGATTTAGAATCTGTTGGAACTACAATTGGCCTCTGAGCCCGTGGACGAGAGAGGGCAACCATGGGAGGCATCACAGCCCATTCCATCCCCAACTACACTAACAATGGGCACAGCCTATGTAAACATGTCACACTGCAATAGTGCTACAGCACCATCACTGGAAGGCGGGTGTAATTACACCATGACAAGTTTCCAATATAGATGGGGACAAAAGAATATATAATGGAAATATAAAAATATAAGGACAGAATGTATGACTTTGAAATGAATTACATTAGGATACTCTGGTCTAATTATTCCCTCGCCCTCAAACCCCCAACTCACTGTAAGACAAGTGCAATGAGAAGATGTACTCGTGACCTATTAAAAGTCTTGCTAATCGCGTGCATTTCCTGTAAGTTATCACACTCACCCCCCGCCCGTCGCGCTCGTCTTCCGCCCGTCGCGCTCGCCCCCCGCCCTCGCCCCCTGCCCTTCGCGCTCGCCCCCTTGCCCGTTGCGCTCGCCCCCCCCGCCCGTCGCACTCGCTCCCCCGCCCGTCGCGCTCGTCCCCTTGCCCGTCACGCTTGACCCCGCCCGTCACGCTCGTCCCCCCGCCCGTCACGCTCGCCCCCTGTCCGCGCTTCACGTTTGCCCACCCGCCCGTTGCACTCACCCCCCACCCTCGCCCCCCGCCCGTCGTGTTCGCCCCCCGCCCGTCACGTCGCCCCCCCCGCCCGTCGCGCTCGCCCCCGCGCTCCCCACCGCCCGTCGCGCTCGCCCCCCGCCCGTCGCGCTCGCCCCCCCCGCCCGTCGCGCTCGCCCCCGCCCGTCGCGCTCGCCCCCCACACTACCCCCCGCCCGTCACACTCAACCCCCCGCCCGTCACACTCACCCCCCCGCCCGTCACACTCACCCCCCCTGCCCGTCACACTACCCCCCGCCCGTCACACTCTCCCCCTGCCCGTCACACTCTCCCCCTGCCCGTCACACTCACCCCCTGCCCGTCACACTCTCCCCCTGCCCGTCACACTCTCCCCCTGCCCGTCACACTCTCCCCCTGCCCGTCACACTCACCCCCTGCCCGTCACACTCACCCCCTGCCCGTCACACTCTCCCCCTGCCCGTCACACTCTCCCCCTGCCCGTCACACTCACCCCCTGCCCGTCACACTCTCCCCCTGCCCGTCACTCTCCCCCTGCCCGTCACACTCTCCCCCTGCCCGTCACACTCTCCCCCTGCCCGTCACACTCTCCCCCTGCCCGTCACACTCTCCCCCTGCCCGTCACACTCTCCCCCTGCCCGTCACACTCTCCCCCTGCCCGTCACACTCTCCCCCTGCCCGTCACACTCTCCCCCTGCCCGTCACACTCTCCCCCTGCCCGTCACACTCTCCCCCTGTCCGTCACACTCTCCGCCTGCCCGTCACACTCTCCCCCTGCCCGTCACACTCTCCCCCTGCCCGTCACACTCTCCCCCTGCCCGTCACACTCTCCCCCTGCCCGTCACACTCACCCCCTGCCCGTCACACTCTCCCCCTGCCCGTCACACTCTCCCCCTGCCCGTCACACTCTCCCCCCGCCCGTCACACTCTCCCCCCGCCCGTCACACTCTCCCCCCGCCCGTCACACTCTCCCCCCGCCCGTCACACTCTCCCCCCGCCCGTCACACTCTCCCCCTGCCCGTCACACTCTCCCCCTGCCCGTCACACTCTCCCCCTGCCCGTCACACTCACCCCCTGCCCGTCACACTCTCCCCCTGCCCGTCACACTCTCCCCCTGCCCGTCACACTCACCCCCTGCCCGTCACACTCTCCCCCTGCCCGTCACTCTCCCCCTGCCCGTCACACTCTCCCCCTGCCCGTCACACTCTCCCCCTGCCCGTCACACTCTCCCCCTGCCCGTCACACTCTCCCCCTGCCCGTCACACTCTCCCCCTGCCCGTCACACTCTCCCCCTGCCCGTCACACTCTCCCCCTGCCCGTCACACTCTCCCCCTGTCCGTCACACTCTCCGCCTGCCCGTCACACTCTCCCCCTGCCCGTCACACTCTCCCCCTGCCCGTCACACTCTCCCCCTGCCCGTCACACTCTCCCCCTGCCCGTCACACTCACCCCCTGCCCGTCACACTCTCCCCCCGCCCGTCACACTCTCCCCCCGCCCGTCACACTCTCCCCCCGCCCGTCACACTCTCCCCCCGCCCGTCACACTCTCCCCCCGCCCGTCACACTCTCCCCCTGCCCGTCACACTCTCCCCCCGCCCGTCACACTCTCCCCCCGCCCGTCACACTCTCCCCCTGCCCGTCACACTCTCCCCCTGCCCGTCACACTCACCATCACTCTCCGATCTGCCGTGAGAAATGCCAGAGGAGATCCGCTAATTTGAAAAAGAGAAACTGCGCAGTCTGGAAATCTAACAGAATATTCTGGAGACAGACAGAAAGCCCAGCATCATCGGTGCGCACCTTTCCTCGCCTGAAGGACTGACTCTCAGTAGATTAAAGCTCCACAGATTCTGCCTCACTCCCTGTCCATCCACATTCTTGCAAAGGTCACTGGGCAGTGACCGGGAGCAGGAACGCTGGCTGATTTCCTCCCTCCATCGCTCGGGGGAGTGAGGCCCAGCCCAGTGTCGGTATTAGTGCTCAGGCTGGGCACAGACTGGCAACAGAACCTGCCAGACTCGGGGTCTGTCTCGCTCAGTGTGACTGCATCTGACCAACTGAGCCATCACTGAAAAATAATGAGGAAAAGTGACTCATTAAAATCCACCGAACTAAAGCGTCTGCAACTTCAGCATGGGGCTGGAGAATATTTCTCCGGCAATAAAAGGGATTCAAGGGTGAGGGGGAGGCGGGGCGAGGGGGCGGGGCGAGGGGAAGGTGCCGGGGAAGGCGGGGCGGGAGCGAGGGGGAGGCGGGGCGAGGGGAAGGCGCCGGGGAAGGCGGGGCGAGAGCGAGGGGGAGGCGGGGCGGGGGGGAGGCGGGGCGGGGGGAGGCGGGGCGGGGGGGAGGCGGGGCGGAGCGGGGCGGGGGGAGCGACAGAACGAGCGAGAGAGGGAGAGAACAAAAATGAGGGATTGTGTGTGATTGTTTAAACTCTGGGACCACTCTGATGGGCTTGAATGATGTGTTCTGTGGGTCCTGCTTACAGTATCCTCTGCCACTGCCAGTGTGATTCCGAGTTAACGGGGCATCAAACCAGCTGCTAGGGTCCAGATCATAGAACAGCCTTCAACACGGCTCACAGTACTTCACTCACGGAACTCACTTAGTGACAGTCAGCGCACACAGCGGAGGTGAGAAATGGAAATATATTACACTGTTGTGGTAGGGGGCATTCAACTGAGTCAGAGGGAGGGAGCTTTACTCTGTATCTAACCCGTGCTGTACCTGCCCTGGGCGTGTTTGATGGGACAGTGTAGAGGGAGCTTTACTCTGTATCTAACCCGTGCTGTACCTGCCCTGGGCGTGTTTGATGGGACAGTGTAGAGGGAGCTTTACTCTGTATCTAACCCGTGCTGTACCTGCCCTGGGAGTGTTTGATGGGACAGTGTAGAGGGAGCTTTACTCTGTATCTAACCCGTGCTGTACCTGCCCTGGGAGTGTTTGATGGGACAGTGTAGAGGGAGATTTACTCTGTATCTAACCCGTGCTGTACCTGCCCTGGGAGTGTTTGATGGGACAGTGTAGAGGGAGCTTTACTCTGTATCTAACCCGTGCTGTACCTGCCCTGGGAGTGTTTGATGGGACAGTGTAGAGGGAGCTTTACTCTGTATCTAACCCGTGCTGTACCTGCCCTGGGAGTGTGTGATGGGACAGTGTAGAGGGAGTTTTACTCTGTATCTAACCCGTGCTGTACTTGCCCTGGGAGTGTTTGATGGGACAGTGTAGAGGGAGCTTTACTCTGTATCTAACCTATGCTGTACCTGCCCTGGGAGTGTTTGATGGGACAGTGTAGAGGGAGCTTTACTCTGTATCTAACCCCTGCTGTACCTGCCCTGGGAGTGTTTGATGGGACAGTGTAGAGGGAGCTTTACTCTGTATCTAACCCGTGCTGTACCTGCCCTGGGAGTGTTTGATGGGACAGTGTAGAGGGAGCTTTACTCTGTATCTAACCCCTGCTGTACCTGCCCTGGGAGTGTTAGATGATAGTTTGAGGGCTTATTTGGTACTGAGTTTGGGGAGGATGAAGATGCAGATTCTAAACACCCATAATGGGACCGAGTGGCTGTTTCAGCTGGTCGATGGACCTTTCATAACACAGTGACAGAGTGGCACAATACTGCATTCAGCACACCAAGGTGCAGGCCCTGATACTTCTCTCAGCCCCAAGCTGGGGCGACTCTGCGTTCCGGGACAGGTTCGACACCAGAAACTTGGCCAAACATTCTGCCTGACCTGCCGAGCACTTCCAGCAATTCCTGATTCTGTTTCTGAGGCATAACCTTCTGCTTCTCGTGATTCCAACTAACACTGAGGTGGGGAATTAGTTGAATGCTTTGTGCGCTATTACCCTGTGCTAATCTCCCCCCCACCCCCCGCAGTATCCATGGTTACAAACCCCACCGTAACAGAGGCCGATACCCAGTGTAACCGCGCGCCCCCCCACTCACTCCCCCGAGCGAGACCCACCGCGCTCACACTGGGGGCTGGGTGGGCCGCACAGCCTGAACTGCACGCTGTGGATTGAGAAATCACGCGGGTGTCGCTCTCCGCTGACCAGCTGTGGTAAACCACGTTCACTATCGTATCACTGTTAGTAGTTAGCACTGTTCGTTATAACTGTATCACTGACCACTATTGTATCACGGTACGAGGTCGCCTCTTGCCACACTGCTATACCTGGGATGACCACTGCCGACTCCGCCTTGGCTCCACCCACCAGGCCAGGTATAAAGGTGAGCGACTGGCTGGTATTCCTCCTGCTTGGATCGGATCACCCACGAGAGTGGGCTCTGTTATTTAGTCAATAAAAACCTTTAGTCACCTTCGTAACTCTTCGCCTTTTATTGGAGGAATTGATAGGTATATCAATTTTATTGACTAAATTTAATGATGTCCGACAACGAGTCACAACCGGCGGAGGAGCCACCAGCGCAGCTCCCAGGAGCACAGCCACACCAGCCAGCTTGGCTGCGAGCCCTCAGACCGCCGTACCTGGACCTGAACCCACGAGCAGCAAACTCAGCCGCAGACTTTAAACACTGGCTGGTCTGCTTCGAATCATACCTGAGAGAATCCAGCGTCCCTCAGGCATCCAAACTAAGTGTCCTGCAGGCACAACTGAGCCCGAGAGTATACACTCTCATCGAGGACATGACTACCTACGAGACCGCCATCAACCTGCTGAAACAGAAGTACCGGACCCCGGTAAACTACATGTACGCTAGGCACCTCCTAAGATCACGGCCGCAACAGCCAGGAGAATCAGTAGCCGAATTCTCACAGGCGCTATATGCACTCGCCAGGAACTGTGACTTTAAATCGGTGTCGGCAGCCGAAAATACTGAAGATAATATCCGCGACGCATTCCTGAAAGGCCTACGGTCCGAGTACTCACGGCAAAGACTGCTGGAAGCTAAAGACCTCAGCATGGAAAAAGCTGAAGCCCTCGCTATCTCCCTGGAAGTGGCCCACCAAGATCAGGAAGCATTCACCAGGTACTGCTCGCGACCCTGGGACTCGGGCCCGACCCCTACCACAGCACCCTTCCCAGCGCCGCCCCCGGGACCTACCTCTGCGTCGGCGTCCCGGACCCGACCGGCCCCGCCACCCCCGGCACCGGCCCCGACATCGGGCATCCGCGATCGGGCCGCCGGCTGTTTTTTTTGTGGCCAGGAGAAGCACCCGAGGTCGCGCTGCCCAGCCAAGAACTCCATATGCAAAACCTGCCTGAAGAAAGGCCACTTCTCCAAGGCCTGCAGGAGCGGATCCTCAGAGGCCAGCAGTGCCGCATGCGAACTATGGGGGCGGCCATCTTCGTTTAGGGCAACTGAGGCCAGCATCCCCACACGAGTCATGGGGGCGGCCATCTTTGATTAAGGCAACCGACCCCAATAGTGCCTCATGGGGCCCTACCTCGTGGGAGACGCCATTTTACTCACCACGCCCGACCGCCTCGCCCGCAGATGACAACGACTCGCTCAGCTACACTCTAGCTTCCGTCACCCTGGACCAAGCCCGCCCGCACCATCTGTCCAAGTCAATGATGGACATCAAAGTGAACGGCCACGCCACGACCTGCCTGTTCGACAGCGGAAGCACGGAGAGCTTCATCCACCCAGACACGGTGAGCCACTACTCCCTCTCTGTCCTACCAACGCGCAGCCGAATCTCGATGGCATCGAGGTCCCACGCCACGGACATCAGCGGCTACTGTGTCGTGACCCTGTCGGTTAAGGGCACGGAGTATAAAAACTTTAAACTCCTCGTCCTCCCCCATCTCTGCGCTGCCGTCCTACTAGGGCTGGACTTCCAATCCCACCTCCAAAGCGTAACCCTAGCATACGGTGGACCCCTCCCCCCACTCACAGTCAACAACCAGCAAACGTTAAACCGCCCACCGCGTAACACCTGCAGCCTCTCCACCCTCAAGGTCCCGCCACCCTCTCTGTTTGCTAACCTTACCCCTGACTGCAAACCCGTCGCTACCAAGAGCAGGCGGTATAGCGCCGGGGACAGAGCCTTCATTAGCTCTGAGGTGCGGCGCCTCCTGAAAGAGGGCATTATCGAGGGGAGCAGCAGCCCCTGGCGTGCCCAGGTTGTGGTCGTTAAGACCGGCGATAAAAACCGCCTGGTCATCGACTACAGCCAGACCATAAACAGATATACCCAGCTGGACGCATACCCCCTCCCCCGCATATCTGACATGGTCAATCAGATTGCACAGTATAAAGTATTCTCGACCATCGACCTGAAGTCGGCCTACCACCAACTCCCTATCCACCCTGAGGACCGCCAGTATACCGCCTTCGAGGCGAATGGGCGCCTATACCACTTCCTTAGGGTCCCCTTCGGTGTCACTAATGGGGTCTCGGTCTTCCAAAGGGAGATGGACCAGATGGTTGACCAGAACGAACTGCAGGCTACATTCCCCTACCTAGATAACGTCACTATCTGCGGCCGCGACCGGCAGGAACATGACGCGAATCTGGAGAAATTCCTCCGTACGGCCCAACGGCTGAACCTCACCTACAATAAGGAGAAATGCGTGTTTAACACCACGCGCCTTGCCATCCTCGGCTGCGTAGTGGAGAACGGAATCATCGGCCCCGACCCAGAAAGAATGCGCCCCCTCATGGAGCTACCCCTCCCCCACTGCCCTAAAGCACTTAGGAGAACCCTGGGGCTTTTCGCCTACTATGCCCAATGGGTACCCAATTACGCGGACAAAGCCAGACCCCTCCTGAAAGCCACTTCCTTCCCCCTCACGGAGGAGGCGTGCGCGGCCTTCTCCCTCATTAAGGGAGACATAGCCAAGGCCACGATGCACGCAGTGGACGAGTCCATCCCCTTTCAGGTGGAGAGCGACGCATCCGACTTCGCCTTAGCCGCCACCCTAAACCAGGAGGGGAGGCCAGTGGCCTTCTTCTCAAGGACCCTACAGGGCCCCGAGATCCGACATTCGTCGGTCGAGAAAGAGGCCCAGGCGATCGTGGAGGCAGTACGGCGCTGGAGGCACTACCTGGCAGGCAAACGATTTACCCTCCTCACCGACCAGCGTTCGGTGGCTTTCATGTTTAATAACAAGCTGAAGGGCAAAATCAAGAATGACAAGATTTTGAGATGGAGAATCGAGCTCTCCACCTACGATTATGAGATCTTGTACCGGCCAGGCAAGCTGAACGAATCCCCTGATGCCCTTTTACGAATGACATGCGCCAGCGCGCATATCGATAGGCTTCAGACCCTCCACGACCAGCTCTGCCACCCCGGAGTCACCAGACTCTACCATTTCATTAAGGCCCGCAACCTGACCTACTCCATCGAGGAGGTCAGGACCATGACCAGGAACTGCCAGACCTGTGCGGAGTGCAAACCGCACTTCTATAGGCCGGACCGAGCAAGCCTGATCAAGGCCACCCGCCCCTTCGAGCGCCTGAGCATCGACTTTAAGGGGCCCCTCCCGTCCTCTGACCGTAATGTGTACTTCCTCAACATCGTTGATGAGTACTCCCGTTTCCCCTTTGCCTTCCCCTGCCCCGACATGACCAGTAGCACGGTCATTAAGTGCCTGAATGCCCTCTTCGCCTTGTTCGGGTTCCCGAACTATATACACAGCGACCGGGGCTCCTCCTTCATGAGCGAGGAACTCCGGCAATTCCTCCTAGAGAGAGGTATTGCAGCAAGCAGGACCACCAGCTACAACCCCAGAGGTAACGGTCAGGTGGAAAGAGAGAACGCGACGGTATGGAAGGCCGTCCTCTTAGCCTTAAAGTCTAAGGGCCTCCCAACCTCCCGCTGGCAAGAAGTCCTCCCGACAGCGCTGCACTCCATCCGGTCATTACTTTGCACGGCCACTAACACCACCCCCCATGAACGAATGTTCGTTTTCCCCAGGAAGTCGACTACGGGAACCACTCTACCAACCTGGCTGACCGCCCCGGGGCCGGTCTGGCTGCGGAAACACGTGAGGACCCATAAAACGGACCCCCTGGTCGAGAGGGTGAACCTCCTGCACGCCAACCCCCAGTACGCCTACGTGGCGTACCCAGACGGGCGGGAGGACACTGTCTCCCTACAAGACCTCGCACCCTCAGCCGATCCGGAAACACCGCCACCACCCCCCCCAACCTCAGTCCAGGTAGACGGCATGCCGGAACCCCACGAGCCCTCGCCGACCACGCAAACACCAGCATCAACACCGGATAAGGCACCAGCACCGGATAAGGCAACACCACCGCTGCGGCGATCGGAGAGGCTTACGAAGCCTCCGGACAGACTGACCTACCAGAATTGGTAGTACACTTCACCCCGCCGGACTTAATTCTAAACAAGGGGTGAATGTGGTAAACCACGTTCACTATCGTATCACTGTTAGTAGTTAGCACTGTTCACCACTGTTCGTTATAACTGTATCACTGACCACTATTGTATCACGGTACGAGGTCGCCTCTTGCCACACTGCTATACCTGGGATGACCACTGCCGACTCCGCCTTGGCTCCACCCACCAGGCCAGGTATAAAGGTGAGCGACTGGCTGGTATTCCTCCTGCTTGGATCGGATCACCCACGAGAGTGGGCTCTGTTATTTAGTCAATAAAAACCTTTAGTCACCTTCGTAACTCTTCGCCTTTTATTGGAGGAATTGATAGGTATATCACCAGCCTGGATTGCGACTCATTTTAGTTTCCAGACAGTTGGATTGTGAACCTCAGCCCCAGAACTAAAAGCAATGAATCACCTCAAACTTTACAACCGTGAGCCAGCTGCCTGGCCGATCTGCCTGCACACGTAGCGTTTGTTTGAGAGGCCCGAGCAACTAATAAAGACAACAGTTCACATCAAATGCAGCCTTACCCTGTGCTAAATTCATGCTCTTCCCTGTCTCGGAGAAGGAACTACCATCTCGCAAATGGTTAAAGCCAACAGCAGGAACACTGCCAGGCGCTGGGACTGTGTGTGAGACAAGTGAAGCCACAGTTCCGGAGATTCCTGTCACAGGTCACACCCGCTCACTAACTCCCCGACTAAACTCATTTTCATTTTTTTTTAAATTGCTCCAGTGCCGGTGGATCTGCTGAGCCGAGAGGAAGTGACGGTGCAGGCGGCTCTGCCAACACCGGTCCCTCACATTCGTTTTCATCCCCAAAATATTCCTGCCATCTGAAGTCCGGGAGAAATGGAGGATTAACCCCGACTCCCGCAGGATTACCCCCCTCACTCCCACAGGGACGGAGGTTTAACCCCCTCACTCCCACAGGGACGGAGGTTTACCCCCCTCACTCCCACAGGGACGGAGGTTTAACCCCTCACTCCCACAGGGGCGGAGGGTTTACCCCCCTCACTCCCACAGGGACGGAGGTTTAACCCCCTCACTCCCACAGGGACGGAGGTTTAACCCCCCTCACTCCCACAGGGACGGAGGTTTAACCCCCTCACTCCCACAGGGACGGAGGTTTAACCCCTCACTCCCACAGGGGCGGAGGTTTAACCCCTCACTCCCACAGGGACGGAGGTTTAACCCCCTCACTCCCACAGGGACGGAGGGTTTACCCCCCTCACTCCCACAGGGACGGAGGTTTAACCCCCTCACTCCCACAGGGACGGAGGGTTTACCCCCCTCACTCCCACAGGGACGGAGGTTTAACCCCCTCACTCCCACAGGGACGGAGGTTTAACCCCCCTCACTCCCACAGGGACGGAGGTTTAACCCCCCTCACTCCCACAGGGACGGAGGGTTTACCCCCCTCACTCCCACAGGGACGGAGGTTTAACCCCCCTCACTCCCACAGGGACGGAGGTTTAACCCCCCTCACTCCCACAGGGACGGAGGTTTAACCCCCCTCACTCCCACAGGGACGGAGGGTTTACCCCCCTCACTCCCACAGGGGCGGAGGGTTTACCCCCCTCACTCCCACAGGGACGGAGGGTTTACCCCCCTCACTCCCACAGGGACGGAGGTTTAACCCCCCTCACTCCCACAGGGACGGAGGTTTAACCCCCTCACTCCCACAGGGGCGGAGGGTTTAACCCCCTCACTCCCACAGGGACGGAGGTTTAACCCCCTCACTCCCACAGGGACGGAGGGTTTACCCCCCTCACTCCCACAGGGACGGTGGGTTTAACCCCCTCACTCCCACAGGGACGGAGGGTTTACCCCCCTCACTCCCACAGGGGCGGAGGGTTTAACCCCCTCACTCCCACAGGGGCGGAGGTTTAAACCCCTCACTCCCACAGGGGCGGAGGTTTAACCCCCTCACTCCCACAGGGGCGGAGGTTTAACCCCCTCACTCCCACAGGGGCGGAGGGTTTACCCCCCTCACTCCCACAGGGACGGAGGGTTTAACCCCCTCACTCCCACAGGGACGGAGGGTTTACCCCCCTCACTCCCACAGGGACGGAGGGTTTAACCCCCTCACTCCCACAGGGACGGAGGGTTTAACCCCCTCACTCCCACAGGGACGGAGGTTTAACCCCCCTCACTCCCACAGGGACGGAGGTTTAACCCCCCTCACTCCCACAGGGGCGGGGGGTTTAACCCCCTCACTCCCACAGGGACGGAGGGTTTAACCCCCTCACTCCCACAGGGACGGAGGGTTTAACCCCCTCACTCCCACAGGGGCGGAGGTTTAACCCCCTCACTCCCACAGGGGCGGAGGGTTTAACCCCCTCACTCCCACAGGGGCGGAGGTTTAACCCCCCTCACTCCCACAGGGACGGAGGTTTAACCCCCTCACTCCCACAGGGGCGGAGGTTTAACCCCCTCACTCCCACAGGGGCGGAGGGTTTAACCCCCTCACTCCCACAGGGGCGGAGGTTTAACCCCCTCACTCCCACAGGGGCGGAGGTTTAACCCCCTCACTCCCACAGGGGCGGAGGTTTAACCCCCTCACTCCCACAGGGGCGGAGGTTTAACCCCCTCACTCCCACTGGGGCGGAGGTTTAACCCCCTCACTCCCACAGGGGCGGAGGGTTTAACCCCCTCACTCCCACAGGGGCGGAGGTTTAACCCCCTCACTCCCACAGGGGCGGAGGTTTAACCCCCTCACTCCCACAGGGGCGGAGGTTTAACCCCCTCACTCCCACAGGGGCGGAGGTTTAACCCCCTCACTCCCACAGGGGCGGCGGTTTAACCCCCTCACTCCCACAGGGGCGGAGGTTTAACCCCCCTCACTCCCACAGGGACGGAGGTTTACCCCCCTCACTCCCACAGGGGCGGAGGGTTTAACCCCCTCACTCCCACAGGGGCGGAGGTTTAACCCCCTCACTCCCACAGGGACGGAGGTTTAACCCCCTCACTCCCACAGGGGCGGAGGGTTTAACCCCCTCACTCCCACAGGGACGGAGGTTTACCCCCCCTCACTCCCACAGGGGCGGAGGGTTTAACCCCCTCACTCCCACAGGGGCGGAGGTTTAACCCCCTCACTCCCACAGGGGCGGAGGTTTAACCCCCTCACTCCCACAGGGGCGGAGGTTTAACCCCCTCACTCCCACAGGGGCGGAGGTTTAACCCCCCTCACTCCCACAGGGACGGAGGTTTAACCCCCCTCACTCCCACAGGGACGGAGGGTTTAACCCCCTCACTCCCACAGGGGCGGAGGTTTAACCCCCTCACTCCCACAGGGGCGGAGGTTTAACCCCCCTCACTCCCACAGGGACGGAGGTTTAACCCCCCTCACTCCCACAGGGGCGGAGGGTTTAACCCCCTCACTCCCACAGGGGCGGAGGTTTAACCCCCTCACTCCCACAGGGACGGAGGTTTAACCCCCCTCACTCCCACAGGGGCGGAGGGTTTAACCCCCTCACTCCCACAGGGGCGGAGGGTTTAACCCCCTCACTCCCACAGAGACGGAGGGTTTACCCCCCTCACTCCCACAGGGGTGGAGGTTTAACCCCCTCACTCCCACAGGGGCGGAGGTTTAACCCCCCTCACTCCCACAGGGACGGAGGTTTAACCCCCCTCACTCCCACAGGGCCGGAGGGTTTAACCCCCTCACTCCCACAGGGACGGAGGGTTTAACCCCCTCACTCCCACAGGGACGGAGGTTTAACCCCCTCACTCCCACAGGGGCGGAGGTTTAACCCCCCTCACTCCCACAGGGACGGAGGGTTTAACCCCCTCACTCCCACAGGGACGGAGGTTTAACCCCCTCACTCCCACAGGGACGGAGGTTTAACCCCCTCACTCCCACAGGGACGGAGGGTTTACCCCCCTCACTCCCACAGGGACGGAGGGTTTAACCCCCTCACTCCCACAGGGACGGAGGGTTTAACCCCCTCACTGCCACAGGGATGGAGGGTTTACCCCCCTCACTCCCACAGGGACGGAGGGTTTAACCCCCTCACTCCCACAGGGGCGGAGGTTTAACCCCCCTCACTCCCACAGGGACGGAGGGTTTAACCCCCTCACTCCCACAGGGACGGAGGGTTTACCCCCCTCACTCCCACAGGGACGGAGGGTTTAACCCCCTCACTCCTACAGGGGCGGAGGTTTACCCCCCTCACTCCCACAGGGGCGGAGGGTTTAACCCCCTCACTCCCACAGGGACGGAGGGTTTAACCCCCTCACTCCCACAGGGACGGAGGGTTTAACCCCCTCACTCCCACAGGGACGGAGGGTTTACCCCCCTCACTCCCACAGGGGCGGAGGTTTACCCCCCTCACTCCCACAGGGGCGGAGGGTTTACCCCCCTCACTCCCACAGGGGCGGAGGGTTTACCCCCCTCACTCCCACAGGGGCGGAGGGTTTACCCCCCTCACTCCCACAGGGGCGGAGGGTTTAACCCCCTCACTCCCACAGGGACGGAGGGTTTACCCCCCTCACTCCCACAGGGGCGGAGGGTTTACCCCCCTCACTCCCACAGGGGCGGAGGGTTTACCTCCCTCACTCCCACAGGGGCGGAGGGTTTAACCCCCTCACTCCCACAGGGACGGAGGGTTTAACCCCCTCACTCCCACAGGGACGGAGGGTTTAACCCCCTCACTCCCACAGGGACGGAGGGTTTAACCCCCTCACTCCCACAGGGGCGGAGGGTTTACCCCCCTCACTCCCACAGGGGCGGAGGGTTTACCCCTCTCACTCCCACAGGGGCGGAGGGTTTACCCCCCTCACTCCCACAGGGGCGGAGGGTTTAACCCCCTCACTCCCACAGGGACGGAGGGTTTAACCCCCTCACTCCCGCAGGGGCGGAGGGTTTAACCCCCTCACTCCCACAGGGGCGGAGGTTTAACCCCCTCACTCCCACAGGGACGGAGGGTTTACCCCCCTCACTCCCACAGGGACGGAGGGTTTACCCCCCTCACTCCCACAGGGACGGAGGGTTTAACCCCCTCACTCCCACAGGGACGGAGGGTTTAACCCCCTCACTCCCACAGGGACGGAGGGTTTACCCCCTCACTCCCACAGGGACGGAGGGTTTAACCCCCTCACTCCCACAGGGACGGAGGGTTTAACCCCCTCACTCCCACAGGGACGGAGGGTTTACCCCCCTCACTCCCACAGGGACGGAGGGTTTACCCCCCTCACTCCCACAGGGGCGGAGGGTTTAACCCCCTCACTCCCACAGGGACGGAGGGTTTACCCCCTCACTCCCACAGGGACGGAGGGTTTAACCCCCTCACTCCCACAGGGACGGAGGTTTAACCCCCTCACTCCCACAGGGACGGAGGGTTTAACCCCCTCACTCCCACAGGGACGGAGGTTTAACCCCCTCACTCCCACAGGGACGGAGGGTTTAACCCCCTCACTCCCACAGGGACGGAGGGTTTACCCCCCTCACTCCCACAGGGACGGAGGGTTTACCCCCCTCACTCCCACAGGGACGGAGGTTTAACCCCCTCATTCCCACAGGGGCGGAGGGTTTAACCCCCTCACTCCCACAGGGGCGGAGGGTTTAACCCCCTCACTCCCACAGGGACGGAGGGTTTAACCCCCTCACTCCCACAGGGACGGAGGGTTTACCCCCCTCACTCCCACAGGGACGGAGGGTTTAACCCCCTCACTCCCACAGGGGCGGAGGGTTTAACCCCCCTCACTCCCACAGGGACGGAGGGTTTAACCCCCTCACTCCCACAGGGACGGAGGGTTTAACCCCCCTCACTCCCACAGGGGCGGAGGGTTTAACCCCCCTCACTCCCACAGGGGCGGAGGGTTTAACACCCTCACTCCCACAGGGACGGAGGGATTACCCCCCTCACTCCCACAGGGACGGAGGGTTTAACCCCCTCACTCCCACAGGGGCGGAGGTTTAACCCCCACTCCCACAGGGACGGAGGGATTACCCCCCTCACTCCCACAGGGACGGAGGGTTTACCCCCCTCACTCCCACAGGGGCGGAGGGTTTAACCCCCTCACTCCCACAGGGACGGAGGGTTTAACCCCCTCACTCCCACAGGGACGGAGGGATTACCCCCCTCACTCCCACAGGGACGGAGGGTTTACCCCCCTCACTCCCACAGGGGCGGAGAGTTTACCCCCCTCACTCCCACAGGGGCGGAGGTTTAACCCCCTCACTCCCACAGGGACGGAGGGTTTAACCCCCTCACTCCCACAGGGGCGGAGGGTTTAACCCCCTCACTCCCACAGGGACGGAGGGTTTACCCCCCTCACTCCCACAGGGACGGAGGGTTTAACCCCCTCACTCCCACAGGGACGGAGGGTTTACCCCCCTCACTCCCACAGGGACGGAGGGTTTAACCCCCTCATTCCCACAGGGGCGGAGGGTTTAACCCCCCTCACTCCCACAGGGACGGAGGGTTTAACCCCCTCACTCCCACAGGGACGGAGGGTTTAACCCCCTCACTCCCACAGGGACGGACGTTTAACCCCCTCACTCCCACAGGGACGAGGTTTAACCCCCTCACTCCCACAGGGACGGAGGGTTTAACCCCCTCACTCCCGCAGGGACGGAGGGTTTAACCCCTTCACTCCCGCAGGGACGGAGGTTTAACCCCCTCACTCCCGCAGGGACGGAGGTTTAACCCCTTCACTCCCGCAGTGACAGAGGTTTAACCCCCTCACTCCCACAGGGACGAGGTTTAACCCCTTCACTCCCGCAGGGACGGAGGTTTAACCCCCTCACTCCCACAGGGACGGAGGTTTAACCCCCTCACTCCCACAGGGACGGAGGTTTAACCCCCTCACTCCCACAGGGACAGAGGTTTAACCCCCTCACTCCCACAGGGACGAGGTTTAACCCCCTCACTCCCACAGGGACGAGGTTTAACCCCCTCACTCCCGCAGGGACGGAGGTTTAACCCCTTCACTCCTACAGGGACGGAGGTTTAACCCCCTCACTCCCACAGGGATGGAGGTTTAACCCCCTCACTCCCACAGGGACGAGGTTTAACCCCCTCACTCCCACAGGGACGGAGGGTTTAACCCCCTCACTCCCACAGGGACGGAGGGTTTAACCCCCTCACACCCGCAGGGACGGAGGTTTAACCCCCTCACTCCCACAGGGACGGAGGTTTAACCCCCTCACTCCCACAGGGTCGGAGGGTTTAACCCCCTCACTCCCACAGGGACGGAGAGTTTAACCCCCTCACTCCCACAGGGACGGAGGTTTAACCCCCTCACTCCCACAGGGACGAGGTTTAACCCCCTCACTCCCACAGGGACGGAGGGTTTAACCCCCTCACTCCCGCAGGGACGGAGGTTTAACCCCCTCACTCACACAGGGACGGAGGTTTAACCCCCTCACTCACACAGGGACGAGGTTTAACACCTTCACTCCCGCAGGGACAGAGGTTTAACCCCCTCACTCCCACAGGGACGGAGGGTTTAACCCCCTCACTCCCACAGGGACGAGGTTTAACCCCCTCACTCCCACAGGGACGAGGTTTAACCCCTTCACTCCCGCAGGGACGGAGGTTTAACCCCCTCACTCCCACAGGGACGGAGGTTTAACCCCCTCACTCCCACAGGGACGGAGGTTTAACCCCCTCACTCCCACAGGGGCGGAGATTTAACCCCCTCACTCCCACAGGGACGAGGTTTAACCCCCTCACTCCCACAGGGGCGGAGGGTTTAACCCCCTCACTCCCACAGGGACGGAGGTTTAACCCCCTCACTCCCACAGGGACGAGGTTTAACCCCCTCACTCCCACAGGGACGGAGGTTTAACCCCCTCACTCCCGCAGGGACGGAGGGTCCCCCTCACTCCCGCAGGGACGGAGGTTTAACCCCCTCACTCCCACAGGGACGAGGTTTAACCCCCTCACTCCCACAGGGACGAGGTTTAACCCCCTCACTCCCACAGGGACGGAGGTTTAACCCCCTCACTCCCACAGGGACGAGGTTTAACCCCCTCACTCCCACAGGGACGGAGGTTTAACCCCCTCACTCCCGCAGGGACGAGGTTTAACCCCCTCACTCCCACAGGGACGGAGGTTTAACCCCCTCACTCCCACAGGGACGGAGGTTTAACCCCCTCACTCCTACAGGGACGAGGTTTAACCCCCTCACTCCCACAGGGACGAGGTTTAACCCCCTCACTCCCACAGGGACGAGGTTTAACCCCCTCACTCCCACAGGGACGAGGTTTAACCCCCTCACTCCCACAGGGACGGAGGTTTAACCCACTCACTCCCGCAGGGATGAGGTTTAACCCCCTCACTCCCACAGGGACAGATATTTAATCCCGTCACACTCGTTGGTCATTTGTCGTTTTGCACCAAACAAAGAAACTGACCACGAACACTGCCATATTATTGTTCACTAATGTCCTTCAGGGAAGGGAATCTGCCGCCCTTTGTCCTGACACTTGACTCCAGGCCCACACTGCGTGATTGGCCTCTAAGCCCGATCAAGCTGCTCAGTCAAACAGTGCTGTGGTTATTCAAGAAGGCCCACCACCAGCTTCTCAGGGCAACTAGGGATGGGCAATAAATGCCGGCTTTGCCAGTGACATAAATTAATGCAAAATGTAATTACCAAACATAAATAAATCACAGGTTCACCACTGTGTCAGAAAATTTGTAGGTTCAAGTCCTACTTCAGACATCAGCCCAAAATACAGGCCGACACTCCCAAGGCAGTACTGAGGGAGCACCGCACTGTCGGAGGGGCAGTACTGAGGGAGCGCCGCACTGTCGTAGGGGCAGTATTGAGGGAGCGCCGCACTGTCGGAGGGGCAGTACTGAGGGAGCGCCGCACTGTCGGAGGGGCAGTACTGAGGGAGCGTCGCACTGTCGGAGGGGCAGTACTGAGGGAGCGCCGCACTGTCGGAGGGGCAGTACTGAGCGAGCGCCGCACTGTCGGAGGGGCAGTACTGAGGGGGTGCCGCACTGTCACCCCACCCCGCCATCCCTGGGTGTCGGTCTCTCCCCCCCGCCACCCCCCCCACCCCTGGGTGTCTCTCTCTCCTCCCACCCCTGGGTGTCTCTCTCTCCCCACCGCCCCCCCCGGTGTCTCTCTCTCCCCCCCCCCGGTGTCTCTCTCTCCCCCCCCCCGGTGTCTCTCTCTCCCCCCCGGGTGTCTCTCTCTCCACCCCCCCCCCGCCGGGTGTCTCTCTCTCCCCCCCCCCGGGTGTCTCTCTCTCCCCCCCCACCCCCCGGTGTCTCTCTCTCCCCCCACCCCCCCCGGGTGTCTCTCTCTCCCCCCACCCCCCCGGTGTCTCTCTCTCCCCCCACCCCCCGGGTGTCTCTCTCTCCCCCCCACCCCCCCGGGTGTCTCTCTCTCTCTCTCTTCCCCCCCCCGGGTGTCTCTCTCTCTCTCTCTCTCTCTCTTCCCCCCCCCCCCCCCCCGGGTGTGTGTCTCTCTCTCTCTCTCTCTTCCCCCCCCCCCCCGGGTGTCTCTCTCTCTCTCTCTTCCCCCCCCCCGGGTGTCTCTCTCTCTCTCCCCCCCCCCCCCCGGGTGTCTCTCTCTCTCTCTTCCCCCCCGGGTGGGTGTCTCTCTCTCTCTCTTCCCCCCCCCCCCCGGGTGTCTCTCTCTCTCTCTTCCCCCCCCCCCCCCGGGTGTCTCTCTCTCTCTCTCTCTCTTCCCCCCCCCGGGTGTCTCTCTCTCTCTCCCCCCCCCCCCGGGTGTCTCTCTCTCTCTCTTCCCCCCGGGTGGGTGTCTCTCTCTCTCTCTTCCCCCCCGGGTGGGTGTCTCTCTCTCTCTCTTCCCCCCCCGCCCGGGTGTCTCTCTCTCTACCCCCACCCCTGGGTGTCTCTCTCTACCCCCACCCCCACCTCTGGGTCTCTCTCTCTCTCCCCCCCACCCCAGGGGGTCTCTCTCTCTCTCTCCCCCCACCCCTGGGTGTCTCTCTCTCTCTCCCCCCACCCCAGGGGGGGTCTCTCTCTCTCCTCACCCCAGGGTGTTCTTACCTCTCTCTCTCTGTGCTCTCTCTCTCTCTCGTCTCCGGCTCTGGCGGGGCTGCTGCGGCCAGGAGAGGCCGAGGCTCGGGCTGGGCTGCGGCCTGTCGCGGGGGACGGGCCCGGGGGTCTGAGCGCTGCTGCCGGCTCCGCCTGGGGCCCGGGCTCGGGCTCCGCCAACCTTCTGCCGGCCGACCCACCGCCACAGGAAGCGGGGCTGCGGCCTGCGGGAGGCGGGCCCAGGGCGGAGCCGCACCGCCGGGCCCTGTCCCCAGGGCGGAGCCGCGCCGCCGGGCCCTGTCCCCAGGGCGGAGCCGCGCCGCCGGGCCCTGTCCCCAGGGCGGAGCCGCGCCGCCGGGCGCTGTCCCCAGGGCGGAGCCCAGGCCCTATTCCCAGGGTGGAGCCGCACCGCCGGGCCCTGTTCCCAGGGCTGAGCCGCACCGCCGGGCCATGTCCCCAGGGCGGAGCCACGTCGCCAGGCCCTGTCCCCAGGGCGGAGCTGCGCCGCCGGGCCTTGTCCCCAGGGCAGAGCTGCGCCGCCGGGCCCTGTCCCCAGGGCGGAGCCAGGCCCTGTCCTCAGGGCTGAGCCGCACCGCCGGGCCCTGTCCCCAGGGCAGAGCCACATCGCCAGGCCCTGTCCCCCAGGGCGGAGCTGCGCCGCCGGGCCCTGTCCCCAGGGCGGAGCTGCGCCACAAGCCTTGTCCCCAGGGCGGAGCTGCGCCGCCGGGCCCTGTCCCCGGGGCGGAGCTGGGCCCTGTCCTCAGGGCGGAGCTGGGCCCGGTCCCCCAGGGCGGAGCAGGAGATTTACTAAAATGGGATGGGATTGAAAGATTTCAGTTCTATTTGGAGAGAATCACAGAATCATAGAATGGTTACAACACAAAAGGTAATTCGGCCCGTTGAGCCCGTGCCGGCTCTCAGCCAGTCCCACTCCCCACAGCCCTCTGAATCTTTTTCCTTCAGGTACTTATCCAATTCCCTTTTGAAAGCCGTGATTGAGTCTGCCTCCACCACCCTTTTCAGGCAGTGCATTCCAGATCCGAACCACTCGCTGCGTAAAAAAGTTTTTTCTTCAGTCGCCTTTGGTTCTTTTGCCAATCACCTTAAATCTGTGTAGAAACATCGAAACATAGAAGATAGGAGCAGGAGTAGGCCATTTGGCCCTTCGAGCCTGCTCCGCCATTCAATGCGATCATGGCTGATCATCCAAATTCAGTACCCTGTCCCTGCTTTCTCCCCATATCCCTTGATCCCTTTAGCCTTAAGAAATATATCCAACTCCTTCTTGAATATATTTAATGAATTGGCCTCTACTGCCTTCTGTGGTAGAGAATTCCATAGGTTCACCACTCTCTGGGTGAAGAAATTCCTCCTCATCTCTGTCCTAAATGGCTTACCCCTTATCTTTAGACTGTGACCCCTGGTTCTGGACTCCCCGACCATCGGAATATCCTTCCTGCATCTAGTCTGTCTAGTCCTGTTAGAATTTTATAAGTTTCAATGAGATCCCCTCTCATTCTTCTAAACTCCAGTGAATATAAGCCCAATCAACCCAATCTCTCCTCATACGTCCACTGGTTCTCAACCCTTCTACCAATGGGAACAATTTCTCTCTATCTACTCTGTCCAGACCCCTCATGATTTTGAACACCTCTATCAAATCTCCGCTCAACCTTCTCTGCTCCAAGGAGAACAACCCCAGCTTCTCCAATCTATCCACGTAACTGAAGAAGCTGGGATTGTTCTTCTTAGAAAGAAAGACTCACATTTCTACAGCGTCTTTCGCGACCTCGGGACGTCCCAAAGCGCTTTACAGCCAATGAAGTACTTTTTGAAGTGTAGTCACTGTTGTAATGTAGGAAACGCGGCAGCCAATTTGTGCACAGCAAGCTCCCACAAACAGCAATGAACTAACGACCAGATAATCAGTTTTAGTGACAGGGCTTTAAACTAATGAAGGGGTGGTGGTGGGAGGATTCAGGAAAGAGTAAATTTAAAAGCAGCGAGAGAAATGTCAAGGCTCAAATTTGGGGTAAAAATAAGCAGAGTGGGTCAGGAAGGAACAGAGAGCGTAACCAAGGTAATAAGGCATCAGTGACTAAGGTGACATCAGGGAAAAATAGAAATAAGTCAAAGCTAAAGGCACTATCTGTGCCTATATCTGTGCAAAGCATTCACAACAAAATAGATGAATTAATAGCGCAGATTTGATCTGATAGCCATAACGGAGATGTGGTTGCAAAGTAGCCAAGGTTAGAAACTAAATATTCCAGGATACTTAACTGTTAGAAGAGATAGGCAAAATGGAAAAGGAGGAGGGGCCCTGATAATAAAGATGGGATAAAGACAGTAGAGAGAAAGGATCTTAGCTCCGGAAATCAAGAAGTAGAATCAGTTTGGGTGGAGCTAAGAAACAGCAAGGGGCAGAAAACATTGGTGGGAGTTGTTTATAGGCCCCCAAATACTAGTTGTAATGTAGGGCAGAGTATAAATCAGGAAATTCGAGGTGCATGTAACAAGGGTAATACAGTAATCATGGGGGACTTTAATCTACATATAGACTGGGCAAACCAAATTTGCAGTAATAGTGTGGAGGACCAATTCATGGAATGTATGCAAGATAGTTTTCTAGATCAGTATGTTGAGAAACAAACTAGGGAATGGGCTATTTTAGATCTAGTATTGTGCAATGAGAAAGGGTTAATTAATAACCTTGTAGTAAAGGGGCCTTTAGGGAAAAGTGACCATAATATGATAGAATTTTATATTGAGTTTGAAACTGATTTAGTTAAATCCAAAACTAAGGTCTTAAATCTAAACAAAGCAAACTACGTAGGTATGAGGGGCGAGTTGGCTATGGTAGATTGGGAAACTACATTAAAAGGTATGACTGTAGATGAGCAATGACTAGCATTTAAAGAATTAATACATAATTTACAACAAATATACGTTCATTTAAGGCACAAAAACCCCACAGGAAAAGTGGTCTAACCGTGGCTAACAAGAGAAGTTAAAGATAGTATTAGATCAAAGGAAGAGGCTTATAATGTTGCCAAAAAGAGTAGTAAGCCTGAGGATTGGGAGGATTTTAGAATTCAGCAAAGGAGGACAAAGAAATTGATAAGGAAAGGGAAAATAGAATATGAAAGTAAACTAGCGAGAGACATAAAAAGAGACTGTAAAAGCTTCTATCAGTATGTACAAAGGAAAAGATTAGAAAAAGTAAATGTGGGTCCCTTACAGGCTGAGACAGGAGAAATTATAATGGGGAATAAGGAAATGGCAGAGAAATTAAACAAATACTTTGGGGCCGATTTTCCTGAAGCTGTCGGGAAGAAGGCGGGACTACAACTTTCGGGTTTTGGACCCGCCTACTTCGACGTCCAGCCAATCCGCGCTATTTTCCCTTGATTGACCTTGTTGAGCCCGCCCAGCGGGCTCAGCAGGCCAATTAAGGGCCACCCGGCAACAGGTGACGTCACAGACTGCAATTTCATCTGTCAAGAGTTCTTGACAGATGAAATATCAGTGTTTCACAGCTGTTTGAAGCTGCCAAACACTGACAGTCTGAGTTCTAACATGAGTCCTTCTGCACAGACTCAGTTAGAACTCTCAGCAGCACTCAACGCTGAAGGCTGTCACTTTTCACAGATCGCAGCCGTTCAGCTTTAAGTGCCAGCTGAGTGATGGGCTCCCGACGGCTACAGGAAGAAAGGCTGTTAAGGTAAGTACAGGTAAGTAAAAGTTCTTTACACACTTTAGACACACCAAACACACTTACCTTTGCACTCATGCACCCATCACTCACCTGAGCACCGACATCACGACCCCTTCAACCCGACAGCCCGCCTGCTCTAACCTGGCATGGTTTGGAGCCATCGGGAATCCCACATGAAACCTCTCAAAATAGGGATTAGGCTAAAAACTGCCTGTTAACTACCTGTTAACAGGCAGTTAATTGGCACTAATCCCTTCCCGCCTGGTTTCGGCAGGTCCCAGTGCGGGGCGGGTACCCACCGCCCCTGAAACTTGCGTGGGGCAGGGTTTTGGGCGGGATGGTGTCGGGACCCCCAAATTTGGGATTTCCCACCCCCCCCCCACACGCCTGAAACCCCGCCTGACGGCTCCAGGAAAATCGACCCCTTTGTGTCTGTCTTCACGGAAGAAGACACAAAAACTTCCCGGAAATAATGGAGAACCAAGGGTCTAGTGAGAATGAAGAACTGAAAGAAATTAGTATTAGTAAAAAAATAGTACTGGAGAAATTAATGGGACCCAAAGCCGATAAATCCCCCGGAACTGATGGTCTACATCCTAGGGTTTTCAAAGAGGGGGCTATAGAGATAGTGGATGCACTGGTTGTCTTTTTCCAAAATTCCAAAATATTCTAGAAAGCTTCCCACAGATTGGAAGGTAGCAAATGTAACCCCACTATTTAAGAAAGGAGGGAGAGAGAAAACAGGGAACTACAGACCAGTTAGCCTGACATCAGTAGTAGGGAAAATGCTAAAATCTATTATTAAGGACGTGGTAACAGGGCACTGTGGCGGTACCACCGGTTGTCCCTTACATTGAGATACATAATTCCCTTTAACTTACCTTACTGTATGTGTCTGTTACTATACTCAGGCTTCTCTCCTGTACTCTGATTCATGACATCAGAGCTCGGAACCTTCAAACAGTAGAGCTCGGAACCTGCTGGCAGTTGGGCTCGGAACCTGCTGGCAGTTGGGTTCGGAACCTGCTGGCAGTTGGGTTCGGAACCTGCTGGCAGTTGGGTTCGGAACCTGCTGGCAGTTGAGCTGGGAAACTTCTAGTCAGTCCTCGTGGCATCCCTGCTGGGGAAAGACCTACACCACGGTGCTCCTACAGTCAGCCATCTTACCTGCTACCTTACCTGTTGTATTTAACCTGTTCCTGTAAATAAACAACTTATTTATAGTTCGTCGAAGTCGAACTCGATTATTTAGTGGTGATGCACACGAATCGCTACATTGGTGACCCAACGACGTGAGTACGGGAGCTCATCAATTCCTACACTACAATTGGTGACCCCGTATCCGTGAACGATTTTCACGGAAGCAACGCACAGCCTGACCCTCGTCTTCACAGAAGACGACCGATGAACACGAACCGCTACATTGGTGACCCAACGACGTGAGTGCGGGAGCTCATCAATTCCAACACTACAATTGATGACCCCGTATCCGTGAACGATTTTCACGGTAGCAACGCGTAGCCTGAATCTCGTCTTCCCACAAGACGACCGACGCACAACCGACGAACAACCACGGAACGGCAACCACCTCACTCCGCCAAAGGCGACCCCGTCTTTGCGAACGTATTCGCAAGGTAAGCGCAGCCTGGAGCAGATCCCGCTTGACACGGACAAACCTCAACCGGACCCCGTTCGTTTTTTTGTGAGCAATTTTCACAAAAGAAGCACGCCATGGAAGCACCAGCCGTTTTGCTGTCGCTACCGCAATCCAGAGAGCCACAGTCTCCCTCGTGCTTTATACCGGTAGAAGCCCCGTTCGACGAGAACATCGATGCGGCGCCGACCACGCACTTGCTTACGGTCCCCGTACTCATTTTTCCTACCGCCACACGGATCGTCTGCCTCTACGTCCAAAACAACAGCAAGTATACATCTCTCCAAGCGCGTGGTACAGCATGTTCGGGCCCACAAAATCGGAGCGCGCCCTGCGGGGATACCACGAGGACTCACCCCCGCGAACCACGAGGACCCATCCCTCGCGAACCACGAGGATCCATCCCTCGCGAACGACGAGGACCCTGCCCTCATGAAACACGAAGACTCGTTCCCCGCCGACGACACACCAGCCCGTCAGCCTGCTGGTTGTGTTACCTACTACACGTTTCAGCGCGAACGAAAAGCGTTGCCGCTCTCACGGCTGTTTTCTCCTAAATCTACAACAACTACAAGTGTTGCCGCCCTCCAAGCAGAGTTAACCCCTCCTGAAAGCAACAACAACCTGGACCGTTGCCGCCCTTTCTCCAGTTTTCCCTTTTAACAAATGCAAATGTCTATTGAAGCTGTATACATCGAGGACGGGTCCAACGGGCATCCTGCGGCCGCGATCAACATGTGGAAGTTGCTCTGATCACAGATCAACACAGCAACTTTTCACCCTCCGTTCTGTTAATGTCGTAGCATTATGGCACGCACTGTTCCGTGCGTTCCAGCCTCCTAAAGGTTTCGCTCACCAGTCAACGGAGACATCGCCCGCGTCCGCCCAATCTGCCCGTCACTCTGATAAGGCCTGCTGTTTCGCACGTCTCTATGGTCCTTCGCCTGACGGATACGTTTTATTCGCCATGACGTGCGTAAGGATCCGCTTACGAGCAGTATTTTTATACCTCGTCTACTAAGCCGAGACAGCACGACCGCCGAGACCACCAGCTCGTCAGACCATCTCATCCTTGGACTTTCGTTAAAGCGAATTCTGGGGGGGCCTATGTGGCGGTACCACCGGTTGTCCCTTACATTGAGATACATAATTCCCTTTAACTTACCTTACTGTATGTGTCTGTTACTATACTCAGGCTTCTCTCCTGTACTCTGATTCATGACATCAGAGCTCGGAACCTTCAAACAGTAGAGCTCGGAACCTGCTGGCAGTTGGGTTCGGAACCTGCTGGCAGTTGGGTTCGGAACCTGCTGGCAGTTGGGTTCGGAACCTGCTGGCAGTTAGGTTCGGAACCTGCTGGCAGTTGAGCTGGGAAACTTCTAGTCAGTCCTCGTGGCATCCCTGCTGGGGAAAGACCTACACCACGGTGCTCCTACAGTCAGCCATCTTACCTGCTACCTTACCTGTTGTATTTAACCTGTTCCTGTAAATAAACAACTTATTTATAGTTCGTCGAAGTCGAACTCGATTATTTAGTGGTGATGCACACGAATCGCTACAGCACTTAGAATAATAATAGAATTGGGCAGAGTCAACATGGATTTATGAAAGGGAAATCGTGCTTGACAAATCTTAGAGTTTTTTGAGGTTGTAACTAGCAGAATAGATAAGGGGGAACCAGTGGATGTGGTGTATTTGGATTTTCAGAAGGCATTCGATAAGGTGCCACACAAGAGGTTATTAAACAAAATTAGGGCTCATGGGATTGGGGGTAATATACTAGCATGGATTGAGGATTGGTTAACGGACAGAAAATAGAGAGTAGGAATAAATGGGTCATTTTTGGGTTGGCAGGCTGTAACTAGCGGGGTCACACAAGGATCAGTGCTTGGGCCTCAGCTATTCACAATCTACATCAATGATTTGGATGAGGGGACCAAATGTAATATATCCAAGTTTGCTGATGATACAAAGCTGGGTGGGAATGTAAGTTGTGAGGAGGATGCAAAGAGGCTTCAAGGGGATATGTTATGTTCATAAATAAATAGACATTCTTATTATGAACAGCTAGCTTGTGCTAGTCATTTATTCAGCCATGTGGACTTGTACAGCATCCATCTTGACTACTGCCTTGTGGGTAGCCTAGTGCATCGTGGGTAGCCCACTCTTATATACATACAGCTCCACCTAGTGTACCATTCTAGAATGACATGTTACTGATCATTACATCCCCCTTTCTTTGAGGTTAAACAAAATCAATATCAATCAATCATAACGACATAAACATCTTCACAACAGTCAATACATTTTCAATATCGTTTTCTTTGTACTCAAAGATTAAGTCTATCAGGCTTTTTTACTTCACGTGTGGATCGTCTCAGCACGGGTAAGTCTGATGTGTTTTCATGAGAGCCTGTATGTGTGTTTGTGTTAGACTGTTCTGGTGGTGAGTGACAAGATTCAGTTGCGGCATTGTCATCGATTTGCTCTTGGATAGTCTCTTGTGTTTTTAGGAGGGAACGGCGGTTCCTCCTGAGAATCTGTCCTTCCTCAGTTCTAACAGTGTATGACCTTGGTCCTACTTCCTCAAGAACTGTAGCTTTCCTGTTCCATGCATCTGGATCCTCAATCCTGACAACATCATCCCTTGTCAATGGTTTCAGAGTTTTGGATGACTTGTCATAGTGTGATTTCTGTTTCAGCTTTAACAGTTGAAGTCTCTGTCTCAGTTCCTTACTCTGCTTTTCTTTTGCACAGCAGGGTAGCGTGGTGCGCAACTTGCGACCCATTAGGAGTTCAGCAGGTGAAGAACCACAGTCTAAAGGTGAGGCTCGGTAGCTCAGCAGGGCGAGATAAGGATCAGACTTGCTTTCTGTCGCTTTCTTCAGTAGCTGTTTGAGAACTTGAACACCTTTCTCTGCCTTACCATTTGACTGAGCATACAAAGGACTGGATGTGATGTGCTGAAAGTCATACTGTGCTGCAAACTGTTGCCACTCCTTACAGTTGAAGCACGGACCATTGTCGCTAACGGCAATCCTGGGAATTCCATGTCTGGCGAAGATGGATTTCACATGCATTATGACACTGCTTGCTGTGGTGCTTGAGAGCAGCGCCATCTCAGGATAGTTAGAATTGTAGTCAATCACTAATAGATATTCTTTACCATTCAAATGAAAAAGGTCCATACCAACCTTTTGCCATGGTGCTGTTGGTAAGTCAGCTACTATCATTGGTTCCTTTGCTTGTTTGTTTTGGTGCTTCTGACATGTCTCACATTTGCCTATCATGTTCTCAATGTCCTTATTTATGCCAGGCCAATAAACAGTGTCTCTTGCTCTCCTTTTGCATTTTTCAATTCCGAGGTGTCCCTCATGAATTCTTTCGAGCATGTCTTGACGTAGAGCCTGTGGAATGAATATTCTGTTCTGTTTTAGTAATAGTCCACTTGCGACGCTCAACTCTGACCTTATGTGAAAGTACTTTGGACAGGAACCTTTTGGCCAACCTTGATGAATGTTCTCTATTACTGTTTGTAATACTGTATCTTTTACTGTTTCTTCTGCTATTTGCTTTGATTTTGTGTCTGACACGGGCAGCGCAGCAGTGACCATACTCACATGAACATCCACGTCTTCCTCAGTAGAGCTCACATGACTCATTGTGGGTGCTCGGGATAGTGCATCTGCTAACACTATGGGCCAGTAATTCCGGTCCCAACGCGTGAGTACGGACGGTGTACTCACACGTGGGCCCGTTGGAAGTGTCGGATTTCAGCATGCACAGCGCATGCGCAGGAAACCGGCATTTCCTCTCCATCGAACCAAGGGGTTAAGAGGTCCAACGCGTGCGTGCAGGGCTCTGCGCGCACGCGTTGAACGTCCTTCTTTTTGACAGGTTTGCGCGTGTGCAAGGGCCTGAACTTTTTAGAAATGAAAAAAGGAGGCGTAAGGAGTGGATTCTTGAAGGTAAGTGGTCTATTATTTAAAATTATTACATTTTTTCCACAGATTCATTGTTTATAAGGACTTTACAGTAAGGTAAGTTTATTTTTAGACCCGATTTTGTAAAAAATTATTTTTTTCAAAAATTTTATTAATTGTTTTAAATTGTTTTTTAAAGTTATTTATAGTTTATTTAATTATTGGGATTTTTTTTTAATTTTAATTAAAGTTAAACTAGTCTTTTGGGCGCCCGTACTTTTCGTGAGTTTGACAGTCTTTACTATCATACTCATGAATGAGTTTCCCCTCCCCTGATTGGCTGCAGAGTGCTCACCTGATCCCAGCCGGCACATCGCACTAACTACGTCGCTGGATCAGGTAAGCACAGCGCGCCGAAAGCTGAACCGGGCCAGTGACAGGAAATGCAAGCAGGCCCGGGCTTCAGATGTCGGCGCGCAGGGTGAGTGCACATCGGGGGCTTGCACGCGCGGCAAGCACCCGACCCTAATTTCTGGCCCATTGTGTTTGCCTGGTGTGTAGATCAGTTCAAAGTCATATCTTTGCAGCTTCATCATGAGTCGTTGAATCCTTGGAGACATCTCATTCAGGTTCTTTTTTATGATGGCAACCAGTGGGCTGTGGTCTGTCTCAACTGTGAAGGTGGGAAGTCCATATATGTAGCCATGGAACTTTTGTAGTCCAACTACCAAGCCTAGACATTCCTTTTCAATCTGGGCGTATCGACACTCAGAATCAGTCATAGACCTGGAGGCATAGGCAACAGGCTTCCAATCTTCACCCTCTGCTTGTAGCAAGACCGCGCCTAGGCCATCCTTTGATGCATCCGTTGACACTTTGATTCTCTTTGTTGGGTCAAAGAAGGTGAGTACAGGTGTGGTTGTCAGCACTGTTTTAAGGTTCATCCACTCTTGTTCATGTCTTTCTGTCCATGCAAACTCATTTGTTTTATGTAGCAGGTCTCGCAGACAGGCTGTCTTGGCTGACAAGTTAGGAATGAAGTTTATCATCCCCATGATGCGTAGCACTCCTTTTTTATCAGTGGGTCGGGGCATGTTGAGTATGGCGTTTACTTTTTCCATATCTGGCTCTATTCCTTTACCAGATAGATTATCTCCTAGGAAAGTGACTTCCTGGACGTCAAACTGACACTTGGCTTTGTTGAGCTTTAGTCCATTCCGGCGTATGCTCTGTAGCACTTTAGTCAGTCTCTCATTGTGTTCTTTTAGTGTGGAGCCCCAGATGATGATGTCATCAACATAGACCCGAACTCCTTCCAGACCTTCAATTATGTGTTCCATCGCTCTATGAAAGATTTCAGATGCAGATATTATCCCGAAAGGCATTCTGAGGAAACAATACCTGCCAAATGGTGTGTTGAAGGTACAGTATTTGGTGCTCTCTTCATCCAGTTTTAGTTGCCAAAATCCTTGTGAGGCATCGAGCTTTGTGAAGTATCTGGCACCTGACATTTCACTGGTGATTTCTTCTCGCTTGGGAACCTGGTAGTGTTCACGTTTTATGTTTGCATTTAAGTCCTTTGGATCCATGCATACTCTTAGATCATTGTTCTTTTTCTTTACACATACCATGGAGTTAACCCAGTCTGTTGGCTCTTCGACTTTCCTGATGACTCCTAGTGTGGTCATTCTGTCCAGTTCTTTCTTGAGCCGGTCACGCAGGGGTGCTGGAACTCTCCGTGGAGCATGTACCACTGGCTGAGCATCCTCCTTTAGCTGGATCTTGTAAGTGAATGGTAGAACTCCAAATCCTTTGAACACATCTTGGAAATTACTCACTACAGAATCCACCGAGTCATCTTGTCTGCTTATGGCACAGTTTATACGGTAGACTCTCTTGACCAGTTCTAAGTCCTCACAGGCTTTGTCACCTAGTAGTGAATCAAGTCCTTCAGCCACAACAGAAAACATGAGATGATGCACTTTGTCTTTGACTGTCACTTTAAGTCTGCATACACCTAAGCTATCTATTTTCTGTCCATTATAGTTCTTCAGTAGTACTGACTTTTTCTGTATTTTGGGCTTTTCTTTCATATTTTTAATGTCACTCATACTGATTAAGTTTACTTTTGCCCCAGTGTCTAGTTTCAATGTAACCAATGCTCCATTTACCTGCAGTGACATTATCCATTTGTCCTCTTTTACTGCATTAACTTTATGTTCAGCATTGTCCATTCCTGAGGGCTGCACATTTTCTGTATCCTTTTCTATATTGTCACATGACACCATTCCTACAGAAAATGTCTCACTTAAATCAATGTCCTCAATCACATTGACTTGTTGCCTTTTCTTTGTTTTTACTTTTGAAAAGCATTGTTTGGCAAAGTGATTCTTTCCATTACATTTTGTGCACATTTTCCCAAATGCTGGGCATTGTCTAGACTGGTGTTTATAACCACAGCATTTACAATTAAAAATTCCTTCCTCCGATTGCTTTTCATTTCTGTTCTGCCCACGTTTCTTCCCCTTGTAGGACACAGCACCGACAGCAGCACAGTCACTCATTACAGTCGCATTATTATTAATTTCACTGAAAGTCTTCGCATGCTTCTGAGCTAGCTCACTGGCATGGCATATTTTCACAGCATTCTCCAATGTTAGTTCGGTTTTCTCAACAAACGTTCCCTGACCTTTTTATCATGAATACCAAACACAGTCTGGTCACGAATCATGGATGATTTCAGTTCAGAGAAATTACATGCCTGTGCTTTCAGTTTCAGATCGGTCACAAAGCTATCAAAAGTCTCATTTTGCTGCTGTGTCCGTGAACGGAACACGTACCTCTCATAGGTTTCGTTCTTTTTGGGAGAACAATGTGTATCAAATTTCTTTAGCACATCGTCCAATTTTTTTCTGTTCTCCTCTTGATCAAATACAAATGTATTAAATACCTCTATCGCCTGTGGGCCTGCAACCGTGAGCAGCAACGCTATTTTCCTTGCATCTGGCTTCATACCGAACCCGATGGCAGCAATGTAGAGTTCCAATTGTTGTTTGAAAGTCCGCCAATTGCAGTCGACATTCCCCGTGAATTTCAAACCCTCCGGTGGCTTCAAATTCTCCATGTCGCATTTCACACTATTCAGCAGATTTCACCACTTCCGGTACCATGTTATGTTCATAAATAAATAGACATTCTTATTATGAACAGCTAGCTTGTACTAGTCATTTATTCAGCCATGTGGACTTGTACAGCATCCATCTTGACCACTGCCTTGTGGGTAGCCTAGTGCATCATGGGTAGCCCACTCTTATATACATACAGCTCCACAGAAAGCAAAGAGTTGGAATAAACGGGTCATTTTCCGAGTGGCAGGCAGTGACCAGTGGGGTAGCGCAAGGGTTGGTCCTAGGACCCCAGCTGTTCACAATATATATTAATGATCTGGACGAGGGAATTGGATGTAATATCTCCAAATTTGCAGACGACACAAAGCTGGGTGGGAGGGTATGCTGTGAGGAGGATGTCATGAAACTCCAGTACGATTTGGACAGGTTAGGTGATTGGGCAGAAACATGGCAAATGCACTATAATGAGGATAAATGTGAGGTTATCCACTTTGGTGGCAAAAACAGGAAGGCAGATTATTATTTGAATGGCAACAGATTGGGAGAAGGGGAAGTGCAAAGAGACCTGGGTGTTATTGTGCACCAGTCGCTGAAGGTAAGCATGCAGGTGCAGCAGGCGGTTAAGAAGGCAAATGGTATGTTGGCCTTCGTAGCAAGAGGGTTTGAGTACAGGAACAAGGATGTCTTGCTACAGTTGTACAGGGCCTTGGTGAGACCGCACCTTGAGTATTGTGTGCAGTTTTGGTCGCCTTACCTGAGGAAGGACGTTCTTGCCATGGAAGGAGTGCAGCAAAGATTCACCAGGCTGATACCTGGGATGGCAGGAATGATGTATGAAGGGAGATTGGGTCGATTGGGCTTATACTCACTGGAGTTTAGAAGATTGAGAGGGGATCTCATCGAAACCTATAAAATTCTGTCAGGCCTGGACAGACTAGATGCTGGAAGGATGTCCCCGATGGTCGGGGAGTCCAGAACCAGGGGTCATAGTCTAAGGATAAGGGGTAGGACATTTAGGACTGAAATGAGGAGGAATTTCTTCACCCAGAGAGTGGTGAACCTGTGGAATTCTCTACCACACAAGGCAGTAGAGGCCAATTCATTAAATATATTCAAGAAGGAGTTAGATATATTTCTTAAGGCTAAAGGGATCAAGGGATATGGGGAGAAGGCAGGGACAGGGTACTGAATTTGGATGATCAGCCATGATCTCATTGAATGGCGGAGCAGGCTCGAGGGGCCGAATGGCCTACTCCTGCTCCTATCTTCTATGTTTCTATGTTTCTATGTACCATTCTAGAATGACATGTTACTGATCATTACAGGATATAGACAGGCTAAGTGAGTGGGGATGAACATGGCAAATGGAATATAATGTGGAGAAATGCGAAGTTATCCACATTGGTAAGAAAAATAGAAAAGCAGAGTATTTTTTAAATGGTGAGAGATTGGGAAATGTTGGTGTTCAGAGGGACCTGGGTGTCCTTGTACACGAATCACTGAAAGTTAACCTGCAGGTACAGCAATTAGGAAAGCAAATGGTATGTTGGCCTTTATTACAAGAGGATTTGAGTATAAGAGTAAAGACGTCTTACTGCAATTATATAGGGCCCTGGTGAGACCACACCTGGAGTACTGTGTACAGTTTTGGTCTCCTTACCTAAGGAAGGATATACTTGCCGCAGAGGGAGTGCAACGAAGGTTCACCAGACTGGTTCCTGGGATGGGGGGATTGTCCTATGAGGAGAGATTGAGTAAACTAGGCCTATATTCCCTAGAGTTTAGAAGAATGAGTGGTGATCTCATTGAAACATACAAAATTCTTACAGGGTTTGACAGGGTAGATGCAGGGAGGATGTTTCCCCTGGCTGGGGAGTCTAGAACCAGGGGTCACAGTCTCAGAATAAGGGGTCGGCCATTTAGGACTGAGATGAGGAGGAATTTCTTCACTCAGAGGGTGGTGAATCTTTGGAATTCTCTACCCCAGAGGGCTGTGGAGACTCAGTCGTTGAGTATATTCATAGGCTTAGAAATTCAGTGGGCTGCGCCACCCGTTAGCGCCTTAAGAGGGCGCTAAGTGGGTCGGAAGCCACTGGCCGCGCCTCCCGCTAAATTCACCGGGACGCTAATGGCGGTGCTAGCCATTAGCGCTGCGCCGCTACCAATGACGTCATCGGTGTGTGCAGTGCCCCGCTACCGCCCCGATCGCGATATTTAGTTGCGTCGTCAGCGAGTTCCAGGTCATCACCACTCGCTGTGTAAAAAAGTTTTTCCTCACATCCCCCCTGTATCTCTTGCCCAAAACCTTAAATCTGTGTCCCCTAGTCCTTGTACCATCAACTAGTGGGAACAACCTATCCCCATCTAGCCTATCCAAACCCATCAGAATCTTGTACCCGCTATCCATCCAGACAACCAGCCATCCATCCAACCAGCCATTCATCCCTCCAGCCAGTGAACCAGCCAGCCTTTGATTCAGCCTGACATCCATCCAGCCAAGATAGAGATCGATAGATTTTTGAATATTAACAATCAAGGGATAAGGGGATAGGGCGGGAAGGTGGAGTTGAGGTAGAAGATCAGCCATGATGTTACTGAATGGCGGAGCAGGCTCGAAGGACCAAATGGCCGACTCCTGCTCCTATTTCTTATGCTCTTATGAATGTTGATTGAGGGTTAAATATTGGCCAGTACACCGGGGAGATCGCCGCTGCTCATCTTTGAAATAGTGCTGTGGGATCTTTTATGTCCACCTGAGAAGACAGACGGGCCTCGGTTTAACGTCTCATCTGAAAGATGGCCCCTCCAATTGCGCAGCGCTCCCTCGGTACTGCCACTCCAACAGTGCGGCGCTCCCTCAGTACTGCCCCTCCGACAGTGCAGCGCTCCCTCAGTACTGCCCCTCCGACAGTGCGGCGCTCCCTCAGTACTGCCCCTCCGACAGTGCGGCGCTCCCTCAGTACTGCCCCTCCGACAGTGCGGCGCTCCCTCAGTACTGCCCCTCCGACAGTGCGGCGCTCCCTCAGTACTGCCCCTCCGACAGTGCGGCGCTCCCTCAGTACTGCCCCTCCGACAGTGCGGCGCTCCCTCTGTACTGCCCCTCCGACAGTGCGGCGCTCCCTCAGTACTGCCCCTCCGACAGTGCGGCGCTCCCTCAGTACTGCCCCTCCGACAGTGCGGCGCTCCCTCAGTACTGCCCCTCCGACAGTGCGGCGCTCCCTCAGTACTGCCCCTCCGACAGTGCGGCGCTCCCTCAGTACTGCCCCTCCGACAGTGCGGCGCTCCCTCAGTACTGCCCCCCCGACAGTGCGGCGCTCCCTCAGTACTGCCCCTCCGACAGTGCGGCGCTCCCTCAGTACTGCCCCTCCGACAGTGCGTCGCTCCCTCAGTACTGCCCCCCCCGACAGTGCGGCGCTCCCTCAGTACTGCCCCTCCCACAGTGCGGCACTCCCTCAGTACTGCCCCTCCGACAGTGCGGCACTCCCTCAGT
>NC_140996.1:236939551-237199957 GCF_052327205.1 Somniosus microcephalus
GAGAGAGAGAGAGTGAGAGACAGACAGAGAGAGAGAGAGTGAGAGACAGACAGAGAGAGAGAGAGTGAGAGACAGACAGAGAGAGAGAGAGTGAGAGACAGACAGAGAGAGAGAGAGTGAGAGACAGACAGAGAGAGAGAGAGAGAGAGAGAGAGTGAGAGACAGACAGAGAGAGAGAGTGAGAGACAGAGAGAGAGAGAGAGAGTGAGAGACAGAGAGAGAGAGAGAGAGTGAGAGACAGACAGAGAGAGAGTTCGCGGACACTCTGTGTGATTCTCCGTGTCCTGTTTCCCTTTTTCTCTGCAGCCGTGGCTCAGTGGGTAGCACCCTCGCCTCTGAGTCAGGTAGCTTGTGTGTTCAAGTCGCACTCCAGAGACTTGAGCACAAAAATCTAGGCTACACTCCAGTACTGAGGGAGCGCCGCACTGTCGGAGGGGCAGTACTGAGGGAGCGCCGCACTGTCGGAGGGGCAGTACTGAGGGAGCGCCGCCTGTTGGAGGGGCAGTACTGAGGGAGCACCGCACTGTCAGAGGGGCAGTACTGAGGGAGCGCCGCACTGTCAGAGGGGCAGTACTGAGGGAGCGCCGCACTGTCGGAGGGTCAGTACTGAGGGAGCGCCACACTGTGGGAGGGGCAGTACTGAGGGAGCGCCGCACTGTCGGAGGGGCAGTACTGAGGGAGCGCCGCACTGTCGGAGGGACAGTACTGAGGGAGCGCCGCACTGTTGGAGGGGCAGTACTGAGGGAGCGCCGCACTGTCGGAGGGTCAGTACTGAGGGAGCGCCGCACTGTCGGAGGGGCAGTACTGAGGGAGCGCCACACTGTGGGAGGGGCAGGACTGAGGGAGCGCCGCACTGTCGGAGGGGCAGTACTGAGGGAGCGCCGCACTGTCGGAGGGGCAGTACCGAGGGAGCGCCGCACTGTGGGAGGGGCAGTACCGAGGGAGCGCCGCACTGTCGGAGGGGCAGTACTGAGGGAGCACCGCACTGTCGGAGGGTCAGTACTGAGGGAGCGCCGCACTGTCGGAGGGTCAGTACTGAGGGAGCGTCGCACTGTCGGAGGGTCAGTACTGAGGGAGCGTCGCACTGTCGGAGGGGTAGTACTGAGGGAGTGCCGCACTGTCGGAGGGGCAGTACTGAGGGAGCGCCGCACTGTCGGAGGGTCAGTACTGAGGGAGCGTCGCACTGTGGGAGGGGCAGTACTGAGGGAGCGCCACACTGTCGGAGGGGCAGTACCGAGGGAGCGCCGCACTGTCGGAGGGGCAGTACTGAGGGAGTGCCGCACTGTCGGAGGGGCAGTACTGAGGGAGCGCCGCACTGTGGGAGGAGCAGTACTGAGGGAGCGCCGCACTGTCGCAGGGGCAGTACTGAGGGAGTGCCGCACTGTCGGAGGGGCAGTACTGAGGGAGTGCCGCACTGTCGGAGGGGTAGTACTGAGGGAGTGCCGCACTGTGGGAGGGGCAGTACTGAGGGAGAGCCGCACTGTCGGAGGGGCAGTACTGAGGGAGCGCCGCACTGTGGGAGGGGCAGTACTGTGGGAGCGCCGCACTGTCGGAGGGTCAGTACTGAGGGAGCGCCGCACTGTCGGAGGGGCAGTACTGAGGGAGTGCCGCACTGTCGGAGGGGCAGTACTGAGGGAGCGCCGCACTGTGGGAGGGGCAGTAATGAGGGGGCGCCGCACTGTCGCAGGGGCAGTACTGAGGGAGTGCCGCACTGTCGGAGGGGCAGTACTGAGGGAGTGCCGCACTGTCGGAGGGTCAGTATTGAGGGAGCGCCGCACTGTCGGAGGGGCAGTACCGAGGGAGCGCTGCACTGTCGGAGGGTCAGTACTGAGGGAGCGCCGCACTGTCGGAGGGGCAGTACTGAGGGAGTGCCGCACTGTTGGAGGGTCAGTACGGAGGGAGCGCCGCACTGCCGGAGGGGCAGTACTGAGGGAGCGCCGCACTGTTGGAGGGGCAGTACTGAGGGAGCACCGCACTGTCAGAGGGGCAGTACTGAGGGAGCGCCGCACTGTCAGAGGGGCAGTACTGAGGGAGCGCCGCACTGTCGGAGGGTCAGTACTGAGGGAGCGCCACACTGTGGGAGGGGCAGTACTGAGGGAGCGCCGCACTGTCGGAGGGTCAGTACTGAGGGAGCGCCGCACTGTCGGAGGGGCAGCACTGAGGGAGCGCCACACTGTGGGAGGGGCAGTACTGAGGGAGTGCCGCACTGTCGGAGGGGCAGTACTGAGGGAGCGCCGCACTGTCGGAGGGTCAGTACTGAGGGAACGCCGCACTGTCGGAGGGGCAGTACTGAGGGAGCGCCACACTGTGGGAGGGGCAGTACTGAGGGAGCGCCGCACTGTCGGAGGGGCAGTACTGAGGGAGCACCGCACTGTCGGAGCGTCAGTGCTGAGGGAACGCCGCACTGTCGGAGGGTCAGTACTGAGGGAGCGTCGCACTGTCGGAGGGGTAGTACTGAGGGAGTGCCGCACTGTCGGAGGGGCAGTACTGAGGGAGCGCCACACTGTGGGAGGGGCAGTACTGAGGGAGCGCCGCACTGTCGGAGGGGCAGTACCGAGGGAGCGCCGCACTGTCGGAGGGGCAGTACTGAGGGAGCACCACACTGTCGGAGGGTCAGTACTGAGGGAGCGCCGCACTGTCGGAGGGTCAGTACTGAGGGAGCGTCGCACTGTCGGAGGGGCAGTACTGAGGCAGCGCCACACTGTCGGAGGGGCAGTACCGAGGGAGCGCCGCACTGTCGGAGGGGCAGTACTGAGGGAGTGCCGCACTGTCGGAGGGGTCGTACTGAGGGAGTGCCGCACTGTGGGAGGGGCAGTACTGAGGGAGCGCCGCACTGTCGGAGGGTCAGTACTGAGGGAACGCCGCACTGTCGGAGGGGCAGTACTGAGGGAGCGCCACACTGTGGGAGGGGCAGTACTGAGGGAGCGCCGCACTGTCGGAGGGGCAGTACTGAGGGAGCACCGCACTGTCGGAGGGTCAGTGCTGAGGGAACGCCGCACTGTCGGAGGGTCAGTACTGAGGGAGCGTCGCACTGTCGGAGGGGTAGTACTGAGGGAGTGCCGCACTGTCGGAGGGGCAGTACTGAGGGAGCGCCACACTGTGGGAGGGGCAGTACTGAGGGAGCGCCGCACTGTCGGAGGGGCAGTACCGAGGGAGCGCCGCACTGTCGGAGGGGCAGTACTGAGGGAGCACCACACTGTCGGAGGGTCAGTACTGAGGGAGCGCCGCACTGTCGGAGGGTCAGTACTGAGGGAGCGTCGCACTGTCGGAGGGGCAGTACTGAGGCAGCGCCACACTGTCGGAGGGGCAGTACCGAGGGAGCGCCGCACTGTCGGAGGGGCAGTACTGAGGGAGTGCCGCACTGTCGGAGGGGTCGTACTGAGGGAGTGCCGCACTGTGGGAGGGGCAGTACTGAGGGAGAGCCGCACTGTCGGAGGGGCAGTACTGAGGGAGCGCCGCACTGTGGGAGGGGCAGTACTGTGGGAGTGCCGCACTGTCGGAGGGGCAGTACTGAGGGAGCACCGCACTGTCGGAGGGTCAGTACTGAGGGAGCGCCGCACTGTCGGAGGGGCAGTACTGAGGGAGCGTCGCACTGTCGGAGGGTCAGTACTGAGGGAGCGTCGCACTGTCGGAGGGGCAGTACTGAGGGAGCGCCACACTGTGGGAGGGGCAGTACTGAGGGAGCGCCGCACTGTCAGAGGGGCAGTACTGAGGGAGCGCCGCACTGTCGGAGGGACAGTACTGAGGGAGCGCCGCACTGTCGGAGGGGCAGTACTGAGGGAGTGCCGCACTGTCGGAGGGGCAGTACTGAGGGAGCGCCGCACTGTGGGAGGAGCAGTACTGAGGGAGCGCCGCACTGTCGCAGGGGCAGTACTGCGGGAGTGCCGCACTGTGGGAGGGGCAGTACTGAGGGAGAGCCGCACTGTGGGAGGGGCAGTACTGAGGGAGCGCCGCACTGTGGGAGGGGCAGTACTGTGGAAGCGCCGCACTGTCGGAGGGTCAGTACTGAGGGAGCGCCGCACTGTTGGAGGGGCAGTACTGAGGGAGCACCGCACTGTCGGAGGGTCAGTACTGAGGGAGCGCCGCACTGTCGGAGGTGCCGTCTTTCAGATGAGACGTTAAACCGAGGCCCCGTCTGCTCTCTCAGGTGGATGTAAAAGATCCCATGGCACTGTCTCGAAGAAGAGCAGGGGGGAGTTCTCCCCGGTGTCCTGAGGCCAATATTTATCCCTCAACCAACATCACTAAAACAGATTATCTGGTCATTATCACATTGCTGTTTGTGGGAGCTTGCTGTGCACAAATTGGCTGCTGCGCTTCCTACATTACAACAGTGACCACACTTCAAAAGTACTGCATTGGCTGTAAAACACTTTGGGACGTCCGGTGGTCGTGAAAGGCGCAATAGAAATGCAAGTCTTTTTTTTCTTTTGCAGTGTGTGATTGTAAAGATGGCGGCACTGACGTTGGAGCAGCGAGCGGTGGGAGCCGTGATCGGATCGCTGGTGGCTGATGCGGCAGGTGAGGCTGGATCAGCGCAGAGCTTCGCAAACCGTTTTGGTTGAAGGACCCTTTTTAAATGGATTAGTAATCATGGCCCCCCATCTAAACTACAATACTGTCTTAATACTCAGAATATGAAAGTGCTGCATGTTCAGAGTGTTTTAATAAACTGGTATTTACTGAGAGATATCAGTGAGATGGGTGTTCCGGCTTCTCACACCAGTTCTGCAGCAACAGATGGCCACTTATTGGCCACTCCGTGCTGGACAATCTTTAAGCGGTCAGCAGGCCGGCCAAGGTGAGTGAGGGCACGATCGTCCCACAGCTGCTAGAAGCACGACTCAACGCCACACCGTCCCACTGGCAACAGCTGCAGTGTGGGATTGTCCGTGTTTGTGTGAACACGCTCAGGCTAGTGTTTGCAGGCGCTCTGATCACGTGTCGGGAGGATGGCACAGGGTTACACAGGGTGTCTCTCGCTCTCTCTGTCTCACTCTCTGTCTCTCGCTCTGTCTCACTCTCTCTCTGTCTCCTCGCTCTGCCTCATAAGAACATAAGAAATAGGAGCAGGAGTAGGCCAATCGGCCCCTCGAGCCTGCTCCGCCATTCAATAAGATCATGGCTGATCTGATCCTAACCGCCAATCCACTATCACAGAACCATTTCCTGAATCTAACAGAATTAGACACACGAAATAGGAGCAGGATCAGGCTACACGGCCCCTGGGCCCGCTCCGCTACCCACAGGGCCATGACCGATCCGAACCTAGACTCATGTCCAAATTCCTGCCCGCTCCCCCGTAACCCTTAATTCCCTTTACTTCTAGGAAATTGTCTATTTCTGTTTCGCTCTCTCTCTGTCTCTGTCTCTCTCTGTCTCTCTCTGTCTCTCTCTCTCTCTCTGTCTCTCTCTCGCTCTGTCTCTCTCTCTCTCTCTGTCTCTCTCTCTGTCTCTCTCTCTCTCTGTCTCGCTCTCTCTCTCTCTCTCTCTCTCTCTCTCCCTCTCCCTCTCCCTCCCCCTCTCTCTCCCTCCCTCTCGGCCTATATTATCTGGAGTTTAGAAGAATGAGAGGTGATCTCATTGAAACATAAAAAATTCTTACAGGGTTTGACAGGGTAGATGCAGGGAGGATGTTTCCCCTGGCTGGGGAGTCTAGAACCAGGGGTCACAGTCTCAGAATAAGGGGTCGGCCATTTAGGACTGAGATGAGGAGGAATTTCTTCACTGAGGGTGGTGAACCTGTGGAATTCTCTACCCCAGAGGGCTGTGGATGTTGAGTCGTTCAGTATATTCAAGACAGAGATCGATGGATTTTGGACTCTGGGGAATCAAGGGATATGGAGATTGGGCGGGAAAGTGGAGTTGAGGTCGAAGATCAGCCATGATCTTATTGAATGGCGGAGCAGGCTCGAGGGGCCGAATGGCCGGCTCCTGCTCCTAATTCTTATATTCTTATGTTCTGTCTCTCTCTCTCTCTGCCTCTCTCTCCCTCTCTCCGTCTCTCTCTCTCCCTCTCGCCATCTCTTTCGCTCTCTCTCCCTCCCTCGCTCTCGCTGCCTCTCACTCCCTCTCTCCGCCCCTCTCTCTCTCTCCCTCTCGCCGTCTCTCTCGCTCCCTCTCTCTCTCACCCTGTCTTCTCTCCTTCCCTGCGGCCCTGGGTTTCTCAATAATGAGAAAGTGAGATCTGTGTCACGGGTTGAGGCCCAAGTTACAGTCTGTCCGTCTCTCTCTCCAGGCCAGCCACTGCACTGGATCTATGACGTGAACCGTTTGGACCAAATCTTGAAGGGACGCGAGGGCACTCCCGAGTTTGTGGATCCCAGTCATTGTCCGTACTACCACCAGCCCACGGGAGCTCTGAGCGGATACGGGGATCAGACACTCGCCTTGCTCAAGGCTCTGGTGGAGGGGAAAGGTGAGTGGAACATTCCGGAAGGTTGACCTGTGGAATGATGTATGAGTGTCTGGAGAAGCCGCGTCCTGCGGTTTAGCCCAGTCCTCGACCCATCGTGTGAGGGCACGAGATTCTCAGAGCGGGAAATATTCATCACGCCCAACAACCCATGCCTTTCTCATAGATCAAACCCCACCTACCCACCTTCTCCCCATATCCCCAACCCCACCTACCCACCTTCTCCCCATATCCCCCAACCCCACCTACCCACCTTCTCCCCATATCCCTCAACCCCACCCACCCACCTTCTCCCCATATCCCCAAACCCACCCACCCACCTTCTCCCCATATCCCCAAACCCACCCACCCACCTTCTCCCCATATCCCCAATCCCACCCACCCACCTTCTCCACCTTCTCCCCCTTCTCCCCATATCCCCAACCCCACCTTCTCCCCATATCCCCAACCCCACCCACCCACCTTCTCCCCATATCCCCCAACCCCACCTACCCACCTTCTCCCCATATCCTCCAACCCCACCTACTCACCTTCTCCCCATATCCCCCCACCCCACCTACCCACCTTCTCCCCATATCCCCCAACCCCACCTACCCACCTTCTCCCCATATCCCCCAACCCCACCTACCCACCTTCTCCCCATATCCCCCAACCCCACCTACCCACCTTCTCCCCATATCCCCCAACCCCACCTCCCAGCATAGGATCAGGAGGAAGCCATTAAGCCCCTCAAGCTTGTTGCATCATTCAATGTGATTATGACTGAACTGTATCTCAGCTCCACTGACCCGCATTGACTCCATATCGCTTGATAAAGCAGAGGTCCAAAGAGATTTAGAGGTCCCTATACACAGATCACTATAATGTGGTAGTCAGGTTGAAAAAATAATCAAAAAGGCTAATGGAATGTTAGCCTTTATAACTAGTGGGCTAGAATATAAAGAAGTCACACAACACCAGGTTATAGTCCAACAGCTTTATTTGAAATCACAAGCTTTCGGAGCGCTGCTCCTTCGTCAGGTGAAGTGGAGAGATGCATAAAGACCCAGCTTATATAGTCAGAGAATAATGTCAGATGTTTACAGGTAATCTTTCTAACTGCCATTTATCACACCTCGGCAGAGAGATAATCACAGCAATCCACACCATAGAATATAAAGGGTAGGAGGTTTTGCTACAGCTAAACAAAGTACTGGTTAGACCACATCTGGAGTACTGTGTACAGTACTGGGCACCGTACCTTAGAAAGGATATATTGGCCTTGGAAGGAGAGCAGTGTAGATTTACTAGAGTGATACCCGGTCTCCAAGGGTTAAATTATGAGGAAAGATTACACAAACTAGGAACTTTGAACAAGGAACAGCAAAGGGTCACAAAACAGATAGTAAGAGCTACAAAAAGGGAGTATGAAAAGAAACTTGCAAGGGATATCATAATCATTACGAAGAATTTTTAGTTATATTCGGAAAAAGAGGGTGGTCAGAAGCAATGTTGGTCCCTTAAAAACGGAAAGTGGTGATATTGTCAATGATAATAAGGATATGGCGGACATGTTGAATAATTACTTTGGGTCAGTATTTACAGTAGAAGAGGATAGCATGCCGGAAATCCCAAAGAAACTAATATTGAATCGGGGACAGGGACTCAATAAAATTAACATAAGTAAGTTAACAGTAATGTAGAAAATAATGGCACTAAAGAGTGACAAATCCCCAGGGCCAGATGGTTTCCATCCCAGGGTTTTAAAGGAAGTCGGTGAGCACATTGCAGATGCTCTAACGATTATCTTACAACGTTCTGTAGATTCAGGAACCGTCCCTTTAGATTGGAAAATTGCATATGTCAATCTGCTATTTAAGAATGGCGAGAGAGGGAAACCAGGGAATTCTAGACCAGTTAGCCTAACCTCTGTTGTTGGGAAATTACTAGAGTCTATAATTAAGGATAGGGTGAGTGAACACCTCGAAAATTTTCAGTTGATCAGAGAGAGCCAGCATGGATTTGTGAAAGGCAGGTCATGCCTGACAAACCTGATTGAATTTTTTGAAGAGGTGACTAAAGTTGTGGACAGGGGAATGTCTATGGATGTTATTTATATGGACTTCCAGAAGGCATTTGATAAAGTCCCACATAAGAGACTGTTAACTAAGGTAGAAGCCACGGAATTGAGGGCAAATTATTGACCTGGTTAGGAAACTGGCTGAGCGGCAGGAGCCAGGCAGTAGGGGTAATGGACAGGTACTCAAATTGGCAGGATGTGACTAGTGGTGTCCTGCAGGGATCTGTGTTGGGGCCTCAACTATTCACAGTATTTATTAATGACTTAGATGATGGCATAGAAAGTCATATATCCAAATTTGCCGATGACACAGATAGGCAGCATTGTAGGCGGTGTAGATAAAAGCATAAAATTACAAAGGGATATTGATAGATTAAGTCAATGGGTAAAACTGTGGCAAATGGAATGTAGGCAAATGTGAGGTCATTCACTTTGGACCTGAAAAGGATCGAACAGAGTACTTTCTAAATGGTGAAAGGCTAAAAACAGCGGAGGTCCAAAGAGACTTGGGGTCCAGGTACATCGATCATTAAAATGCATGAACAGGTACAGAACATAATTAAAAAGACTAATGGAATGCTGGCCTTTATATCTAGAGGACTAGAATACAAGGGGGTAGAAGTTATGCTGCAGCTGTACAAAGCCCTGGTTAGACCACACCTGGAGCACTGGGAGCAGTTCTGGGCACCACACCTTAGGAAGGATATCTTGGCCTTGGAGGGAGTGCAGCGTAGGTTTACCAGAATGATACCCGGACTTCAAGGGTTAAGTTACGAGGAGAGATTACACAAATTAGGGTTGTATTCCCTAGAATTTAGAAGGTTAAGGGGTGATCTGATCGAAGTTTAAGATATTAAGGGGAACAGAGAGGGTAGATAGAGAGAAACTATTTCCGCTGGTTGGGGAGTCTAGGACTGGGGGCATCGTCTAAAAATTAGAGCCAGACCTTTCAGGAGTGAAATTAGGAAACACTTCTACACACAAAGGGTGGGAGAAGTTTGGAACTCTCTTCTGCAAACAGCAATTGATGCTCGATCAACTGTTAATTTTTATATCTGCGATTTTTTTAACTAAAGGTATTGAGGGACATGGGCCAAAGGCGGGTATATGGAGTTAGGTGGCAGATCAGCCATGATCTCATTGAATGGCGGAACAGGCTCGAGGGGCTGAATGGCCTCCTCCTGTTCCTGTGTTCCTAGGATTGTGTTCCCTGGAATATAGAAGGTTAAGGGATGATTTGATTGAGGTTTTTGACGAATTGATGGGGTAGATAGAAACTTTGTCCGCTGGTGGGGGGAGTCTTGGACAAGGAGACATAACCTTAAAATCAGAGTCAGGCCATTCAGGGGAGAAGATAGAAACACTCCTTCATACAGAGGGTGGTAGAAGTGTCGAACTCTCTCCCACAAGAAGCAGGAGATGCTGGGGCTCAATTAAGAATTTTAAATCTGAGATCGACAAACTTTTGCCAGCCGCAGGTATTAAGGGATATGGAGCCAAGGCAGGTGGATGGAATTAAGATAAAGATCAGCCATGATCTCTGTGAATGGCAGAACAGGCTCGAGGGGCTGAATGGCCTCCTCCTGTTCCTATGTCCTTACACCATTACCTTGGGTAAGACACAGGCAAGCTTCCATTACCCATGGAACCCCGTACCCCAGCATGAGAGAACACGGTCGGGTGATGAGGGGGGAACTTTACCCCAGTGAGAGTCAGGACAGGAGGGGGAAATGGGGAACTTTACCCCAGCGAGAGTCAGGACAGGAGGGGGAAATGGGGAACTTTACCCCAGTGCGAGTCAGGACAGGAGGGGGAAATGGGGAACTTTACCCCAGTGGGAGTCAGGACAGGAGGGGGAAATGGGGAACTTTACCCCAGCGAGAGTCAGGACAGGAGGGGGAAATGGGGAACTTTACCCCAGTGAGAGTCAGGGCAGGAGGGGGAAATGGGGAACTTTACCCCAGTGAGAGTCAGGGCAGGAGGGGGAAATGGGGAACTTTACCCCAGTGAGAGTCAGGGCAGGAGGGGGAAATGGGGAACTTTACCCCAGCGAGAGTCAGGACAGGAGGGGGAAATGGGGAACTTTACCCCAGTGAGAGTCAGGGCAGGAGGGGGAAATGGGGAACTTTACCCCAGCGAGAGTCAGGACAGGAGGGGGAAATGGGGAACTTTACCCCAGTGAGAGTCAGGGCAGGAGGGGGAAATGGGGAACTGTACCCCAGTGAGAGTCAGGACAGGAGGGGGAAATGGGGAACTTTACCCCAGTGGGAGTCAGGACAGGAGGGGGAAATGGGGAACTTTACCCCAGCGAGAGTCAGGACAGGAGGGGGAAATGGGGAACTGTACCCCAGCGAGAGTCAGGACAGGAGGGGGAAATGGGGAACTTTACCCCAGTGAGAGTCAGGGCAGGAGGGGGAAATGGGGAACTGTACCCCAGTGAGAGTCAGGGCAGGAGGGGGAAATGGGGAACTTTACCCCAGCGAGAGTCAGGACAGGAGGGGGAAATGGGGAACTTTACCCCAGTGAGAGTCAGGGCAGGAGGGGGAAATGGGGAACTGTACCCCAGTGAGAGTCAGGACAGGAGGGGGAAATGGGGAACTTTACCCCAGTGGGAGTCAGGACAGGAGGGGGAAATGGGGAACTGTACCCCAGCAAGAGTCAGGACAGGAGGGGGAAATGGGGAACTTTACCCCAGCGAGAGTCAGGACAGGAGGGGGAAATGGGGAACTGTACCCCAGCAAGAGTCAGGACAAGAGGGGGAAATTTGGAGAATAATTAAGTGGTGCTGTGGTCTCCCTTATGCAGGATTTGATGTGCAGTTGTACAGACAAGAACTGTACAAAACTTTTGGACCAAACACTGACTACGACCTCAAGGCGAAACCCAAAGACCAGCTGCCGACAGGATACAGACATGCTTCCATTAAAGCTTTCCTGACTGCGTATGAAGCAACAAAGGAGAAAACAGGACTCTCCCCGGATCCACAGGTAACGCAATATGAAGAAATAACCCCAGCCAGGTCCAATCTGGGCCAGTTATTACACCGGTTGGTCAGCGAACTACATCAGAATGAGTCCCGTCAAAATGTTACCGTAAACCAGGAGGGCCCCAGATATCGGGTGAGAGCTAGCCCTGCGGATAATGAATGACACCCAGGTGTATAACCGGCCAACGATCACACGTAAAAAGCGGTTGTCCGATAGAGGTAGTGGTGACCAAGGCCGCTTTCTGCCTGAGACGGTGCGAGGATTTTATAGAGTCACAGAATCAGACAGCACAGGAGGAGGCCATTCGGCCCATTGTGCCTGTGCCGGCTCTTTGGAAGAACTCTCCAATTAGTCCCACTCCCCCTGCCCAATTAGTCCCACTCCCCCTGCCCAATTAGTCCCACTCCCCCTGCCCAATTAGTCCCACTCCCCCTGCCTAATTAGTTCCACTCCCCCTGCCCAATTAGTCCCACTCCCCCTGCCCAATTAGTCCCACTCCCCCTGCCCAATTAGTCCCACTCCCCCTGCCCAATTAGTCCCACCCCCCCTGCCCAATTAGTCCCACTCCCCCTGCCCAATTAGTCCCACTCCCCCTGCCCAATTAGTTCCACTCCCCCTGCCCAATTAGTCCCACTCCCCCTGCCCAATTAGTCCCACTCCCCCTGCCCAATTAGTCCCACCCCCCCTGCCCAATTAGTCCCACTCCCCCTGCCCAATTAGTTCCACGCCTCCTGCTCTTCCCTCATAGCCCGGCAAAGTTTTTCCCATAAGTGTTTCTCCAGTACCCTCTTGAAAGTTATTATTGAATCTGCTCCCACCACCATTTCAGGCAGTGCATTCTAGATCACAACAACTCATAGAATCATAGAATGGTTACAGCACAGAAGGAGGCCATTCGGCCCGTCGAGCCCGTGCCGGCTCTCTGCAAGAGCACTTCAGCTATTCCCACTCCCCCGCCCTTTCCCCGGAGCCCTGCAATTTTTTTTTCCCTTCAGGTGCTTATCCAACTCCCTTTTGAAAGCCGTGATTGAATCTGCCTCCACCACCCTTTCAGGCAGTGCATTCCAGATCATAACCACTCGCTGCTTAAAATTTTTTTCCTCACATCGCCTTTGGTTCTTTTGCCGATCACCTTAAATCTGTGTCCTCTGGTTCTCGACCCTTCCGCCAATGGGAACAGTTTCTCTCTATCTACTCTGTCCAGACCCCTCATGATTTTGAACACCTCCATCAAATCTCCTCTCAATCTTCTCTGCTCCAAGGAGAACAACCCCAGCTTCTCCAGTCAATCCACGTAACTGAAGTCCCTCATCCCTGGAATCATTCTCGTAAATCTTTTCTGCACCCTCTCTAAGGCCTTCACATCCTTCCTAAAGTGCGGTGCCCAGAATTGGACACAATGGGGTCGATTTTCATAAAGCTGTCGGGAAGGAGGCGGGACTACAACTTTCGGGTTTTAGTCCCGCCTACATCGACGTTCGGCCAATCCACGCGATTTTCCCTTGATTGACCTTGTTAAGCCCGCCCAGCGGGCTCAGCAGGCCAATTAAGGGCCACCCGGCAACAGGTGACGTTACAGACTGAAATTTCATCTGTCAAGATATCTTGGCAGATGAAATATCAGTGTTTCACAGCTGTTTGAAGCTGTCAAACACTGACAGTCTGACTTCTAACCTGAGTCCTTCTACACAGACTCAGTTAGAAATCTCACCAGCAATGAAAGCTGAAGGCTGTCACTTTTGACAGCTCGCAGCCATTTTGCTTTCTGTGCCGGCTGAGTGAGGGACTCCCGAAACCTAGAGGAAGAAAGGCTGTTAAGGTAAGTACAGGTAATTTAAACTTCTTTACACACTTTAGACACACCAAACGCACTTACCTTTGCACTCATGCACCCATCACTCACCTGAGCACCGACATCGCGACCCCTCCAAGTCCTTCAACCCGACGGCCCGCCTCCTCTAACCTGGCGTGGTTTGGAGCCGTCGGGAATCCCACACGACAACCTTCAAAATAGGGATTAGGCTAAAAACTGCCTGTTAGCTACCTGTTAACAGGCTGTTAATTGGCACTAATCCCTTCCCGCCTCGGGTCGGCGGGTCCCAGTGCGGGGCGGGTACCCGCCTCCTTTGAAACTTACATGGAGGAGGGTTTTGGGTGGGATGGTGTCGGGACCCCCGAAATCGGGATTTTCCCTCCCGACAGAAATCTCAACAGGCCGCAGGAGGGGGGAGGGGCTGCGAGGGGGGAGGGTCGCGGGGGGGGGCCGCGAGGGGGGAGGGTCGCGAGGGGGGAGGGTCGCGGGGGGGCTGCGAGGGGGGAGGGTCGCAGGGGGGGGCCGTGAGGGGGTAGGGTCGCGAGGGGGGAGGGTCACGGGGGGGGTGCCGCGAGGGGGGAGGGTCGCCGGGGGGGGGGCTGCGAGGGGGGAGGGTCGCGGGGGGGGCCGCGAGGGGGTAGGGTCGCGAGGGGGGAGGGTCACAGGGGGGGGTCCGTGAGGGGGGAGGGTCGCGGGGGGGTGCCGCGAGGGGAGAGGGTCGCGGGGGGGGCTGCGAGCGGGGAGGGTCGCGGGGAGGGTCGCGGTGGGGGGGGCTGCGAGGGGGGAGGGTTGCGGGGGGGGCGCGAGGGGGGAGGGTCGCGGGGGGGCTGCGAGGGGGGAGGCAGCTTATGGCAGACATTGTCCTCAACCTTCTCTGCTCTAAGGCGAACAACCCCAGCTTCTCCAGTCTCTCCACATCACTGAAGTCCCTCATCCCTGGAAACATTCTAGTAAATCTCCTCTGCACCCTCTCCAAGGCCTTGACATCCTTCCTAAAGTGCAGTGCCCAGAATTGGACACAATACTCCAGCTGGGGCCTAAACTGTGGTTTATAAAGGTTCATCATAACTTAAGAACATAAGAATTGGAGCAAGAATTAGGCCATTCGGCCCCTCGAGCCTGCTCCACCATTCAATAAGGTCATGGCTGATCTTCTACCTCAACTCCAGGTTCCCGCCCAATCCCCATATCCCTTAATTCCCCGAGTGTCTAAAAGTCTATCAATCTCTGTCTTGAATATACTGAACGACTGAGCCTCCACAGCCCTCTGGGGGAGAGAATTCCAAAGATTCACCACCCTCTGAGTGAAGAAATTTCTCCTCATCTCAGTCCTAAATGGCCGACCCTTTATCCCAAGACTCTGCCCTTCCTTCCTTGCCACTATTAGTAAAGCCAAGGACCCCATCTGCTTTTTAACAGCCTTCTCAACTTGTCCCATCACCTTCAATGATTAGTGTACGTACACCCCCAGGTCTCTCTGTTCCTGCACCCTGTTTAAAATTGTACCATTTAGTTTATATTGCCTCCTCATTCTTCCTACCTCTTCATTTCACATTTTTCTGCGTTAAATTTCATCTGCCATGTGTCTGCCCATTTCACCAGCCTGTCTGTGTCCTCCTGAAGTCTGTTACTGTTTACTACATTTCCCAGTTTCCTGTCATCTGCAAACTTTGAAATTATGCCCTGTATACCCAAGTCCAGGTCATTAATATACATCAAGAAGGGGAGGCTTTGAATTGCCAGTTATGTTCGTTACCTCTGTTGGCAGATGGACGGTGTGGCGAAGATCGCACCCCTGGTCGCTCTGTACGCTGGAGACCCCAAACTCCCGCAGCACGTGGAGGAGGCGGTTCGAGTCACACAGGACGATAGTCTGGCGGTGAAGTGCAGCATCGCAGGTAGGGGTCAGTCCTGGGTCGTCCCCGTGTTGTGTCGGTCGTGTTTCTTACACCAAACCAGCTGCCACTACCCTTCAGGAGCTCCAAACTGATCCTCAGTTCTGCTTTTACCAATTAAAGGGACTCGGAGGTTGTAATTGTCCAATATTCACAGGCACGAAAAGGTTGCTGGCTGTGTTAGGCAGAGAATCGCCGTCCAATGATTCTGACTCTAATCCCCAGTCAGGTGGGTGGGTGGGGTTGGGGGATATGGGGAGAAGGTGGGTGGGTGGGGTTGGGGATATGGGGAGAAGGTGGGTGGGTGGGGTTGGGGATATGGGGAGAAGGTGGGTGGGTGGGGTTGGGGATATGGGGAGAAGGTGGGTGGGTGGGGTTGGGGATATGGGGAGAAGGTGGGTGGGTGGGGTTGGGGATATGGGGAGAAGGTGGGTGGGTGGGGTTGGGGATATGGGGAGAAGGTGGGTGGGTGGGGTTGGGGATATGGGGAGAAGGTGGGTGGGTGGGGTTGGGGATATGGGGAGAAGGTGGGTGGGTGGGGTTGGGGATATGGGGAGAAGGTGGGTGGGTGGGGTTGGGGATATGGGGAGAAGGTGGGTGGGTGGGGTTGAGGGATATGGGGAGAAGGTGGGTGGGTGGGGTTGGGGATATGGGGAGAAGGTGGGTGGGTGGGGTTGGGGATATGGGGAGAAGGTGGGTAGCTGGAGTTGGGGATATGGGGAGAAGGTGGGTGGGTGGGGTTGGGGGATATGGGGAGAAGGTGGGTAGGTGGGGTTGAAGGATATGGGGAGAAGGTGGGTAGGTGGGGTTGAGGGATATGGGGAGAAGGTGGGTGGGTGGGGTTGGGGATATGGGGAGAAGGTGGGTAGCTGGAGTTGGGGATATGGGGAGAAGGTGGGTGGGTGGGGTTGGGGGATATGGGGAGAAGGTGGGTAGGTGGGGTTGAGGGATATGGGGAGAAGGTGGGTAGGTGGGGTTGAGGATACGGGGAGAAGGTGGGTAGGTGGGGTTGAGGGATATGGGGAGAAGGTGGGTAGGTGGGGTTGAGGATATGGGGAGAAGGTGGGTAGGTGGGGTTGAGGATATGGGGAGAAGGTGGGTAGGTGGGGTTGAGGATACGGGGAGAAGGTGGGTAGGTGGGGTTGAGGATATGGGGAGAAGGTGGGTAGGTGGGGTTGAGGGATATGGGGAGAAGGTGGGTAGGTGGGGCTAAGGATATGGGGAGAAGGTGGGTAGGTGGGGTTGAGGGATATGGGGAGAAGGTGGGTAGGTGGGGTTGAGGGATATGGGGAGAAGGTGGATAGGTGGGGTTGAGGATATGGGGAGAAGATGGGTAGGTGGGGTTGGGGTTATTGGGAGAAGGTGGGTGGGTGGGGTTGGGGGATATGGGGAGAAGGTGGGTGGGTTTTGTGATATGGGGAGAAGGTGAGGGGTGGGGGTTGGGGGATATGGGGAGAAGGTGGGTGGGTGGGTTTTGTGATATGGGGAGAAGGTGGGGGTGGGGGGTGGGGTTGGGGGATATGGGGAGAAGGTGGGTGGGTGGGGTTGGGGGATATGGGGAGAAGGTGGGTGGGTGGAGTTGGGGGATATGGGGAGAAGGGGGGTAGGTGGGGTTGGGGATATGGGGAGAAGGTGGGTAGGTGGGATTGAGGGATATGGGGAGAAGGTGGCTAGGTGGAGTTGGGGATATGGGGAGAAGGTGGGTGGGTGGGGTTGGGGATATGGGGAGAGGGTGGGTAGGTGGGGTTGAGGGATATGGGGAGAAGGTGGGTAGGTGAAGTTGGGGATATGGGGAGAAGGTGGGTGGGTGGGGTTGGGGGATATGGGGAGAAGGTGGGTGGTTGGGGGATATGGGGAGAAGGTGGGTGGGTGGGGTTGGGGGATATGGGGAGAAGATGGGTGGGTGGGGTTGGGGGATATGGGGAGAAGATGGGTGGGTGGGGTTGGGGGATATGGGGAGAAGGTGGGTGGGTGGGGTTGGGGGATATGGGGAGAAGATGGGTGGGTGGGGTTGGGGGATATGGGGAGAAGGTGGGTGGGTGGGGTTGGGGGATATGGGGAGAAGATGGGTGGGTGGGGTTGGGGGATATGGGAAGAAGGTGGGTGGGTGGGGTTGGGGGGATATGTGGAGAAGGTGGGTGGGTGGGGTTGGGGGATATGGGGAGAAGGTGGGTGGGGTTGGGGATATGGGGAGAAGGTGGGTGGGTGGGGTTGGGGATATGGGGAGAAGGTGGGTAGGTGGGGTTGATGATATGGGGAGAAGGTGGGTGGGTGGGGTTGAGGCATATGGGGAGAAGGTTGGTAGGTGGGGTTGGGGATATGGGGAGAAGGTGGGTAGGTGGGGTTGAGGGATATGGGGAGAAGGTGGGTGAGTGGGGTTGAGGGATATGGGGAGAAGGTTGGTAGGTGGGGTTGGGGATATGGGGAGAAGGTGGGTAGGTGGGGTTAAGGGATATGGGGAGAAGGTGGGTGAGTGGGGTTGAGGGATATGGGGAGATGGTGGGTAGGTGGGGTTGGGGCTATGGGGAGAAGGTGGGTGGGGTTGGGGATATGGGGAGAAGGTGGGTAGGTGGGGTTGATGATATGGGGAGAAGGTGGGTGGGTGGGGTTGAGGGATATGGGGAGAAGGTGGGTGAGTGGGGTTGAGGGATATGGGGAGATGGGGTTGGGGCTATGGGGAGAAGGTGGGTGTGGTTGGGGATATGGGGAGAAGGTGGGTAGGTGGGGTTGGGGAGAAGGTGGGTAGGTGGGGTTGGGGATTGTGAAAAGGTGGGTGGGTGGGTGGGGTTGAGGGATATGGGTTGAAGGTGGGCAGGTGGGGATGGGGTTTGTGGAGAAGGTGGGTCGTTGGGATTGGGGGATATGGAGAGAAGGTGGGTGGGGTTGGGGATATGGGGAGAAGGTGGGTGGGTGGGGTTGGGGATTGTGAAAAAGGTGGGTGGGTGGGTGGGGTTGAGTGATATGGGTTGAAGGTGGGTAGGTGGGGGTGGGGTTTGTGGAGAAGGTGGGTAGTTGGGATTGGGGGATATGGAGAGAAGGTGGGTGGGGTTGGGGGATATGGGGAAAAGGTGGGTGGGGTTGGGGGATATGGGGAGAAGGCGGGTGGGGTTGGGGGATATGGGGAGAAGGTGGCTAGGTGATGTAACAAGCAGGGTGGATAAGGGTGAGCCAGTGGATGTGAGGGATTATTACTAGTCCTAGCCCCTTTAGGGCTACCCCGGATCAGACGTTCACTTTCAACTAAAGTTAGAGTTAGCCGAATCCTGAAGACGCTTAATTGGATCTAAAGGTGCAGACTATCTCTCCCTAAAGGAAAGGAACAACCCGAGAATGTTACCGTCCTCCAGATAGCACTTTTAATAAGTTTAACTAGACTGGAACGTTCCGGATATTATGAGGGTCCGGAAAACTCCCCCAGAATTCTGCAACACCTCGCCAAAGAGTGTACAGAGATTGAGTTCGCGAGTTTGATACAGAAGTATTATGTGAGACAATTCTAAAAATATATAGATTTATTAAAGAACCGACATGTATTTTACAGTTGGTGATTCAATTGCAACATTAACAGTTCCAAAAAGAAAAAGCTTTACAATCTTATCAGAGATCCTTATTCTCAAATCTTAACTTCACCACAGTTTTACAGTTCTTAGTTTATTCAGGATATCCACCAAAATCAAATACAGTATCTTGATCCCCGAGATACAAAGAGTTGTAGACTTACAGAGCTGCCTCTGAAGCCGAAGAATCGCTTTGCCCCTTTACAGCGAATCTAGTATCCTATTTGAGAGCTCAATATTTATACTCTTTTCCAGTGGTATTCCTTTAAGTTTTTCTGCTGATGTAAGCTAATTATCTCTAGTCATTTTTCTGCTGACTTTTGCAATTCTTACAGTCAGTTCAGCTGGTAGCATTAAGAATTATGTCTCTATCCCAGGTGTCCCAAGCCCACCATAAAGAACGGTGTAACAGCAGGTGTTTCTATTTGATGTCATTTTTACTAAGGCCTTCTATTTGCGCTCTTGCAATTAGAACACCTTAACTAGGATGATCTATGCAATTCTTAGTCACCTCAGCTGGTTGCAATACAGAATTATGTCTCCTGTGTAGGTCATAGAGTCATAGAGTTTTACAGCACAGAAAGAGGCCCTTCGGCCCATCGTGTCCGCGCTGCCCATCCACCCCTGTCCTGTCTAATCCCATTTTCCAGCATTTGGTCCATAGCCTTGTATGCAATGGCATTTCAAGTGCTCATCCAAATGCTTCTTGAATGTTGTGAGGGTTCCTGCCTCTACCACCCTTTCAGGTAGTGAGTTCCAGATTCCAACCACCCTCTGGGTCAAAAAGTTCCTCCTCAAATCCCCTCTAAATCTCCTGCCCCTTACCCTGAATCTATGCCCCCTTGTTATTGACCCCCCTACAAAGGGGAAAAGTTCCTCTTTATCTACCCTATCTATGCCCCTCATCATTTTGTACACCTCAATCAGGTCCCCCCTCAGCCTTCTTTGCTCCAAGGAAAACAACCCCAGCCTGTTTAGTCTTTCTTCATAGCTGAGGCGCTCCATCCCAGGTAACATCCTGGTGAATCTTCTCTGCACCCTCTCCAAAGCAATCACATCCTTCCTATAGTGAGGCGACCAGAACTGCACACAGTACTCCAGCTGTGGCCTCACCAGCGTTTTGTACAGCTCCATCATAACCTCCCTGCTCTTATATTCTATGCCTCGGCTAATGAAGGCAAGTATCCCATATGCCTTTTTAACCACCTTATCTACCTGTTCCGCTGCCTTCAGAGATCTATGTACATGTACACCAAGGTCCCTCTGACCCTCTGTACTTCCTAGGGTCCTACCACTCATTGTGTATTCCCTTGCCTTATTTGTCCGTCCAAAATGCATCACCTCGCACTTTTCAGGGTTAAATTCCATTTGCCACTTTTCCGCCCATCTGACCAACCCGTTTATATCGTCCTGTAGCCTGAGGCTTTCCTCCTCGCAATTTACCACCCCACCAATTTTCGTGTCATCTGCGAACTTACTGATCATACCTTTTACATTCTCATCCAAATCATTTATGTAGATCACAAACAACAAGGGACCCAGCACCGATCCCTGAGGTACCCCACTGGACACAGGCTTCCAGTCACAAAAGCATCCTTCGACCATCACCCTCTGCCTCCTGCCACTCAGCCAGTTTAGGATCCAACGCGCCATGGCACCCTGGATCCCATGGGCTCTTACCTTCTTGACCAGTCTCCTATGTGGGACTTTGTCAAAAGCTTTACTGAAGTCCATGTAAACCACATCCACAGCATTTCCCTCATCCACCCCCCTAGTCACCCCCTCGAAAAATTCAATCAGATTTGTCAGACATGATTTACCCTTGACAAAGCCATGCTGACTATCCCCGATTAATCCTTGCCTCTCCAAGTGGAGACTAATTTTGTCCCTCAGAATTTTTTCCAATAATTTCCCTACCACAGATGTTAGGCTCACTGGCCTGTAATTCCCTGGTTTATCCCTGCTACCCTTCTTGTATAATGGTACTACATTAGCTGTTCTCCAGTCCTCTGGTACATCCCCTGTGGCCAGAGAGGTTCTGAAAATTTGTGTCAGAGCCCCTGCAATCTCCTCCTTTGCCTCCCACAGCAGCCTGGGATACATCTCGTCCGGGCCTGGGGATTTATCCACTTTTTGGCCTGCTAAAACCGCTAGCACCTCCTCCCTCTCGATGCTAATATGTTCAAGTATGTCACAGTCCCCTTGCCCGATTTCTATGTCTGCATCGTCTCTCTCCATAGTGAACACAGATGCAAAAAATTCATTTAAAACCCCGCCTACATCATCTGGCTCTACACACAGATTGCCACTTTGGTCCCTAATGGGCCCTACCCTTTCCCTGGTTATCCTCTTGCCCTTAATATACTTATAAAACATCTTAGGATTTTCCTTTATTTTGCTCGCCAGTGTTATTTCATGGCCCCTCCTCGCCCTCCTAATTTCTTTTTTAAGTATGCCCCTGCACTTTTTATACTCCTCTAGGGCTTCTTCCGTCTTTAGTCTTTTGTAACTGCCAAAAGCCCCCCTTTTATTTCTAATGCATTTTTGTATATCCCTTGTCATCCAAGGTTCCCTTTGCTTGTTGGTCCCACCCTTGACCTTTACAGGAACATGTTGGCGTTGTACTCTCTCTATTTCCCTTCTGAAAGTCTCCCACTGTCTTGATGTGGATTTTCCTATAAGTAGCTGCTCCCAGTCCACTTTGGCCAGATCCTGCCTTATCATATTAAAATCGGCCTTCCCCCAATTTAGAACCCTTATTTCCGGGCCGTCTTTGTCTTTTTCCATGACCACCTTAAATCTCACCGAATTATGGTCACTATCGCCAAAATGCTCTCCTACTGACACTTCCACCACTTGCCCGGCTACATTCCCCAGAATTAGGTCCAGTATCGCCCCCTCTCTTGTAGGACTTTCTACATGTTGGGTCAAAAAGCTCTCCTGGATGCACTTTAAGAATTCTGCACCCTCTAAGCCTTTCACACTCTGACTATCCCAATTTATATTGGGGAAGTTGAAATCCCCCACTATTATTACCCTATTATTTTCGCACTTTTCTGAGATTTGCCTACATATCTGTTCCTCTATCTCCCCCTGACTGTTTGGGGGCCTATAGTACACTCCCAGCAAAGTGCTTGCCCCCTTTTTGTTTTTAAGTTCTACCCATATGGCCTCATTAGAGGAACCCGCTAATATATCATCCCTCCTTACAGCAGTAATTGACTCCTTAATTAATATTGCAACACCCCCTCCCCTTTTACACCCCCCTCTGTCTCGCCTGAAGATTCTATACCCCGGAATATTGAGCTGCCAGTCCTGACCCTCCCTCAACCATGTCTCCGTGATAGCAACAATATCGTACTCCCATGTGTTCAACAACAACTTCAGTTCGTCCACCTTATTTGCAAGACTCCTTGCATTAAAATAAATGCCTTCCAGCCCTGCCATATTCCCTTTTGCCTTCGCATATTTGCTCTGCCTTGTTTTTTTCTCTGTATTTGGCTGTAAATCACCCCCTGCTATAGCTCCACTCTGTACCCCATCCCCCTGCCAAGTTAGTTTAAACCCCCCCCAGCAGTGCTAGCAAACCTCCCCGCAAGGATATTGGTTCCCCTCTGGTTCAGGTGTAAACCGTCCGACTTGTACAAGTCCCACCTTTCCCAGAAGCAGACCCAGTGATCCAGGAAACTAAAGCCCTCCCTCCTGCACCATCCCTTTAGCCACGCATTCATCTGTTCTATCTTCCCATTCCTATACTCACTAGCACGTGGCACCGGGTGTAATCCAGAGATTACAACCTTTGAGGTCCTGCTCTTTAATCCTTCACCTAGCTCCCTAAATTCTTGCTGCAGGACCTCATCCCTCTTTTTACCTATGTCATTGGTACCAATGTGGACCACGACCTCTGGCTGTTCACCCTCCCCCTCCAGAATGCCCTGCAGCCGCTCAGTGATATCCTTGACCCTGGCACCAGGGAGGCAACAAACCATCCTGGATTCACGTCTACGGCCACAGAAACGCCTATCTGTTCCCCTTACTATAGAATCCCCTACCACTATTGCTCTCCCACTCTTTTCCCCCCCTTCCTGGGCAGCAGGAGCACCCCCAGTGCCAGGAAGTTGGCTGCTGCTGCCTTCCCCTGGTGAGTCATCCCCCTCAACAGTATCCAAAGCGGCATACCTGTTTGAGAGGGGAATGGTCACAGGGGTCTCCTGCACTACCTGCCTGCTTCTATTGCTCCTCCTGGTGGTCACCCATTTCCTATCTTCCTGTGCAGCCCTTCCCTGCGGTGTGACCAACTCACTAAACGTGTTATCCACGAACCTCTCAGCATCGTGAATGCTCAACAACCCATCCACCCGCAGCTCCAGCACCTCAATGCAGTTTGCTAGTAGCTGCAGATGGATGCATCTCTGGCACACGTGGTCATCAGGGGCACCGGCAGTGTCCCTGAATTCCCACATAGAGCAAGAGGAGCATATCACGGGGCTGGGCTCACCTGGCATGACCTTCCCTTTACTTAATTTAAATTAATTTACTATCACCAATTAAAAATATCTCTAAGGCGCTTGTATAGTCTACCAACAGTCCCTGCTACACCAGAAAAGACCCTAGTAACTATAAACTACAGAGTTCAAGTTTAAAAAAGAGAAATACTCACCAACCAATCACTTACCTGCTCCCTGGTGACGTCACACTCTGATTACTTTTTACCTCTCTCCTCTGCTGTTGATTTGGTCCCGCCTCTGCTGAACTCACCGGTTTTAAGTGCCGCCGGTCGCGCTGCTGCTCTCCCACAGGTCCAAGCTCTCTGACCTCGCCTCTGCTGAACCCGCCGGTTTTAAGTGCCGCCGGTCGCGCTGCTGCTCTCCCACAGGTCCAAGCTCTCTGACCTCGCCTCTGCTGAACCCGCCGGTTTTAAGTGCCGCCGGTCGCGCTGCTGCTCTCCCACAGGTCCAAGCTCTCTGACCTCGCCTCTGCTGAACCCGCCGGTTTTAAGTGCCGCTGGTCGCGCTGCTGCTCTCCCACAGGTCCAAGCTCTCTGACCTCGCCTCTGCTGAACCCGCCGGTTTTAAGTGCCGCCGTTCGCGCTGCTGCTCTCCCACAGGTCCAAGCTCTCTGACCTCGCCTCTGCTGAACCCGCCGGTTTTAAGTGCCGCCGGTCGCGCTGCTGCTCTCCCACAGGTCCAAGCTCTCTGACCTCGCCTCTGCTGAACCCGCCGGTTTTAAGTGCCGCCGTTCGCGCTGCTGCTCTCCCACAGGTCCAAGCTTAACACAAAAACGATGTGACGGCAGGTGTTTCTTTTACTTGATGTCATTTTTACGAAGGCATATGTTTCTGCTTCTTTATGAAGTATAATTTAGAACACCTTAACCAGGATGTACCATTGTCTTCTTTCCAAAGATTCAGACCGTCAGGAGCCTCCAACCTTCTGTTTCAACAAGGCCATTGACTCAGTGTCAACAGCCATCCCATCCCCATAGCCAGAATGCGGTTAACAATACAGCTTCTCCATCGTTCGGTTTCTCGATTTCCAAACCCAGTTTGTCGTGTGTTAATCAGGCCAGAATTACTTTCATCGAATGGTGTCTTTTTCTGAACAGGTTTTCTGGCTTATTCCTTCACAGATCTGCTGTGTTTGGATTTCCAGAAGGCATTCGATAAGGTGCCACATAAAAGGTTACTGCATAAGATAAGAGCTCACAGAATTGGGGGTAATATATTAGCATGGATAGAGAATTGGCTAACTAACAGGAAACAGAGAGTCGGGATAAATGGGTCATTTTCCGGTTGGCAAACGGTAACCAGTGGGGTTCCACAGGGATCGGGGTTCGGGCCTCGGCTATTTACAATCTACATTAATGACTTGGATGAAGGGACCGAGTGTAATGTAGCCAAGTTTGCAGATGATACAAAGATGGGTGGGAAAGCAAGTTGTGCAGAGGACTCAAAGAACCTGCAAAGGGATATAGACAGGCTAGGTGAGCGGGCAAACATTTGGCAGATGGAGTATGATGTGGGAAAGTGCAAGGTTATCCACTTTGGTAGGAAAAATAAAAAAGCAAACTATTATTTAAATGGGGAGAGATTACAAAATGCTACAGTTTAGAGGGACCTGGGGGTCTTTGTGCATGAAACACAAAACGTTAGCATGCAGGTACAGCAAGTAATCAAAAAGGCAAATGGAATGTTGGCCTTTATTTCAAGGGGGTTGGAGTATAAAAGTAGGGAAGTCCTGCTACAACTGTACAGGGTATTGGTGAGACCACACCTTGAGTACTGCGTACTGTTTTGGTCTCCTTATTTAAGGAAGGATATACTTGCATTGGAGGCAGTTCAGAGAAGGTTCACATGGTTAATTCCAGAGATGAAGGGGTTGACTTATGAAGAAAGGTTGAGCAGGCTGGGCCGATACTCATTGGAGTTTAGAAGAATGAGAGGTGATCTTATTGAAACATATAAGATACTGAGGGGGCTCGACAGGGTAGATGCAGAGAGGATGTTTCCCCTCGTGGGGAAATCTAGAACTTGGAGGCTGTGGTAAACCACTTTTATCGTTCACTATCGTTACACTATGGTTATCACTGTTTATATCGTTACACTATGGTTATCACTGTTTACACTGTTGTATCACTACACAAGGTCACCTCTTGTCACGCTGTTATACCTGGGCTGACCACAGCTGCCTCCGCCCATGGCTCCGCCTGCTTGCCCAGGTATAAAGGTGGTCGACTGGCTGGTATTCCTCCTTGTTGGACCCGATCACCCACGAGGGTGGGCTCTGTTATTTAGCCAATAAAAACCTATAGTTACTATCTTAACTCGTCGCTTTTCATTGGATGAATTGATAGGTATATCAGAGGCATAGTTTCAGAATAAAGGGTCGCCCTTTTAGAACTGAGATGAGGAGGAATTTCTTCTCTCAGAGGGTCATAAATCTGTGGAATTCTCTGCCCCAGAGAGCTGTGGAGGCTGGGTCATTAAATACATTTAAGGTGGAGATAGACAGATTTTTGCAAGATAAGGGAGTGAAGGGTTATGGGGAGTGGGCGGGGAAGTGGCTTTGAGCCCAAGATCAGCCATGATCTTATTGAATGGCGGAGCAGGTTCGAGGGGCCGTGTGGCCTATTCCTGCTCCTATTTATGTTCTTAGGTTCTTAGGTGAGGTTGGGGGATATGGGGAGAAGGTGGGTAGGTGGGGCTGGGGATACGGGGAGAAGGTGGGTTGGTGGGATTGGGGTATTTGGGGAGAAGGGGGGTCGGGTATTTGGGGAGAAGGGGGGTAGGTGGGGTTGGGGTATTTGGGGAGAAGGTGGGATTGGGGTATTTGGGGAGAAGATGGGTAGGTGGGGTTGGGGATTTGGGGAGAAGGTGGGTCGGTGGGGTTGGGGATTTGGGGAGAAGGTGGGTCGGTGGGGTTGGGGTATTTAGGGAGAAGGTGGGTAGGTGGGATTGGGGTATTTGGGGAGAAGGTGGGTCGGTGGGGTTGGGATATTTGGGGAGAAGGTGGGTTGGTGGGGTTGGGGAGAGGGTGGGGTTGATCTGACAGGGAGTGGGGGACTTGTTTGCCCTGAAGGCCTGTGTCAGTGCTGTTCTGGTGCCTCAGTCTATGGCCCCATTTCCCGGGCACCGGGTGCCCCGGTTTCAGCCCTGCTCTAACCACCTCTCCGACCACCCCCCCCCCGCTGCAGCCGCTGCCGTTTTGGAGGGGTTCGTTCTCCGCCCCCCAGAGGAGGAGTTCCTGGAGAAGATGAAGGGCCAGCCCGAGCTCAGTGTTATCGCCAGCAAGTTACCCGAGGTCCTGAAACTGCGCGGCACAGCTCACCGCGAGGTGGTGCAGAAATTCGGCAGCTCGTGCGGTAAGTCACCGGGGACGGCGGGGTGGGGGGGGGCGTATGGGGAGGGGTGGGGGAGGGGATGGTGGTTCCGGGAGAGGGGTGTCAGGGAGGAGGGATGGGATGGGGGGGTTCTGGGAGTGAGCAGATAGGGGATGGACGTCAGGGACTTTGGGGTTGGGGACCTGGTTGCGGGATGTGGGGGTCGAGAGGGAGATTGGGAGGGGGTTTCGAGGAGTGGGGGATTTGGGGCGCGGGCAGTCAGGGTGGGAGGGTCAGGGAGGAGCTGTCGCGGCGGGGGGGGGGGGCCGCTGTGATCTGGGGTGTTAGATTCGCCCGACAGGAGACACTGATCACTCAACACAGGCACTGGAAACTTTCCTCATATTAAAGTCAACACTGATGTGTAAAAGGCACAGGTGTAGCATCTGTTAATAGGGACACTAGGAATACCATTAACCTGTGAATGGGGACACCCTCCACAATTCACCCCCCCCGCCTCTCGCCCCTCACTCCCGGCCACGACTCCTTGCTGGGACAGGTCCAGTGTGCTGGTCAGTGTGTCACACCTCACCCCTCGAGTGTGAGCACAGGCACTCGTATGTCATGTTCCCGCCCGGGGCGACCAATCGGAAGAGTGCGCGCAGATTCCCATCATCAGATTTGTGCCCGTTTGACCCCCATTCAACCTTTCCCGTCCAGCTTTGTACTGGTGCCAGAATCCCCCAAGACCCGTTCATGCTGCAGAACCCAAACTGACACCACAATGTTAAGTGGGGACAGTGCACTCACCCCCGCGTTCCATGCTCCCAGTGCTGACCCCGAGTCTTTGCCCCTTTCTTATCAGTGGAAACAATCTTTCACCCCCAAACCCTTTCACCGTTTTGAACCTTGCGATTAGATTCCCCCGAACCTTGCCTGCTCCAGTCAGTACAGACCTGGTACATCACATCTCTCACCATCTCTCCGCTACAGAAAACACAATAAGAATAAAACCGGATGGACCACCCGGCATCGACCTCGGCACCGGCTTCAGACACGGCAACGGCACACCCAGCCCAGTCGACCCTGCAAAGTCCTCCTCACCAACATCTGGGGACTTGTGCCAAAATTGGGAGAGCTGTCCCACAGACTAGTCAAACAACAACCTGACAGTCATACTCACAGAATCATACCTTTCAGCCAATGTCCCAGACTCCTCCATCACCATCCCTTGGTATGTCCTGTCCCACCGGCAGGACAGACCCACCAGAGGTGGTGGCACAGTGGTATACAGTCAGGAAGGAGTGGCCCTGGGAATCCTCAACATTGACTCTGGACCATTGGTAGCAGTGACCACTGCACAGTCATTGTGGAGATGAAGTCCTGTCTTCACACTGAGAACACTCCATCGTGTTGTGTGGCACTACCACTGTGCTAAATGGGATAGATTCAGAACAGATCTAGTAGCTCAAAACTGGGTATCCATGAGGCGCTGTGGGCCATCAGCAGCAGCAGAATTGTATTCCACCACAATCTGTAACCTCATGGCCCAGCATATCCTTCACTCTACCATTACCATCAAGCCAGGAGACCAACCCTGGTTCAATAAGGTGTGTAGAAGAGCATGCCAGGAGCAGCACCAGGTGTACCTAAAAATGAGGTGCCAGCCTGGGGAAGCTGCAACACAGGACTGCATGCATGCTAAAAAGCGAAGCAGCATGCTATAGACAGGGCTAAGCGATCCCACAATCAACGGATCAGATCAAAGCTCTGCAGTCCTGCCACATCCAGTCATGAATGGTGGTGGACCATTAAACAACTAACGGGAAGAGGAGGCTCCATGAATATCTCCATCCTCAATGATGTTGGAGCCCAGCACATGACTGCAAAAGACAAGGCTTGAAGCATTTGCAACCATCTTCAGCCAGAAGTGCCGAGTGGATGATCCATATTGGCCTCTTCCTGAGGTCCCCACCATCACAGAAGCCAGTCTTCAGCCAATTCGATTCACTCCACGTGATATCAAGAAACAGCTGAGCGCACTGGATACAGCAAAGACTACGGGCCCTGACAACATCCCAGCTGTCGTGCTGAAGACTTGTGCTCCAGAACTAGCCGCGCCTCTAGCCAAGCTGTTCCAGTACAGCGACAACACTGGCATCTATCTGACAATGTGGAAAACTGCCCAGGTATGTCCTGTCCACAAAAAGCAGGACAAATCCAATCCAAGCATAAGAGTGCACCAGCAAATAGAGTCAGAGTAGGGAAAATGGTAAAAAGACAAAATTAAAGGCTCTTTATCTGAATGCACACAGCATTCATAACAAGATAGATGAGTTGACAGCACAAATAGAAATAAATGGGTATGATCTGATAGCCATTACAGAGTCATGGCTGCAAGATGACCAAGGCTGGGAACTGAATATTATGGGGTATTTGACATTTTGGAAGGAGAGGCAGAAAGGAAAAGGAGGTGGGTAGCTCTGTTAATAGAGAATGAGATCAGTACAGTGGTGAGAAATGATATTGGCTCAGATCATCAGGGTGTAGAATCAGTTTGTGTGGAGATAAGAAATAGTAAGGGAAAGAAGTCATTGGTGGGAGTAAACTATAGGCCCCCTAACAGTAGCTACACTGTAGGACAGAGTATAAATCAAGAAATAATGGGGGCTTGTAAGAAAGGTACTGCAATAATCATGGCCGATTTTAAAGTTCATATACTATAGATTGGACAAATCAAATTGGCAAGGGTAGCTTTGAGGACGAGTTCATAGAATGTATTCGGGGTGGTTTCTTAGAACAATACGTTGTGGAACTAATCAGGGAGCAGGCTATTTTAGATCTGGTAATGTGTAATGAGACAGGATTAATTAATGATCTCATAGTAAAGGATCCTCTAGGGAAGAGTGATCATAACGTAGAATTTCACATTCAGTTTGAGGGTGAGAAACTTGGATCTGAAACTAGTGTCTTAAACTTAAATAAAAGCAATTACAAGGGTACGAAGACAGAGTTGGCTAAAGTGGACTGGGAAAATAAATTAAAAGGTAAGACGGTTGGTAGCCGAACCCGCTTCTTGGGGGTCTAGGTCCAGGCGTGTTGGTCTGAGGGCTCGCAGCAGCTCCTGCTGTTCAGCGTTTGGTGCAGCAGCCTGCTGTTCAGCGTTTGGTGCAGCAGCCTGCTGTTCAGCGTTTGGTGCAGCAGCTCCTGTTGTTCAGCGTTTGGTGCAGCAGCCTGCTGTTCCGCGTTTGGTGCAGCAGCCTGCTGTTCAGCAAATGTCGACATTTTGTTTTTGCTAATAAAATTGATGCGCTATCAATTACTCATAAAAGACTGAGAGTTAAGAGAGTAACTAAAGGCTTTTATTAGCAAAGAACAGAGCATGCCTCTCGTGGTTGACTGGGCTCCAAGAAGGCAGGGGGCTGCAGGTCAATCACCTTTATACCTGGGCCTGTGTGGGTGGAGCCAGCCGAGACATGTTGAGGCATGCCTAGGTACAACAGTGTGTAACAACAACAACAACAGTGGTTTACCACAACGGTAGATAAGCAGTGGCAGACTTTTAAGGAGATATTTCATAACTCTCAACAAAGATATATTCCAGCGCAAACAGCAGAAGGAGCGCACATCAACCCAAGCACCCCACCCACCTGCCCCTTCAACCACCGTCTGCCCCACCTGTGACAGAGACTGTAGCTCCCACATGGGACTCATCAGTCACCTGAGAACTCATTTTTAATGTGGAAGCAAATCATCTTCGGTTCCGAGGGACTGCCTAAGAAGAAGAAGATTCCAGTGAGAAAGAAAGACTCTACGAGAAGGATGCACCATCAGTGGCTAACTAAGGCAGTTAAGGAGGGTGTCAAATTGAAAGAAAAGGCGTACAATGTTGTGAAGATTAGTGGTAGGCCAGAAGATTGGGAAATTTTTAGAAACTTGTAACCTGGGTGTCCTTGTACACGAATCGCTGAAAGTTAACATGCAGGTACAGCAAGCAATTAGGAAAGCAAATGGTATGTTGGCCTTTATTACAAGAGGATTTGCGTATAAGAGTAAAGACGTCTTACTGCAATTATATAGGGCCCTGGTGAGACCACACCTGGGGGATTGTGTACAGTTTTGGTCTCCTTACCTGAGGAAGGATAGACTTGCCATAGAGGGAGTGCAACGAAGGTTCACCAGACTGGTTCCTGGGATGGGGGGATTGTCCTATGAGGAGAGATTGAGTAGACTGGGCCTATATTCTCTAGAGTTTAGAAGAATGAGTGGTGATCAAATTGAAACATACAAAATTCTTACAGGGCTTGACAGGGTAGATGCAGGGAGGATGTTTCCCCTGGCTGGGGAGTCTAGAACCAGGGGTCACAGTCTCAGGATAAGGGGTCGGCCATTTAGGACTGAGATGAGGAGAAAATTCTTCACTCAGAGGGTGGTGAATCTTTGGAATTCTCTACCCCAGAGGGCTGTGGAGGCTCAGTCGTTGAGTATATTCAAGACAGAGTTCGATAGATTTTTGAATATTAAGGGAAACAAGGGATATGGAGATAGTGCGGGAAAGTGGAGATCAGCCATGGTCTTATTGAATGGCGGAGCAGGCTCGAGGGGCCGAATGGCCAACTCCTGCTCCTATTTCTTATGTTCTTAGATCAGTGTGTCTGTCCCCCAGGAACCCTCTGTTGCCCCATCATTGATCTCTACTTTATTCCCCCCCAAGCTATCCCGGGGAATTTGCTGAATTCGCTGCACTTGTCTGTCGGTGACTCCCAGCCTGAGCGATTACAGCACCACCGTACGGCGCACCCTGTCCGCCGGAGGATGCAACTGCAGCCGGCTCTGCTTCGTGGGTGAGTGCAGGGTGGGGTGGGGAGGGGCGAGTGGATCGGTGGGTGGGGGAGGGGAGAGCGGGCTGTCGGGAGGGCAGAGAGCGGAGCGGTGCGGTGGGGGAGGGGCGAGTGGATCGGTGGGGTGGGGGGAGGGGAGAGCGGTGGGGTGGGGGAGGGGAGAGCGGAGGGGTGGGGTGGGGGAGGGGAGAGCGGAGTGGTGGGGTGGGGAGGGGAGAGTGGAGCGGTGGGGGGGAGGGGAGAGCGGAGCGGTGGGGGTGGGGGAGGGGAGAGCGGAGGGGTGGGGGAGGGGAGAGCGGAGTGGTGGGGTGGGGGAGGGGAGAGTGGAGCGGTGGGGGGAGGGGAGAGCGGAGCAGTGGGGGAGGGGAGAGCGGAGCGGTGGGGGTGGGGGAGAAGGAGAGCGGTGGGGTGGGGGGAGGGGAGAGCGGTGGGGTGGGGGAGAGGAGAGCGGAGGGGTGGGGGAGGGGAGAGCGGTGGGGTGGGGGAGGGGAGAGCAGAGCGGTGGGGGAGGGAGAGCGGAGCTGGTGGGGTGGGGGAGAGGAGAGCGGAGGAGTGGGGGAGGGGAGAGCGGAGCGGTGGGGGTGGGGGAGGGGAGAGCGGAGCGGTGGGGTGGGGGAGGGGGAGAGTGGAGCGGTGGGGTGGGGGAGAGGAGAGCGGTGGGGTGGGGGAGAGGAGAGCGGAGGGGTGGGGGAGGGGAGAGAGGAGCGGTGGGGAGGGAGAGCGGTAGTGGTGGGGTGGGGGAGGAGAGAGTGGAGCGGTGGGGGGAAGGGAGAGGAGAGCGGTGGGGTGGGGGGGCGGGCTCAGGGCGGGTGGGGGGGTCTTGTGTAAATTAGTGAGGGAGGAGCGGGTACATTTATGACTATTCGGCCTGTTAACCGTTGTCTCGCGGTTTGTTACAGGGGCCTGTGCGGGGGCGGCCCTCGGACCCAGCGGTGTCCCGGCAGACTGGGTGAAGAAGACGCAGAACGGCGATGCCATTATGAAGCTCGCGGAGCAGCTGGTCGCTCTCCGGCAGCACAAGTGAGGAGACCCCAGGGAGAGAATGTACAAACCCGGGAACGGGAGCCAGCGAGGAACAGTCGCTGATCTCACCGCGGGCCATGTGGAATCTCCGGATTCTTCTCCCCCTCACTCCCCTCCCCTCACCTCCCTCTCTCCCCTCACTCACTCACTCCCCTCCCCCTCACTCACTCACTCCCCTCACTCACTCACTCCCCTCCCCACACTCACTCACTCCCCTCACTCACTCACTCCCCCTCCCCCTCACTCCTGCCCTCCCCCTCACTCCCGCCCTCCCCTCGCTCACTCACTCCTCCTCCCCCCTCACTCACTCCCCCTCATTCACTCCCCCTCACTCACTCCCCCTCCCCCTCACTCACTCCCACTCCCCCTCACTCCCCTCCCCCTCCCCTCACTCCCCCTCACTCACTCCCCCTCACTCTGGCCCTCCCCCTCACTCCCCTCCCCCCCACTCCCCTTCCCCCTCACTCCCGCCCTCACTCCCTCCTCCTCACTCCACCCCCCTCACTCCCCCTCACTCACTTCCCCTCCCCCTCACTCACTCCCCCCTCACTCCCCTCCCCCTCACTCCCCCTCACTCACTCACTCCCGCTCACTCTCCTCCCCCTCACTCACTCACTCCCCCTCACTCCCCACCCCCCTCACTCCCCCTCACTCCCCACCCCCTCACTCCCCCTCACTCACTCCCCTCCCCCTCACTCCACTCCCCCTCACTCACTCCACTCCCCCTCACTCACTCCCCCTCACTCACTCCCCCTCACTCACTCACTCCCCCTCACTCACTCCACTCCCCCTCACTCACTCCCCCTCACTCACTCCCCTCACTCACTCACTCCCCCTCACTCACTCACTCCCCCTCACTCACTTCACTCCCCCTCACTCACTCCCCTCACTCACTCCCCCTCACTCCACTCCCCCTCACTCACTCCACTCCCCCTCACTCACTCCCCCTCACTCACTCCCCCTCACTCACTCACTCCCCCTCACTCACTCCACTCCCCCTCACTCACTCCCCCCTCACTCACTCCCCCTCACTCACTCCCCCTCACTCACTCACTCCCCCTCACTCCCCCCTCACTCACTCCCCCTCACTCACTCCCCCTCACTCACTCCCCCCTCACTCACTCCCCCTCACTCCACTCCCCCTCACTCCACTCCCCCTCACTCCACTCCCCCTCACTCACTCCCCCTCACTCACTCACGCCCCCTCACTCACTCCCCCTCACTCCACTCCCCCTCACTCCACTCCCCCTCACTCACTCACTCCCCCTCACTCACTCACTCCCCCTCACTCACTCACTCACTCACTCCCCCTCACTCACTCACTCCCCCTCACTCACTCCACTCCCCCTCACTCGCTCCCCCTCACTCGCTCCCCCTCACTCACTCCCCCTCACTCACTTCCCCCTCACTCACTCCCCCTCACTCACTCCCCCTCACTCCACTCCCCCTCACTCACTCCCCCTCACTCACTCCCCCTCACTCACTCACGCCCCCTCACTCACTCACTCCCCCTTACTCCCCCTCACTCACGCCCCCTCACTCACTCCCCCTCACTCACTCCCTCACTCACTCACTCCCCCTCACTCACTCCCCCTCACTCACTCACTCCCCCTTACTCACTCCCCCTCACTCACTCCCCCTCACTCACTCACTCCCCCTCACTCCTCTCCGCCTTCGATGAGCTGTTCCTGTCTTTTCTGGATTCTGAAATCTGCTCTTGTATTTTCACGGTGAGCGGTGACTCCAGCCATCGGGGAATGTTCAGAAATAAAAAGGCAGCTTCGACAAACACAGTGTGCCCAAAGTCTTTGCCGAGTGGCGAGCCGGTGATCATCGGGACACTGCCGAGGGTGCGGGAGACTCGGTTACTCTGTGGGCGACGGCAATAACCCTGACTGACCCATTCCTACCAACTCGAGCTGGCTCAACAAGGGCTCACTGCCTGCTGACTTACCCTGAGTCTGAGTGAGCAGGAGTTTATATTTTATTCATTGGTGGGACATGGGCATCACTAAAGTCAGCATTTATTGCCCTTGGGATAGGTGGTGGTGAGCCACCTTATACAACAGAGTGGCCATTTCAGAGTCAACCACATTGCTGTGGGTCTGGGGTCACATACAGGCCAGACCGGGTAAGGACAAGAGATTCCCTTCCCGAAAGGACATTAGTGAACCAGATGGGTTTTTACAGCAATCCGATAGTTTCATGGTCACCATTACTGATAGTAGCTTTTTAATTCCAGATTTAATTAATTGAATTTAAATGCCATGGTGGGATTTGAATTCACATCTTTTCCAGATCATTAGTCCAGGTCTCTGGATTACTAGTCCAGTAACATAATCACGATGCTACCATTCCAGGAGAGCGTTTGTGTATAAATGTGTGTGTGCGAGCCCGAGTGCATGTGTGCGCGTGAGTGCCTGTGTGTGCGCGTGCTTGTGAGTGAGTGTGTGTGAAACATAGAAACTAGGAGCAGGAGTAGGCCATTCAAGCCTGCTCCGCCATTCAACGAGATCATGGCTGATCATCCAAACCCTAGCACCCGGTCCCTACACCGACAGCCATCCCACCCAAGCCCTATCCCCGTAACCCCACGTATTTAATCCCCCCTAACACTAAGGGCCAATTTTTATCATGGCCAATCAACCTAACCCACACATCTTTGGACTGTGGGAGGAAACCGGAGCACCTGGAGGAAACCCACGCAAACACGGGGAGAATGTGCAAACTCCACACAGACAGTCACCCGAGGCCGGATTTGAACCCGGGTCCCTGGTGCTGTGAGGCAACAGTGCTAACCACTATGCCACCGTGCTGCCTGTGTGAGTGTGAGTTGTACTGTCCGTGTGTAATTGAGACACGGACTGCAGAAGTTGGTTATAACAGGTGTTTACTGAATGGAGACAAAACTGGAACTACTATACAAAGTTACTATACAGGCTTATATACAGGGATGGTCACTACTGGTACTGCAGTATACAGGGGCTGCAGAATATAGTTCCTTCTTCAAGGTACATACACTACAATTCCTCCCCTTTTAGCTAAACAGTACATAACATTCGATTAATAATTAAATAACATATTTACAATTACAGTTTCTATATACATTAGCTGAAGTTAATCAATTATAAATTCAGTCTTTGAGGAGGCTTCCTGATTCTGTCCGGATAACGCCTCTTTGGGGTATCAGGTTCTTCTGGCAAAGTTGATTCGGGATCAACGTTGTTGTTTGGTTCGTCTGCTTCCAATATCACCGATTCTGAGGTAGATGCAATTGGTACTTCGGTTTCATCACCAGGTGTATAGGATCGTGGTGTAGATTTGACGTTTTCCAGTGACTCTAGAATCTGGTCAGCATGGCGTCTTACAATGCTCTCTCCAGCGTCCACGGTATACCTTAGAGGTCCTTGCCGTGTGCAGATCGTTCCTGGCTGCTGTAAAGTCTGTGGGTTGTACAGTTAATAACGACACAGACTTCAGGAATAACAAACAAACAGGTCTTTACTATTCGAAGGTCAGGCCGAATCTGCCCAAGGAATCATGCCACAACACTTATATACCGGTGTGGTCACCGTCGGTATTACAGTATACAGAAGCCAAACAAGTAGTGCCACACCTAAAGTAGTTCTCTTAAAGGTGAACGGTTACATACAATAGTTCTCTTAAAGGTAGACGGGTACATACACTACAATCCTCCCTTTTTAGCTTATTACATACAGAGTCCCCATTAAACATAACATATCTTCAACTTCATATAAAACAATTTACAGACATAGTCTCGGTGGGAAACAGTTCACAGGTTCAGTCTCTGCGGGAACAGTTCACAGATTCAGTCTCTGATCTTGACTCGGTCCGAACAACATCTCTTTGGTGTAGATGGTTCACATTGCTAGCGTGACTCCTCCATATCCTTTTCTTGACGTAACAGCTTGAACTTTCGTCCTGCTGAACCAGCAGTGCTGACTTTTACAACAACTGGGTTGCCTTGATATTTTCCTACTTCCCAACTGATTTAACTCCTTTCGTAGGGTCCACGCATGATCTGGTAGAAGTGATAATATTTGCGATAGTTATCATCTTCTGCTTCTTCTTTTTCTTTTCTGCTTTTTGGAGACTCTCGGGGCTCCCTTATCAGCTGCCAGCTGTAGCACCACCAACTCTCTATGTTCCTTCGACTTTAAGTGCTTCATCCTGATTTCGGCACTTTGGGAGTTTTCATCACAAACTGGGCAGACCACATCCTCGTAATATTCAGTGTCACTCAACAGGTCATGGTAATATTCGGGTTCGTCCTGAGTTAGGCCAGCGAGAGGGCCTTCTACTTCCTCCTTACCCATCTGGACGTTAGCTGACTGTAGTTCCTTCCCTAGACACCTTTCTTGAAAAGGCTTCTTCATGCATTCATCTTCATCCCGCTCTTCCTGGGTTTCCTGCAAATCCTTCACTAATGACCTCATTTGTGATTTCAACACTTCCCCTTCCCTCGGGGATTGATTGATCGGGCTATTCAATCCTTCTACTGGAGCAGCTGTTTCAACATTCTGTTGTTCACATAGACGCGATTCAGCGTACTTTTGGCATCCCAGTAAAGTCTGTTTTGCAACCTCAGCTATTTCCCAAACTTTTGAGAGCTCCGAACTCCTTCCCGTTGAAGATTGAAGCTCGTGTTCAGATTGTTCCCATTGCAGAGTCTTTTCCCTCAGCATATGAAGGAGTTGGCTGACCGTTAACTCTTCCACAGGAACACTGTGGATCAGAGTCTTCTCCATTTCATCCACCTTTTCCTCCAATGCTTCCACCTTCTGTTCCTCTTGTACTTTGGCTTTCAGCGCTCGGAAAAGTTGCGCCCTGATGCTCTCTAGCTCATGTTCTGTGGTAAACCACTTTTATCGTTCACTATCGTTACACTATAGTTATCACTGTTGTATTGTTATCACTGTTCTCACTGTTGTATCACTATACGAGGTCGCCTCTTGTCGCGCTGTTATACCTGGGCTGACCACCTCCGACTCCGCCCATGGCTCCACCTACCTGCCCAGGTATAAAGGTAGTCGACTGGCTGGTATTCCTCCTTGTTGGACCCGATCACCCACGAGGGTGGGCTCTGTTATTTAGTCAATAAAAACCTTTAGTTACGTTCCTAACTCGTCGCTTTTTATTGGACGAATTGATAGGCATATCAATTTTATTGACTAAATTTTAAAGATGTCTACTACTGGCCAGCCAGAAGCCCTCCCAGAAGCACAGCCACAGCAGCTTTCAGACACCGGGCTACACCAGCCACACCAGCCGGCTTGGCTGCAAGCCCTCAAACCACCGTACCTGGATCTAAACCCACAAGCAGCAAACTCAGCCCTCAACTTCAAACACTGGCTGGACTGCTTCGAATCCTACCTGGAAGAATCCGGCGTCCCTCAGAGATCCAAACTAAGAGTTCTGAACGCCCAAGCGAGCCCGAGAGTATACGCACTCATCCAGGACACGACTACATACGAGGCCGCTATCAACCTACTGAAACAGCAGTACCGGAGCCCGGTAAATTACATGTACACCAGGCACCTCCTAAGATCCCGCCCGCAACAGCCAGGAGAGTCTGTAGCTGAATTTTTACGGGCGCTAAGAGCACTCGGCAGGAACTGTGACTTTAAAGCGGTGACGGCTGTTGAAAATACGGAAGATAATATCCGCGATGCCTTTGTGAAAGGCCTACAGTCCGACTACTCACGGCAAAGACTGCTTGAAGCTAAAGACCTTGACCTGGACAAAGCTGAAGCCCTCGCTCTCTCCCTAGAGGTGGCCCATCAGGACCAGGAGGCGTTTTCCAGGTACTGCTCGCGACCCTGGGACTCGGGCCCGACCCCTACCGCAATACCCTTCGCAGCGCCGCCCCCGGGACCTACCTCAGCGTCGGCGTCCCAGACCCGACCGGGACCGCCACCCCCGGTACCGGCTCCGACATCGGGCACCCGCGATCGGGCCGCCGGCTGCTTCTTTTGCGGCCAGGAGAAGCACCCGAGGTCGCGCTGCCCAGCCAGGAACTCTACCTGCTCAACCTGCAGGAAGAAAGGCCACTTCTCTAAGGCCTGCAGGAGCGGATCTTCAGAGGCCAGCAGTGCCTCATGCGAACTGTGGGGGCGGCCATCTTCTTTCAAGGCAACTGAGGCCAGCATCCCCACACGTGAGTCATGGGGGCGGCCATCTTTGATCAAGGCAACCGACCCCAATAGTGCCTCATGTGAGTTATGGGGGCAGCCATCTTCTCCGCCATTTTGTCCTACCTCGTGGGAGACGCCATTTTACCCACCACGCCCGACTGCCACCGGGCCCCCGGACCCGACGACCGCCTCGCCCGCAGACGACAACGACTCGCTTACCTACACACTAGCCTCCGTCACTCTGGATCAAGCCCGCCCACACCACCTGTCCAAGTCGATGATGGACATCAAAGTAAACGGCCACGCCACGACCTGCCTGTTTTACAGCGGAAGCATGGAGAGCTTCATCCACCCAGACACGGTGAGCCACTACTCCCTCCCTGTCCTGCCAACGCGCAACCGAATCTCGATGGCATCGAGGTCCCACGCCACGGACATTAGCGGCTACTGTGTTGTGACCTTGTCGGTTAAGGGTACGGAGTATAAAAATTTTAAACTCCTCTTCCTCCCCCAGCTCTGCGCTGCCGTCCTACTAGGGCTGGACTTCCAATCCCACCTCCAAAGTGTAACCCTAGCATACGGTGGACCCCTCCCCCCACTCACAGTCGACAACCAGCGAATGTTAAACCGCCCACCGCGTAACACCTGCAGCCTATCCACCCTCAAGGTGCCGCCACCTTCCCTGTTCGCTAACCTCACCCCCGACTGCAAACCCGTTGCTACCAAGAGCAGGCGGTACAGCGCTGGGGACAGAGCCTTCATTAGCTCTGAGGTGCGGCGCCTCCTGAAAGAGGGCATTATCGAGGGGAGCAACAGCCCCTGGCGTGCCCAGGTCGTGGTCGTTAAGACCGGCGATAAAAATCGCCTGGTCATCGACTACAGCCAGACCATAAACAGATACACCCAGCTGGACGCATACCCCCTTCCCCGCATATCTGACATGGTCAATCAGATTGCACAATACCGCGTATTCTCGACCATCGACCTTAAGTCGGCCTACCACCAACTCCCTATCCACCCCGAGGACCGCCAGTACACCGCCTTCGAGGCGAATGGGCGCCTATACCACTTCCTTAGGGTCCCCTTCGGTGTCACCAACGGGGTCTCGGTCTTCCAAAGGGAGATGGACCGGATGGTTGACCAGAACGGACTGCAGGCCACATTCCCCTATCTAGATAACGTCACCATCTGCGGCCGCGACCGGCAGGACCATGACGTGAATCTGGAGAAATTCCTCCGTACGGCCCAACGGCTGAACCTCACCTACAATAAGGAGAAATGTGTGTTTAACACCTCGCGCCTTGCCATCCTTGGCTGTGTAGTAGAGAACGGACTCATCGGCCCCGACCCCGAAAGAATGCGCCCCCTCATGGAGCTACCCCTCCCCCACTGCCCTAAGGCACTTAAGAGAACCCTGGGGCTCTTCGCCTACTATGCCCAATGGGTGCCCAATCATGCGGACAAAGCCAGACCCCTCATGAAGTCCACATCCTTCCCCCTCACGGAGGAAGCGTGCGCGGCCTTCTCCCTCATCAAGGGAGACATAGCCAAGGCCACAATGCACGCAGTGGATGAGTCCATCCCCTTCCAAGTGGAGAGCGATGCATCCGACTTCGCCCTAGCCGCTACCCTTAACCAGGAGGGGAGGCCGGTGGCCTTCTTCTCAAGGACCCTACAGGGCCCCGAGATCCGACACTCGTCGGTCGAGAAGGAAGCCCAGGCAATTGTGGAGGCGGTACGGCGCTGGAGGCATTACCTGGCAGGCAAACGATTTACCCTCCTCACCGACCAACGTTCGGTTGCTTTCATGTTTAATAACAAGCTGAGGGGCAAAATCAAGAATGACAAGATCTTGAGGTGGAGAATCGAGCTATCCACCTACGATTATGATATCTTGTACCGGCCAGGTAAGCTGAACGAACCCCCTGATGCTCTTTCACGAATTACATGCGCCAGCGCGCATATTGATAGACTTCAGACCCTCCACAACGACCTCTGCCACCCCGGGGTCACCAGACTTTACCATTTCATTAAGGCCCGCAACCTGACCTACTCCATCGAGGAGGTCAGGACCATGACCAGGAACTGCCAGACCTGCGCCGAGTGCAAACCGCACTTCTATAGGCCGGACAGAGCAAGCCTGATCAAGGCCACCCGCCCCTTCGAGCGCCTGAGCATCGACTTTAAGGGGCCTCTACCGTCATCTGACCGCAATGTGTACTTCCTCAACATCGTTGATGAGTACTCCCGTTTCCCTTTTGCCTTCCCCTGCCCAGACATGACCAGTACCACGGTCATCAAGTGCCTGAACGACCTCTTCGCCTTGTTCGGGTTCCCGAACTATATACATAGTGACCGGGGCTCCTCCTTCATGAGCGAGGAACTCCATCAGTTCCTACTAGCGAGAGGTATTGCAGCAAGTAGGACCACCAGCTACAACCCCCGAGGGAACGGCCAGGTGGAAAGAGAGAACGCGACGGTATGGAAGGCCGTCCTCTTAGCCTTAAAGTCTAAGGGCCTCCCAACCTCCCGCTGGCAGCAAGTCCTCCCGACAGCGCTGCACTCCATCCGGTCACTACTTTGCACTGCCGTTAACGCCACCCCCCATGAACGAATGTTTGTCTTCCCCAGGAAGTCGACTACGGGAACCACTCTACCAACCTGGCTGACCTCTCCGGGGCCCGTCTTGCTGCGAAAGCACGTGAGGGCCCATAAAACGGACCCCCTGGTCGAGAGGGTGAACCTCCTGCACGCCAACCCCCAGTACGCCTACGTGGCTTACCCAGACGGGCGGGAGGACACTGTCTCCTTACGAGACCTCGCACCCTCGGGCACTCCGGAGACACCACCTTTACCCCCCCCACCACCCCCCCAATTCCAGCCCAGGTAGACGGCATGCCGGAACCCCACGAGCCTTCGCCGACCACGCAGACACCAGCAGCATTAACACCGGATAATGCAGCACCGCCGCTGCGACGATCGGAGAGGCTTACGAGGCCTCCGGACAGACTGACATACCAGAACTGGTAGTATACTTCACCCCGCCGGACTCAAATCTAAACAAGGGGTGAATGTGGTAAACCACTTTTATCGTTCACTATCGTTACACTATAGTTATCACTGTTGTATTGTTATCACTGTTCTCACTGTTGTATCACTATACGAGGTCGCCTCTTGTCGCGCTGTTATACCTGGGCTGACCACCTCCGACTCCGCCCATGGCTCCACCTACCTGCCCAGGTATAAAGGTAGTCGACTGGCTGGTATTCCTCCTTGTTGGACCCGATCACCCACGAGGGTGGGCTCTGTTATTTAGTCAATAAAAACCTTTAGTTACGTTCCTAACTCGTCGCTTTTTATTGGACGAATTGATAGGCATATCATGTTCAGGGACCATTCTTACAGTCTCTGTGTTTCTTACAGTTTCCTTTTCTTCCACTGAAAGGATTCCCAGTTGAATCTGTTCTTCAAGTTGTTGAACCTCGGACATTGCCGCCTCATATTTGTCTTGGGTTTCCTTCAATATTTTTATGAGTTCTTGGACATCTTGTCTTTCATGTTCTGCCATGTCTTTCACCTCTAATTTCTCAGCTATGGATGGAACTTCTACCGATGAGTCTGTCTTGGCCTTGAGCTCATCAAGAATTTCCTGCAGCCTTTGGACTCCTTGCTCATGTTCAACCTTTAGTTGTTCATATGCTTCTACTGAAACTAGCTTTTCGGAGGTTGCCGAGTTAACCCCCTCCAGAATTGTAGCCTGGGCCTGTTCATACTGTTCTTTCAACTTCTCACACTCTGCTTGTAAGGAGTCGTAGAGAAGAACTGGAATAACATCCTGGCTTCCTGAAGATTCCTCTTCATTTGCTTCTTTTGCAATTTCTTGTTGGAGTTCAGCCAAGGCTGCTATGCTATCTGCCTCTCGAAGTCTCACTGCCATCAAATCTTCTTTATTCTTGCAGTCTATCTCAGCCATTTTCCGATTACTTTCATTTAACTGAGTGAGTAGTCCCTTATTCTGGGCTGAGAGATATTGCACCTTCTCATGTAGACCATAGCACTCCTTCTCTGCTCGACATAGCTGGTTACTGCTGATTTGGTTCTGTGTTTCAAGTTCCAACATCCTTTGCTTAGCTTCTTTCCGTTTCGCCCCTATAAGCTCCTCTTGCAACATGGCCACATTATTCACATCAGGTAAAGAAGCGTTTCTCTTTTCCATGTCCAAGATTTTTTTCTGCATATCTTTAAGTGCACACTGCGATTCAGCTTCTCTTAACCTTGCTTGCACTAGCTCCGTCTCCAATTGCAGAACAAAATCCTCAGTGTAGCGTGGTTTGCCTTTATGCTGTATCTCTAGATCATGCAAATATTCTAACTCCTGAACATCATAAGGGAGATGTGATCGGTAATTGGTCACGATGGCTCTATGGTCGCTCTTTGCTTGAGCTAGCTGCCTCTGCTGTCTTTCCAGGTTCTCCCATTCGGTGTCCCAGAACTTTTCCATTGTTGTCATCTCTTGTACGAGACGGTAACTCAACTGTTCTAATTGTTGTCGTACTTTGAAATAAGTTTGAGTCCGAGTTCGGTGTTCTTCCGTCGTGGATAAGTCCTTAACTTGAACAGGCTCAGAATTCTCTGTCAAACTGGAGTTCTGCTCTGAAGCTTTATTCTTCTCGGTAGCATAAGCCTTTATGCATGTCTTCGTTTTCTCCACCATAGTCGGCAAGTTCATTTTAGCCTTGTCTTCCATATTTGAGTTGGTCTTATCGTCATCCGTTTCAGAATCTGAGCTGATAGCTTGCACCGAGTCCTCACTCATTATGGCTTTTAGATAGTGCCATTCCATGTCTATTTTCTTGATCCACTCTCGTCCTAGAAGTGGTGGTCCTCCCTCAGATAATACGTACAAGTTCATTCTTGGGTGTTCTTTACCCCTATCTCTCACCTTGACTCTTATCTTCCCCATGGGGTATACCTTATGCCCCGTGTATGTCTGCAATACGAACTTGGTATTTCTTAAGGGTATGTGAGAGAATAGCCGGTGGTAGTCCCTTCGATTTATGACTGATAGAGCTGATCCAGTGTCCAACTCCATTCTTACTTGGACTCCAGCTATTTTTAGTATGACCCAGATAGTTTGTAGGTCAGCTTCCTTACTCACATTGTGAATTCTCAGACTACCCAGCTCCTGGCTGTTTGGGTCTGAGTCTGAATTCTGTTCGTCTGAACTCTTCTCAGCCACCTTGTGTACCTTGTTGTACTTTTCTTGTGGTGGCTTCCTTTGGTTGTTGGTCTTCTTCCCTGACCGGCATACCTTAGCGATGTGACCCAGTTTGCCACATTTCCTACATTCTTGGTTCTTAAACCAGCATTGATTCTGGTCGTGTGTTGTCTTCCCACAACGATAGCATTTTGTTGTACTTGAGGTAATTTGGTCCACCCCGAGTGCCGCCGCCTTTAGCTGCATTTCCGCCGTTCCTTTCGCTGCGGCTTCGTGCGATGCGGCTATAAGGACAGCCCTGTCAAGTATGAGGTCGTTCTCTTCGAGTAGTCGCTTTTGTGTCCCTTCCTTGGACAATCTGCATACGAACTTGTCTCGCAGTGCCTCTGTCAGATTCCCTCCGAACTGGCAGCATTTCGCTAGCCTACGCAGTTCGACCAAATATTCCGCGTTGCTTTCGTCTTTCCGTTGCGTTCTTGCATAGAATTTGAATCGTTCAGCTAACATCAACGGTGTGGGGTTCAAGTGGTCCTTCAGAACAGCCACAATCCCTTCGAAAGTCTGATCCGCCGGTTTAGCTGGTGCTAGTAGATGCTTCAAGAGCCCGTATGTCTTTGCGCCCATCGAGTTTAGCAATGTTATCGCTTTGTCGTCTTCCTCTATTTTGTTGGCTTCACAATAGATCTCGATGCGTTCCACGTACGTGGCCCAGTCTTCTATCTCAGAATTAAAATCGTTAATATTCCCTCGCTTAGGCATCTTCCTTTCCTTGGGAGCAGCACAAGTATTTCTTTAAATTCTTATTCATTATTTATTTATTTCTAAGATGGCGGTTTTTCCCGCGAAAATGGCGGTTTCCCGCTCTTTCCTTCTCTCCCCGCCTCTTCAATGGCGGTCTCCCGTGTCTGTCGTCTTCTCCGCCTAATGGCGGCTTCCCGCGTTTCTTCCCTGGTGGGAGGGGTACGCTTTCCCCACAGCGGACAGGTTCAGCCGCTGGGCTGGCTTCCGCACAGCTCCCCTTACTCGGCTCTGTCTTTCTCTCCCGCTCGCACGGCTCTACCGGCGCTGGGTACCCCGTTCACGGAGAACAGTTCAGCCGCTGGACTGGCTCTCGCGCAGTCTCTCTCCCCTTGCTCGGCTCTGTCTCTCTCTCCCCCACATTCGGCTCTACCGGCGCTGGGTACCCCGTTGGTGGAGAACAGTTCAGCCGCTGGACTGGCTCTCGCGCAGCCTCCTTTGGTCGGCTCTGCCTCTCCCACACGCCCGGCTCCCGTTCGCCTCCCAGCCCTCACGCAGTCCGGTGCTTCCCTCCCCGGCTGCGGCTGAGTTTCTCTCTTCCCGCGCCTGCTCCCGGTCTCAGCGCTTCGTGGTTTCGGTCGCTGCCCGGCTTTTCCCGCCGATCGCGGTCCGGCTATCTCACGACGCCGTTGGACCCGCCTTCCTGACCAGCTCTGCTCCCCCTCGACCGTGGTCGAGTGCACAGCCCTTATCCTCCGGATTTCGTTACACTTTCCCCTACTCACAGTCTCCGCGGCAGCCTTGTTTCCTGCTGATCGGCTCACTCCGCACCATGGTAGAAGGGTAGTCAGTGCCTGTTGCTGATGGAAGCTTTTGTTGCTAAAGTCTTCCTCCTTTCTATTGCTGCAGCCTCGTGTTTTCTTCCAGTAGAACGACGAGGGCGGTTGCCGCTCTTCGACGCTCTTTAGTTGCTTTGGTAGTCTTGCCGCAGGGTACGATCGGACTCGTCGCCACTGTAAAGTCTGTGGGTTGTACAGTTAATAACGACACAGACTTCAGGAGTAACAAACAAACAGGTCTTTACTATTCGAAGGTCAGGGCGAATCTGCCCAGCAATCCTGCCACAACACTTATATACCGGTGTGGTCACCGTCGGTATTACAGTATACAGAAGCCAAACAAGTAGTGCCACACCTAAAGTAGTTCTCTTAAAGGTGAACGGTTACATACAATAGTTCTCTTAAAGGTAGACGGGTACATACACTACAGCTGCCATTTCTCTGCGGTAGTCCCGGGCCAAAACTGGTTGACCTATCTTGAAACGCCTGGTTGGCCTTTCATTCATATTCTGAAACTGCCTATTCTCCACATCTCTTCTGATGTTTGGCTTAACCAAATCCAAGCGTCATCTTAGTCTTCGATTGAAGAACACCATGGCTGGAGTTTGGTTGGTAACCGCATGTGTCGCATTCTGGTAGGCAAACAAGAAGTTATCCACCTTGTGTTGTAGGGGTATGTCTTCATTACACATTGCCTTGATAGCCTTCTTGAATGTTTGAACAAACCTCTCAGCCAATCCATTGGTGGCTGGCTGATATGGGGCGGATGTGTAATGCTTAACACCATTGTTCTTTAAGAACCTCCGGAACTCTTCAGACACAAACTGTGGTCCATTGTCGGAGCAAATCTGTTCAGGCAGCCCATTTCTGGCGAATATGGTTCGTAAGACTGTGATAGTTTTTTCTGTGGTGGTTGAGGACATTTTTATTACCTCTGGCCACTTTGAATGTGCATCCACCGCAATTAAAAACATCGAGTCCATAAATGGACCAGCAAAATCAATGTGTACCCTTTGCCATGGAGATGAGGGCCACTCCCATGGATGTAGAGGGGCTTGTGGTGGGGCGTTTTGGACCTTCTGGCATCCTGTACAGCTCTTGGTCATCTCTTCAATTTCTCTATCGATTCCCGGCCACCACACAAACACTCTGGCTAAGTTTTTCATTTTTACCCCTCCCAGATGACCTTCATGAAGCTCATTGAGCACTCTATCCTTCAATTTGGGTGGAATTACTACTCTGGATCCACACATCAAGGTTCCTCGGCACACTGACAGCTGTTCTCTTCTCGGCAAGAATGCTGGCAACAGTGGTTCGCCATGTGCTGGCCATCCCTTCACCGTTAAATCATAGACCCTGGAGAGTGTCGGGTCATTTCGTGTTTCCTTTTCTATGTTTGCATTCGTCACAGGTAGACATTCGACTATGGTCGAGTGGAATATCTCCACAGGATTCACTGCAGGTGCTTCTTCCACCGTCGGCAACGGTAGGCGCGACAATCCATCAGCATTCCCATGCTGTTTAGTTCCTTTGTACTCGATGTCATATTGGTGTGCCCCTAGGAAAAGGGACCACCTCTGTAGCCGTTGTGCTGTCATTATCGGGACGCCCTTCTGAGGGTTGAAAATGGAGACAAGAGGTTGATGATCAGTTAGTAGAGTAAATTTCTGTCCGTGCAGGTAGTGATTGAACTTCTTCACCCCCCACACCAGGCTGAGGGCCTCTCTGTCAATCTGGGCGTAGTTACGCTCGGCTGCAGTTAACGAGCGTGACGCAAAAGCTATCGGCCTCTCTGAACCATCAAGGGATTTATGTGACAGTACCGCTCCAACGCCGTAGGGAGACACATCACACGCCAGTCTTATCGGTAGTGATGGGTTGTAGTGAGCCTTTACACTTCTGAAAGGCCCGCTTACATTCATTGCTCCATTTCCATCCTACTCCAGTTTGTAGCAGGGTGTTCAGTGGGTGCAGAATTGTGGACAAATTTGGCAAAAACTTATGGTAGTAATTCACCAATCCGAGGAATGACCTCAGTTGCGACACATTTTCAGGCGCTGGAGCCTTAACTACCGCTTCAATTTTGTCAGGGGACTTATGTAACCCCTCTTCATCAATCACGTGGCCACAATACAATATTTGTTTCTTAAAAAACTCGCACTTGGGGCGATTGGCTCGTAGCCCATGTTCTCTTAGTCTAGTGAGCACCTGCTCTAGGTTGGCAAGGTGTTCACTGTCATTTTCACCTGTCACTAGGATGTCGTCCAAGAAACACTGAGTCCCCGGAATCCCTTGCAGAACTTGTTCCATCGCTCTTTGCCATATAGCCGGAGCTGATGCTACTCCGAATACCAGTCGATTATACTGGTAAAGACCTTTGTGAGTGTTTATCGTGAGATATTTCCTAGAGGATTCTTCAACCTCCATCTGCAAATATGCTTGCGCTAGGTCAATTTTTGTAAAACGTTTCCCTCCAGATAGTGAGGCAAAAATATCTTCTATCCTCGGAAGAGGATACTGTACTGTGTGAAGGACTGGGTTCACAGTCACCTTGAAGTCCCCACAGATGCGAACCTTCCTTGGCTCCTCAGACTTATTGTTTAACATTTTCTTCATGACAGGAACGATGGGTGTTGCCCACTCGCTCCAGTCTACCTTAGATAACACGCCTGTATTCTCCAGATCTGCCTCGACGGCTGGGCGAATTGCATACGGTACCGGTCTTGCTTTGAAAAACTTGGGAATTGCATTCTCTTCTATTTTTAGCGAGGCGGTTACGCCTTTAAGAGTTCCCAGTCCTTGTTGAAATACCTCTTTAGCGTTAGCTAAGATTTTTGACAATCGTCCAGGTGTGACGTCGTCATCCTTTTTACCAGCCACAGTCAGTGCCTGAATGGAGTGCCAGTCTAAACTTATCTTTCTGATCCATTCACGTCCCAATAACGGTGGTCCACCATCTTGCAGTATGTACAGATACAATTTCTGTATTTCCTTGCCGTTGTATTCGACAGGCACCCTTATTTTCCCTCTGGGGTATACTTTCTGCCCCGTATATGTCTTCAAGACAATGGATGTGTCTTTCAAGGGTATGTGTGAGAATAGCCGCTCGTAGTCTCGTCGATTCATGACGGTCAGGGCTGATCCTGTATCCAATTCTATTTTGACTTGGGACCCTGCTATCGTGAGGGTGACCCAAATGGTTCGGTGATCCTCTTTTGCGATTACGTTGTGTAGTTTGAGACAGCTTAGTCTCTTGTTCCCGGATTCACTATCGCTCTTCTGGTCTTCGGAACTACTGTCCGTCATCTTTTGTACTTTCCTGTACTGTTCCTTTGTAGTCTTTTTGTTGTCGTTAGTTTTCTTCCCGGACCTGCAAACTCGTGCAATGTGTCCCATCTTTCCGCATTGCCTGCATGTTTTGTCCTTGGACCAGCAGTCCTTCTGGTCATGGGTTGTTCTGCCGCAGCGATAACATTTTTCAAATCCCCGTGTCATTTCATGGGTGCCGTATTCCTGTGGCTTTTGCTGTATTTCTGCAGCTCCCCTTGCTGCTGCTTCGTACGATACTGCCACGCTGAAATAAAGAGTAGATTGCCTTTCAAAAGCTCGGCTTTATTAACCTTAAAAAACCAGCAAGTACATGTTGAGCACCCAGTCTCAACCACTGTAGAAAACTGAATTTAAGATGGCCACCACAGGTCACATGGAATCAACTAACCAATAAGTTTACAGCATATATCTCAAGGCAGGAAAACAGGCAACCAATTACAATGCTTCTTATAAAACAAGAATAATCACCACATTCACCCCTCCTTTTAAAATATACTTCAACCTAGGTAGCCTTTACAGTTTACAATTAGTTATTTATGACTAGAGCAATACATGTATAATGCCTTCAACAATTTTAAAATTTTACTATTAATTTATTAATTATTTTAAAAGTCCATTTTTAATCGGTCGACCGGATATCTTGTTCGTGTCGACCTTCTTAGCTTTGATGGAGTTCCTTGCCCTCCCACACCAGGAGACACAGAAATATCTTCTGCAGGGAGGCTATCAATATCCCGATTATCAACGGTTTCCGGATTGGAAGTCCCATTAGAAGGTAGACTGGGAGGGTCGTGAACATCCATCAGGGGCAGACTAAGAGAATTGTAAGTGTCTGCAATAGGATTGGAAATGTTCGTAGTATCTGTGATGACATCAACATTATCTGAATTATGGCTATTGTTAATGTCCTCAGGAGAGGGCTGGCCACCACAAGGAGCTAAGTCTTTAACTGAAACCGTACTTTCTTTCCCATCTTGGAATCGAATGTGAGCATATTGGGAATTTGCCTCCAATAGCTCCACCTCCTCCACTAAAGGATCATACTTTGACAGTCTAACATGGCGTCGGAGCAGCACAGGTCCCTGCATAGTAAGCCATGAAGGTACCGAATATCCCGTAGTGGATCTCCGCGGATAGTTGAAGAGCCTTTCATGGGGGGTCACATTAGTAGCCGTTGAAAGCAATGATCTAATGGAATGCAGGACATCAGGCAGTAGCATTTCCCACTGTGTATTCTTAAGGTTCCGGGATGTCAAAGCCAACATAACTGCCTTCCAGATCACCCCATTGTATCATTCGCACTGTCCATTACCCTGGGGATTATACGGGGTAGTTCTGCTAGTAGAAATTCCCCGACTCTGGAGGTATTCCTTCAACTGGGAAGACATAAAAGAACTTCCCTGATCCGAATGGATATACGCAGGCATCCCAAAGATGACAAAAAGTTGTCAGACATTTAATAACTGTAGCAGCTGATACATCTGCACAAGGAAAAGCAAAAGGGAACCTTGAAAACTCATCCACAACAGTAAATATATATCGATTCTGAGTCGTTGAAGGAAGAGGCCCCTTAAAATCAATGCTCAGGCGTTCAAAGGGAGAAGTAGCCTTTATAAGATGAGCTCGTTGAGGCTTAAAGAAATTCGGTTTACACCGGGCGCAGACAGAGCATGACGATGTCATCCGCTTGACATCTTCAACTGAAAAGGGCAAATTCTTACTGCGTACGAAGTGTATCATCCTCGTAACACCAGGATGGCACAAAGCATTATGAAGATTAATAAGCGTATCTCCGTGAAGCACAGAACAATAAGCCCTCGACAGTGCATCAGTGGCAACATTATCCTTCCCCGGACGATAGACTATATCAAAATGATAGCATGCCAACTCGATCCTCCACCTCATTATTTTATCATTCTTAATCTTTCCGAAATGTTTGACATCAAACATGAAGGACACAGATTTTTGGTCAGTTACTAACGTAAAATGTCGCCCAGATAAATAATGTCTCCATTTACGCAGTGCTTCTACTATTGCGTACGCCTCTTTCTCTATTGATGAATGTCTCTGCTCACTATTGCTCAGAGTACGTGAGAAAAAGGCCACAGGTCTTCCATTTTGGTTCAGGGTAGCCCCAATTGCAAAATCGGAAGCGTCCGTCTCAATCACAAAGGGAACCTGCTCATCAATAGAATGCACAACTGCTCCAAGGATATCCTTTTTAAGATTATCAAAACACATCCTGGCCTCCCATGATAGAGGATATGTCGTAACCCGAATAAGGGGCTGGATCTTCTGCGAGAAGTTTGCAATCCAATTAGAATAATAAGAAAACAGTCCAACAACTTGTTGCAAGGCCTTAGAATTAGTAGGGCAAGGTAACTCAATCAGTGGTCGCAGCCATTCTGGATCTGGTTTAATCTTGTTTCCCGAGATAATATACCCCAGTAAATTTACCTTGGTGGTCGAAAAGATACACTTCTCTTTATTGAAAGTTAAGCCAACTTTTTCCGCAACTTGAAGGAATCTTTCTAGATTAAAATCGTGCTCCACCCTTGATTTGCCACACACCGTGATGTCATCTAAATATGAGAAGGTGTCAGAGAGAGAGTTATCACTTATAAAAGCATCCATTGCCCGTTGAAAACAGGCGACACCGTTAGTAACACCGAATGGTACTCGGCAAAAGTGGTACAGCTTTCCGCCAGCTTCAAAGGTCATATATGGTTTGTCCCTCTTAACGATAGGAATCTGATGATAAGCACTCTTTAGGTCAATAGTGCTAAAAACCTTATATTGAGATACTTTATTGATAAGCTCATCAATCTTAGGCAGGGAGTACGCATCTAATTGAGTATACCTGTTAATAGTTTGAGAGTAATCTATCACCATTCGCTTCTTATGTCTCTCATTAGTGGTGACAACTACCTGTGCCCGCCAGGGCGAAAAACTAGGTTCAATGATTCCTTCCGATAAAAGACGTTGAACTTCAGAATTAATAAATTCTTTATTCTGACTGCTATACCTTCTTGACTTGGTAGCAATTGGCTTACAGTCCAGCATCAAATTGGAAAAAAGTGATAATGGAGAAATGAATAAAGAAGTTAATCCACAAATAGACAAAGGTGGCTTGGTTCCTCCGAAAGAAAGACTGAGGGACTCATGTAATTGAAGCACATCATGACCAATCAAAATGTCCGCACAGAGATTAGGCAGAACGGATAGGCGTATATCAGTATACGTATTACCTAGGAGAATTAATTTCACAAGGCAACAACCAGCTACTTGTGAGGTGAGAGTCGTCTGAGCCATACACACCTGATAGGAAACAGGCGAAATTTTCAAACGCTTCTCCCTCACAAACTGAAGACTTATAAAGCTCTCAGTACTGCCCGTATCTATAAGGGCCTTCACTTCTAACCCATTAACTTGGGCCATAACTATAGCTTTGTTTAGGCCATGGGAAAAGGCGGCAGAAACTGATGCAATAAACGCCCTATCTAAAGGCTGAATGGTCGCAGAGGAGGCAACCGATTTGCAAACACGTGCATAATGACCTCCCTTGCCGCATTTACTACACACAGCCTCCCGGGCAGGGCACTTCAGACGGGGGTGCCGGGCGTTCCCGCAAAAATAACACTTCTGAATCCTAGAGGCAACAGCTGCCGAAGTAGAAACTGTTTCGGAATCTGGTAAACCACTCCTAGTACATCCACGTAACTCCCTTTCATCCGGAACTGCCGAAACCACGGTCGCAGGCCGATCAAAAAGAGCATAAGAATCCGAACTTCTCTGAGCCAAATCCAATGTAGAGGCTTGCTCAAAAGCACTCTTAAGATCCAAAGTCTTATTTTCTAATAACCGCTGACGAATTGATCTAGACAGTAAGCCATTAATAAATGCATCCTGTACCGACTCTTCCTTATGTTCTTCTGCAGACACGGCCTTATAATTACAGTTAGCACCAAGGCGCCGGAGTGCTTGTAAATAAGCATCCAAGGATTCTCCCGCCTGCTGCCTACGGGCAGATAAAAGGTGACGTGCAAATACCTCATTTTTGGGTTTAACAAAAATCTTTTCCAACGTAGCAATAGCCAATTCATAAGTTTCACAGTCCAAAATATACTTATATACATCCGAAGCAATGTAGTTGATTAGTATATCCAACTTATTCAGAGATTGCTGATCCAACACACCCAAAAAGTTTTTAAATGTACGATACCAATGTTTCCATTGATCATCCACTCCTGCAGAATTAGGGTCAGCATTAAATTGTTCCGGTCGAAGATATCGTTCCATTATAGCAAAAGGTTAATAAATTGAAATAAAGAGTAGATTGCCTTTCAAAAGCTAGGCTTTATTAACCTTAAAAAACCAGCAAGTACATGTTGAGCACCCAGTCTCAACCACTGTAGAAAACTGAATTTAAGATGGCCACCACAGGTCACATGGAATCAACTAACCAATAAGTTTACAGCATATATCTCAAGGCAGGAAAACAGGCAACCAATTACAATGCTTCTTATAAAACAAGAATAATCACCACACACGCCGAAAGCCTTATCTAGCGTCAGCTCTTTCTCTGAGAGTAACCTCTTCCGGGTTCCTTCACTCAGGAGTCCACAGACAAATTTGTCCCGTAGGGTATCTGCCAGTCCTGCTCCGAACTGGCAGTGCTTTGATAGCTTGCGTAGTTCCGTAAGGTAATCAGCATTGCTCTCATCTTTATGCTGATTTCTCTTGTGGAATTTAAATCTTTCTGCTATCAGCAGCGGTGTAGGATTTAGGTGTTCCTGTAGGATAGCAACAATTTCGTTAAAACTCTTCACCATCGGTTTGACTGGAGTGATCAGGTTCCGCAATAGGCCATACGTTCTTGCGCCCATTAAGTTTAGTAGTACCGATGCCTTTTTCTCATCGGCTACTTCATTTGCCTTGCAATATACTTCGACTCTTTCCACATACGTGGTCCAGTCTTCTATTGCATTATCGAAGGCAGTGATATTGCCAGTCTTCGGCATCTTGGAGATCTAAGATGGCGCCTCCCACGCTTTGCCTTCTTCCCCGATTGAACAAAATGGCGCCTCCCGCGCTTTGCCTTCTTCCCCGCTGGATTAAGATGGCGCCTCCCGCGCTTTCTGCCTTTTCCGCTGCTGCCAGCGCTGTTGCTGGCATTTTTATGCCTTGATGGCGACGCCCTATGGTCTTCGTGCGCTTCCCCCCGCGCTGCTGCCAACGCCGCTCTCCGCGGTCCCCGTGGCAAACTGCAGCTCCTCGCGGCTTTCTGCGCTTCTAATTTCTTTTTCTTTTATTTTAATTACTGTTCCCGTCGTCAGAGCAGACCCTATGGGAAACTTCCCTCCCTCTTCTCGGGTCTGTACGCTGCCCGGCTTCGTAGCACCGGCCGCGCCCTGTGTGCTCCACCCTCTCTCGCTCTCTCCTCTTCCCGACAACGCTGCTCGGCCCCGTTGAAAAGCCACCCGATCGAGCTCTAGCCCGCCACAGCCCAGGAAGGATCAGTGTACTACCTGCCACCAGCCCGATTAGCTGGAACACCATAGACTGGAGAACGATGCCCAGCTCTCGACAGCCTCTCCTGCAAATCTTCGAATTCGATGAATCAGAGGCGGTTGCCCACGGTCGACGCCCGTTTCTTCTGTTTGTTTTTTTTTCTTTTTGGATTTCTTCCTTCTGGCTTCGACCTCTAATAACTTCGCTTCAGGGATGGATCCCGGTGAGGTGGTGCAGAACTGTAGGTAAGTTCGGATCTGTTCGTCGCCAATGTAATGTCCGTGTGTAATTGAGACACGGACTGCAGAAGTTGGTTATAACAGGTGTTTACTGAATGGAGACAAAACTGGAACTACTATACAAAGTTACTACACAGGCTTATATACAGGGATGGTCACTACTGGTACTGCAGTATACAGGGGCTGCAGAATATAGGCCTAGAAATTCAGTGGGTTGCGCCAGCCGCTAACGCCATAAAAGGGCTATATTTCCGGCGCTAGACACTTAGCGCCTGAACGCAGTCCGATCTGCGCCGACGCCCAAATTCAGTTGACATTTAGTGCTGGCGCAAAGTGTTTGTGCCCGCTCAGGTGCGCGCGCAGCTTATGACGTCATATCGTCGCGCAACGCTGTTTGTGCGCCCCAAACCGGAAATTCAGTGGCGCCCGCCCAATGTGGGCGTGGCGCTGCTAAGAACTGTGAGGTGGAACGCAAAAGAGGCCCTGTGGGCCTCGGGGAGCGCAAATTAAAGGGCACTTACACTGACCTATAAAGCCCAGCCATTTTGCTGCAATGACTTTACTGCTTTGGATTTCTGGACAGAGACCAAGGGACAGAGGTTACAGATTTGGGACAACATAGGAGAGGTATTTTTGGCTTCTGGCCAGTGCTTTGACATTTGATTCATTGTGATTTATCTGTTCTCCACTTTATTATGGGGGCTGTATGGGGGGCCAACCCTCAGTTGCAGCATTATGTGCGAAGGGCTCGCAGACGCTGTGAGAGAGGGCCAGCCATGCCTAGACGCAGAGGGGCCATCAGGCGTTGGCAACGTAGGCCTTACCCACTCAGGCAATACCGGCAGCAGGTGTCCTATCTCACCATGACTGCGGCGCATTGTGTGAAGAGGCTGTGCTTCAGAAGGGAGGTGGTTGCAGAGATCTGCCAGCTGCTTCACACAGATCTGCGTCCACAGCTGATGTGCAGGACGTCTCTCTCGGTGGAAGTGAAGGTCACGGTGGCTCTGAACTTTTATGCAAGCGGCTCCTTCCAAGCCGCTGCTGCGGACATAGCGAACATCTCCCAGTTCGCCGCGCATCGCTGCATCCGGCAGGTCACCGATGCACTTTACGCGAGGAGACACCAATTCATCTCCTTCCCCATGACCCGACAGAGGCAGGAGCAGCGTGCAGTCGGATTTGGCAGGATCGCGGGCTTCCCCATGGTGCAGGGCGCCATTGACTGCACGCATGTGGCTATGCAGGCACCTATCCACAATGCCGAGGATTACCGCAACCGGAAGGGCTACCATTCCCTAAATGTACAGCTGGTGTGTGACCACAGGCAGTGCATCCTAGCTGTCAATGCCCGCTTCCCAGGAAGCAGCCACGATGCATTTATCCTGCGCCAGACTACTGTGGCTGACATGTTCGAGGCACAGCCTCCACCAAGGGGATGGCTTATCGGGGACAAGGGCTACCCTTTGTGTACATGGCTCATGACCCCGCTCCGCGCGCCCAGGACCCCAGCGGAGGAGGCATACAACGAAAGCCATCAAGCCACAAGGAACATCATCGAGCAAACGATAGGCGTCCTCAAGCAACGGTTCCGCTGCCTGGATCGTTCCGGAGGATCTCTTCAGTATTCGCCGGATAGAGTTTCCCAGTTCGTCGTCGTGTGCTGCATGCTGCACAACCTGGCTATCCGCAGGACTCAGGCACTGCCACCTGGCATTGCACCACCACCTCAGGAGGACGAGCAGGAGGAGGAGGAGGAGGAGGAGGAGGAGGACCAGCCCAGGAGGGAGCGACAAGGGCCAAGGGCCGTCCGCCGGGGGCTTATTGATCGACACTTCTAGGCCCCCTGTCAGGGAATGGCCTGTGGCAATGAACGCACCTGAGGCAGCCGCTCCGCAAGCCCTCAGCCGGTTAACGCAAAAACCACTTCAAACATGACACCTGGACATGCTGAATAAATCAAAAGCTTTATTTCACAAACTCAGGGCCCTTCCCACATGAAACAGAAAAACAGACAAGACCCCCAAAAAACAGTCAAAAACATCTGTCACTCCCAAAACCTGGGGAGGACTAACAAAACTTGTCCATCCAAATGGCCTTCAACAGCGGCCTTACAAAAATAAGCCCCCCCCCCACAACAGAGACACCCCCATGAGAACAAAAAATGCCTTGATCCTCGGCCTTAACAAAATAATGCCCCCCACAACACAAGCCCCCCAATATAAAAGAAACCGCTCTCACCACACTCTAATGGGTGTGCCGAGAGGGCAAGTCCTTAGACAGGCTTCTCTGGCCCCTGGCCGACCTGCTGCTCCGCCTCAACCTGGGCCCTGCGGGTGTGGCGAGGCTGGGGGAAGGCTCATGAGGGCCACAAAGCATGTCGGCAGATGCCCTTGGGGGTCGGCCTAGACGAGGCCCGGCCCGGGAGGGGCCGCCTGCTGACTGTTGCAGCTGTGGCTGGGCAGCATCAGTCTTAGCAGCAGCTCGTCGCACCTTGGCTGGGGGAGTGGCAGTGTCGGCAGCACCATTGGGGGCAAGCTGGCTGATGGCAGGTGTGCGCTGCTCGCCAGAGACACTGGCACTCGGCCGGGCTGGCAGTGTAGCAAGCGCAGCAATCTGGGGGAGGCCAGACCGCTGTGCTGCAGCAGGGCGGTGGGTGCCATGGCGATGCCTCCGTGCCACAGCGAGTGTGGCAGAAGTGAGTGCCCGAACTGCCCTGGTATGTGCCTGCATCAGCTCTGCCAGTGTGTGGACGGCACCACTCATCTCGCGAGTCGCGTCCTGCGCTGCCGCCAGTTGCTGCACACCCCTGTCGTGTGCTGCGGCCAGTTGCTGGACACCCCTGTCGTGCGCTGCCGTGAGTTGTTCGAACCCCCTGGCCTGTGATTCCCCGAAAGCCACCACACTCTGAGCCAGGGACTCAATGGCGTGAGGCATCTGTTCGACCACCCCCATGAACTCTTGGTGGCGCCGCTCAGACGCCGCCGACATCTCATCGAGGACGCGCACCTCCTGGGCGAGGACCGTGTCCGGACTGGAGGGCGGACTCTCCCTCCGGGGAGAAGGCCGCCGAGCTGGCCGACCCTTCCCGCGTGCGTCGACCCCACTTGGGCCAGGTTGTGCCCTCCCCTCCAACACCTCCCCCCTCTGGGGAGAAGGCTGGCGTGCTGCCGGACACTTCCCACGTGCGTCCACCCTACTGGGACCAGCTTTGGCCCTCCCCTCCAACACCTCCCCCTGGCTCTCCTGCAGGCCAGACGTCTCCCCTCCATTGCCATCCCCTGGCGCGGAGGAGGGTTCCCCCGATGTGCCACCTTCCTCCTGGTCCTCGACGTCCTCCTCCTCCAAGGGCCTGGCTCTCTGCGCTTCAGGGACCACCTCCTCCTCACCAGCTGAAAGCAGGAAGGCACAAGAGTAGCTTTAGAGTGAGGACAGGCCGTCAGCGAGGGAGGCCTGAGTGGTGCATTATGTGCATTTGTCGGTCAGTGGGAAAGGATGTAGATCTGAAGCGCGAGGGCAACGAGAGAGGTGCAACCGGTCATGTCCTTACCAGTGGGTACCAGTACAGGGTCCGCCTCGCCGATCGCGACAGGGCCAGTCACCCGGCCACGCATGAGTCGTGCCACGCTCTCCTCCAGATCAGTGAGCGCCTGGTACTCGGGACGGCCTCCACCAGTGACAGCCTGGCTCCTTACATTGCTCGCCAGCTTGGCCTGCAAGAGAAAGGACGGCCTCTAAGTACAGTGTGGTGCCCTGTCGCTGGGTGCACTGCCTCCCATGGTGGAATAGCTTGGCCAGTGTGGTGCCCTGTTGCTGGGTGCACTGCCTCCCATGGTGGAATAGCTTGGCCAGTGTGGTGCCCTGTTGCTGGGTGCACTGCCTCCCATGGTCGAATAGCTTGGCCAGTGTGTTAAGTGCAGAAAGTGCTATTGATGAACATGCAAGTGCCATTGCTGCGGGAGGAGGGCTGCCCATTAGGCCTTTGAGGTCCCTTTGCCCATAATGTGAGGTGCACATGCAAGGATGAGGGGGACACTGGAAAGGGTACTCACCTTCACCATCCGAGTGAGGTTGTTGAACTTCTTGCGGCATTGGTCCGCACTCCTGGGGACATCACAGGTGGATGACACCCTGCAGGCGATTTTGCCCCAGGCTCTCCTGTACTGGCTCCTGGGAGCCTTCCTGCCACTGTCCGGGCACAGGATCTCTCTTCTCTTCTCCACACCATGAATGAGCACACTCAGAGCATGCTCTGAGAAGCGCTGCGCTCGCTCACGGGCCCTCTCCATTGCTCCAGGCGCTATTTTGGCACACCAGCAGTGTTGAGGCCTAGCTGCAGGGCTCCAGTATGCAGGGCGTGGCAGCAGTCAAAGTTGACCCTTCCCCCTTTAAGAGCTGGCCGGCGTCAGGGTGTCTGCTGTCAATCAAAACATGACCGCACCTGCGCTGCGCCCGGCTTCGGCGTTATTAGGCCGCATCGCCGGCTTAGCGCTGGAACACAGCATTTCAACGCCAGTTTCAGCGCTCGGCCAAACTTAGGGCCAACTCTACTGAATTTCGGCGATGTGGCCTACACTTTCCGGCGGGCGCTAGCTTTAGCGAGCGCCCGACTTTAGCGCCCCAAAAGTGTCCAGACTGAATTTCTAGGCCATAGTTCCTTCTTCAAGGTACATACACTACATGAGTGAGAGTGTGTGAGTCTGTGTGTGTGTGAGTGTGAGAGTGAGTGTGTGAGTCTGTGTGTGTGTGAGTGTGAGAGTGAGTGTGTGAGTCTGTGTGTGTGTGAGTGTGAGAGTGAGTGTGTGAGTCTGTGTGTGTGTGAGTGTGAGAGTGAGTGTGTGAGCCTGTGTGTGTGTGAGTGTGAGAGTGAGTGTGTGTGCCTGTGTGTGTGTGAGTGTGAGAGTGAGTGTGTGAGCCTGTGTGTGTGTGAGTGTGAGAGTGAGTGTGTGAGCCTGTGTGTGTGTGAGTGTGAGAGTGAGTGTGTGTGCCTGTGTGTGTGTGTGAGTGTGAGAGTGAGTGTGTGTGCCTGTGTGTGTGTGAGTGTGAGAGTGAGTGTGTGAGTCTGTGTGTGTGAGTGCGTGCGGGGGAGGGGAGTGAGGAGATTGAGTGAGGAGACATGCTGACACACACAGGGCAGACTCAGAGTCAGTTCGGGTATCACAATCCTGGCCAGAATTGACCAAACACTTCACAAGAAATCAAACTGTTTGTGGAGGTGTTGCTGTGCCTGGGTCAGACAGGGCGTTTCCTGTCCGTCTACACAGGGAGATTGTGTTTACTGGAATTCGCACTCCGTGTTACCTCACTCGACTGTAGCAGGTATTTCGGGAAATCAAGGACAAAATGTTTCTGAGGCATTCCTTCAGCCAAAAACATAGAACTTGTCAGCGTAGTTCTCACCCCTCCAATAGCTCAGCGAGTGAATGCAGAGCCCGGTGCAGCCACTCGGGCCAGGCCGCTCCCTGGATCGACCCCTGGTCAGCTCGGAGTGAGCTCGGAACGCAGTTCGTCTCCGGGCTCAGGAAGGGGAGGATCAGCCGGGTTTACTGCTCCGGATCGCTGCCTCGTCACACCTGCTGCTCAAGTGATGAATGTGGGAGTTAGCCCAGAATGAATTTAACAAATTCTATCTGTGGCCTCACCAAGGCTTTGTACAAATTCACCAGCATTTCTTCACTCTCCTACTCTAAGTCCCTCTTTATAAAACCCAAACTGTTGTTGTCCTTATAATGGTTTATCCACGAACATACAGGACAGGATTTTAACTCAGCCGTCAGGCGGGCTTTGTGGCGTGTGGGGGGTTAAAATCGCAAAACCTGGGGGTCGGGACCCCCCCACCTGGTTCCCAATCCCGAGCCATTTTAACCCAGGCGTGTCTGATGGTCCCGAATCAGTCCCGCCTCCAACAGGCGGGACTGGTCTTTAGGGCCCTTAATCAGCAATAATTGGCCTTTATAATCCCATTTCAACAGGCCCTTGCATTTTTAACCCTTTTCCCATGTAAAACACGCCTGGTGGGGATCACGCCTGTGAAACCTGGCGGGAACACTATTGGCTTGCTGACTATCAGCTGCAGGTCCAACATTAAAGAGGAGATTTGATCAGCCATCACTTGCAGGTGGCAGGACTTTGTTGTTTCAGGCCTGGGGCAACTTTTACCAGGCTTAACCACACCTGTGGAAGGTTGGAGCCTCACACACATCTCCAGTGTGACCTCCTGGGAAACCCCGCTCGCCACCTTCACTCAGCGCTTCCTCAACGGAGGCATCTACCAGAAGCATGGGAGCCATTTATTTCCTTCCCTTCTGGGCATTAGAGGAGCTCGAGCACCAGCCGCGGCACCAGCAGAACCAGGAACAACAGCAGCAGCAACAGGAGCGCCAGGCTGCTGCTCACCCACCTGAAGCTGCACAGGCCAGAAGGGGCCAGCACTTGGAAGTGGCTTGAGAGCACCTTGCTGCACATCAGGGGGGCCATGGGGACCCGTTTCTGCACTGGCAGTCCTGCTCAGAAGGACTTCCATGAAGGTCTGGTTTCTCTGTTCAGTAGATGCCCATCGCTCCTCAAGAGATGTCATTCTATTATGAGCACTCACCATGTTTTCCGTACCCTGGCGACTTATCTCCTCCATGGAGGTTGCCAACCTTTCCGTGGTGATGCGTCCAGGAGCCAATGACTCCACAAAGGCTCTGCCCATGTTCGCTATGGACTCCTCCATTCGCTCCACACTCACATCGACCCTGGAGACAAAACCTGCCAGAGACTCCTGCATCTGCTCCTGGAGTTCCAGCCCCGCTGATCTTATGGATGGACCCAGAGGCACAGGGTCGACATGCAGCTGAGCCGAGCTGGCAGAATCCTGCGCCCTCCGACTAGGACTCTCCACCGCTGTCCCTGTCTCCACAATCTGCTGATGCTCATTTGTGAGCTGTGATACACCAGGTGACAACACTACTCTATGTCCCGATGGTCCCACCGAGGTGTGTGTGTACGCTGGTGCTGGGTGCGCTGAATTCTGCTGATGCTGCGCCCTCAGAGGTTGCAGCTTCCTCTGAGGAGTCTTGATGTTCATGCTGTTCCTCCTGGACAGTGGGGACGGGGGCTTGCGATGGTCCTGTGGGGGAGTAAAGGAAAGAGTTGGAGATGTGAGGTCAAGGTTACAGGCACATTGCATATTGCAGATGATCATAAGTCCATCTGTTAGAGCATCAGAATCATTATCAGCGACTCATGCAATGTCAATGAGAAAGATGGAAAACTATTCTGTCACCAGCTTGCTGTGATGCACCCATCTGTCCGTCCCCCACTTGCGCATCGTCCTCCAGTCCCACGATCTCCAGGACTGCCTCCTCCCAGGGGGTGAGGTGGGCTACTGAGGGTGGCCCTCCTCCTGTCCTCGCTCCTTCTCTTTTATTGTGAGCTCTCTTTTCCTGCAATGAGGGAGACAAGTGGAGGTTGAGTGAGTCTGAAGGAGTGAGTGTAGAGAATCCATAGCATAGATACTTAGAAGGAGACAAAGATGGAGTGAGGTGGCAAGACCAAGGGTCCTCCCTGTGTGTTGTCAGTTGTTTTCATAGCATCACAGTGATAGGGAGTGTGAGGGCTGCATAGTCGAATAGTTAGGTGAATGTGACCATAGAGAGAGAGGGAATGGGTAAGGGTGCAGGGATGTCAGTGTCAAGTGGGATGTGGAGGAAGAGATTGCTAAAGCTGAGTGCTGGTGAGGAGAGGCAATGGAGATCAGATTGAGAGTGATGGGAAATTCATACTCACTTTTCCAGTGCGCTGAAGGTCATGAAATCTCTTCCTGCACTGTATCCAGGTTCTGCGGGTAACCGATAAGGAGTTGACCTCCTCTGCCACTTGCAGCCACGCAGCCTTTGTCTGCTGGGGAGGCATCTTCCTCCCTGATGAAGGGAAGAGCACCACCTTGTGAGCTCTTGCTCCCTCCACTAAAGCCTGCAGGGCAACGTCGTCAAAACGGGGTGCAGACCTCGGTCTTTCTCTGGCCATTCTGCTTCCAGCTCAGTGTATCAGCAAATGCCAAAAGGTTGTCAGCCTGCAGAAGAAGCAAGGCTTGTTGCAGACCTTAAATGCAGCAGCAATGATGACGTCATATTCTGCGACTTTCTGACTGGAAATACTCATTTGCCAAGGGTTCCCACACGTTGGAAATCAATTGGCCAATTGAGTTCAAATTGCATCAATCTCACACACCCATTTAGATTCGTGTGGGAAACACCAAATTGGGGGAAACCGACAATTCCCTGCACCCGAGTTAAAATCGACTCCATAGAGTCTGCCCTAGCTCACTGGGCAGCACTTTCACCTCTGGTGTCAGAAGGTCGTGGGTTCAAGCCCCACTCCAGAGACTTGAGCACAGAAATCTCGGCTGATACTCAAGTGCAGTAACTGAGGGAGCACCGCACTGTCGGAGGGGCAGTACTGAGGGAGCGCCGCACTGTCGGAGGGGCAGTACTGAGAGAGCGCCGCACTGTCGGAGGGGCAGTACTGAGAGAGCGCCGCACTGTCGGAGGGGCAGTACTGAGGGAACGCCGCACCATCAGAGGGGCAGTACTGAGGGAGTGCCGCACTGTCAGAGGGGCAGTACTGAGGGAGCGCCGCACTGTCGGTGGGGCACTACTGAGGGAGCGCCGCACTGTCGGTGGGGCACTACTGAGGGAGCGCTGCACTGTCGGAGGGGCAGTACTGAGGGAGCGCCGCACTGTCGGAGGGGCAGTACTGAGGGAACGCCGCACCATCAGAGGGGCAGTACTGAGGGAGTGCCGCACTGTCAGAGGGGCAGTACTGAGGGAGCGCCGCACTGTTGGAGGGGCAGTACTGAGGGAGCGCCGCACTGTCGGTGGGGCACTACTGAGGGAGCGCCGCACTGTCGGTGGGGCACTACTGAGGGAGCGCTGCACTGTCGGAGGGGCAGTACTGAGGGAGCGCCGCACTGTCGGAGGGGCAGTACTGAGGGAGCGCTGCACTGTCGGAGGGGCAGTACTGAAGGAGTGCTGCACTGTCAGAGGGGCGGTACTAAGGGAGCGCTGCACTGTTGGAGGGTCAGTGGTAAGGGAGCGCTGCACTGTCAGATGGTCAGCACTGTGGGAGCGCTGCACTGTCGGAGGGGCAGTACTGAGGGAGTGCTGCACTGTCAAGGGGCAGTACTGAGAGAGCGCTGCACTGTCGGAGGGGCAGTACTGAGGGAGCGCCGCAATGTCAGAGGGGCAGTACTGAGGGAGCGCAGCACTGTCGGAGGGGCAGTACTGAGGGAGCACCGCACTGTCGGAGGGGCAGTACTGAAGGAGCGCCGCACTGTCGGAGCGGCAGTACTGAGGGATCGCCGCACTGTTGGAGGGGCGGTACTGAGGGAGCGGTGCACTGTCGGAGGGACAGTACTGAGGGAGTGCCGCACTGTCGGAGGGGCAGTACTGAGGGAGCGCCGCACTGTCGGAGGGCAGTACTGAGAGAGCGCTGCACTGTCGAAGGGGCAGTACTGAGGGAGCGCTGCACCGTCGTAGAGTCAGTATTGAGAGAGTGCTGCACTGTCGCAGGGCAGTACTGAGGGCGCGCAGCACTGTCGGAGGGGCAGTACTGAGGCAGCGCCGCACTGTCGGAGGGTCAGTACTGTGGGAGCGCTGCACTGTCGGAGGGGCAGTACTGACGGAGCACTCGTACTGAGGGAGCGCTGCACTGTCGGAGGGGCAGCGCTGAGGGAGCGCCGCACTGTCGGAGTGGCAGCGCTGAGGGAGCGCCGCACTGTCGGAGGGGCAGCGCTGAGGGAGCGCCGCACTGTCGGAGGGACAGTACTGAGGGAGAGGTGCACTGTCGGACAGGCTGTACTGAGGGAGCGCTGCACTGTCGGCAGGTCAGTATTGAGGGAGCGCTGCATTGTCGGAGGGGCAGTACTGAGGGAGCGCTGCACTGCCGGAGGGGCAGTATTGAGAGCGCGCTGCACTGTCGCAGGGGCAGTACGGAGGGAGCGCAGCACGGTCGGAGCAGCAGTACTGTGGGAGCGCCGCACCGTCGAAGGGGCAGTATTGAGGGAGCACTGCACCCTCGGAGCAGTACTGAGGGAGCGCTGCACTGTCAGAGGGGAAGTACTGAGGGAGCGCTGTACTGTCGGGGGGCAGTACTGAGGGAGCGCTGCACTGTCGTCGGGGCAGTACTGAGGGAACGCTGCACTGTCAGAGGGGCAGTACTGAGGGACTGCTGCACTGTTGGAGGGGCAGTACTGAGGGTGCGCTGCACTGTCGGAGGGGCAGTACAGAGGGAGTGCTGCACTGTTGGAGGAGCAGTACTGAGGGAGCGGTGGACTGTCGGAGGGGCGGTACTGAGGGAGCGCTGCACTGTCGGAGGGGCAGTACTGAGAGAGAGCTGCACTGTCGGAGGGGCAGTACTGAGGGAGCGCCGCACTGTCGGAGGGTCAGTACTGAGGGAGCGCCGCACTGTCGGAGGGGCAGTACTGATGGAGCGCCGCACTGTCGGAGGGGCAGTACTGAGGGAGCGCTGCACTGTCACGGGGCAGTACTGAGGGAGCGCTGCACTGTCAGAGGAGCTGTCTTTTGGATAAGACGTTAAACCAAGGCCCCGTCTGCTTTCTCAGGTAAAACAGAAAGAAAGACTTGCATTTCTGCAGCGCCTTTCACGACCACCGGATGTCCTGAAACTCTTTACATTCAATGATGTACTTTTGAATTGTAGTCACTGATGTAATGTGGGAAATGCGGCAGCCAATTAGCACACAGCAAGCTCCCACAAACAGTGAGGTGATAATGACCGGATAATCTGTTGGGAGTGGAGGTAGTCTATGGGGATGGGGATGGTATCGCTCCATCACCGGCTCCCGATTGAAGCGCAGCCTCCTACGACCTCTCGCAGTCCCAGGTCACGAGCCGAGTGCCAGGCCTGTTTATAGCAGATCAGCAGATCGGACAAAACGCCAGACATGTCACATGACACGCGGGCAGCCCTTTGCTGCTTTTGTTGTTCCATCTGTGTCAAGCTGAGTGCTCGTGGATGCAGTCAGTGTCGTGAGCAACAAACAGTAGAACACGAGAACATTTCAGTCTGTTAAATGAAGACTCTCAGTGTTTCCCTGCAGCTCTCCCTTAACACACTAGTGATGCAGCAATAATGTGCCAAGTTCTCCCTTAAATAAATAACCTGACGCCTACACTAGGAGCTCGCAAGATCTGAGTGAAGTAACGCTTGGACAGGCTGGCTGGTTAATTCCCCCTCCACATCGCAGCCCCGGTTACTCAGATACCATCAGATTGGCGCTTTACAGCAGCAACACGCAGACTGACGGAGAGTGACCAACCCAGGAACAGGAGGAGGCCATTCAGCCCCTCGAGCCTGTCCCGCCATTCAGCCCCTCGAGCCTCTTCCGCCATTCAGTTAGTTCATGGCTGATCTGTATCTTAACTCTATTTACCCGCCATGGTTCCATACCCCTTAATACTCTGACCCAACAAAAATCCATCAATCTCAGTCTTGAAATTTCCAATTGTCCCCCAGCCTCAACAGTTTTTTGGGGGAGAGTTCCAGATTTCCACCACCCTTTGTGTGAAGAAGTGCTTCCTGACATCACCCCTGAACGGCCTGGCTCTAATTTTAAGGTTCTGCCCCCTTGTTCTGGACTCCCCCCACCAGAGGAAATAGTTTCTCTCTCTCGACCCGATCAACTCCTTTAATCATCTTAAACACCTCGATCAGATCACCCCTTAATCTTCTAAACTCGAGGGAACACAAGCCCAGTCTGGGCAACCTGTCCTCGGAATTTAACCCTTTTAGCCCCGGAATCACTCTGGTGAATCTGGGCTGCTCCCCCTCCGAGGCCGAGATATCCTTCCTGAGGGGCGGGGCCCTGAACTGAACACAGTGTCCAGATGTTTTTTTTGATATATATAAATGACCTGGATATTGGAATACAGAGTAGAATTTCTAAATTTGCCGATGACACCAAACTTGGGGGTGTGGCAAACAGTGAGGATGATACCAATCGACTGCAACAGGACATAGAAAGGCTAGCAGAATGGGCAGACAAGTGGCAGATGGAATTTAATACAGAGAAGTGTGAGGTGATGCATTTTGGCAGAAGGAACAGGGAGAGGCAATATACACTTAATGGCACAGTTTTAAAGAGTGTGCAGGGACAGAGGGACCTGGGAGTTAATGTGCATAGGTCCCTGAAGGTGGCGGGACATATTGAGAGAGTGGTTAGCAAAGCATATGGGATCTTGGGCTTCATAAATAGAGACGTTATGCTGAACCTTTATAAATCGCTGGTTAGGCCACAACTGGAGTATTGCGTCCAGTTCTGGTCACCACACTTTAGGAAGGATGTGAAGGCCCTTGAGAGGGTGCAGAGGAGATTTACCAGAATGGTTCCGGGGATGGGGGATCTTAGCTACAAGGACAGGTTGGAGAAGCTGGATTTGTTTTCATTAGAGCAAAGGAGGTTGAGGGGTGATTTGATCAAGGTGTACAAGATTATGACGGGTTTGGATAGGCTAGACGGGGAAAGGCTGTTCCCACTAGTTGATGGTACAAGGACTAGGGGACACAGATTTAAGGTTTTGGGCAAGAGATACAGGGAGGAAGTGAGGAACAACTTTTTTACACAGCGAGTGGTGAGGACCTGGAACTCGCTGCCGACGGAAGTGGTGGAAGCGGAGACACTCAATGTTTTCAAGGGGAGACTGGATCGGCACTTGAGGGAAATAAACTTGCAGGGCTACGGGGATAGAGCGGGGGAATGGGACTGACTGGATCGCTCTACAGAGAGCCGGCACCGACTCGATGGGCTGAATGGCCTCCTTCTGTGCCGTTATGACTCTGATTCTATGGGATCTGACCAGAGCTTTATACAACTGAAGCATAACTTCCACCCATATAACTGGTGGAGGCCAGTTCATTAAATATATTCAAGAAGGAGTTGGATATATTTCTTAAGGCTAAAGGGATCAAGGGATATGGGGAGAAGGCAGGGACAGGGTACTGAATTTGGATGATCAGCCATGATCTCATTGAATGGCGGAGCAGGCTCGAGGGGCCAAATGGCCTACTCCTGCTCCTATCTTCTATGTTTCTATATTCCAGGCCTCGAGATAAAAGCCAATATTCCATTGGCCTTTTCAATGATTTTTGTGCCTGTGCACTAGCTTGGGTTTTATGTGGCTTGTATGAGGCAAGGGAGGGAGGGGAGGAGATGCAGAGTTCGAGGGGTTGGGGAAGAGCGAGCTAGAGGAGGACAAGACAATTTTCAACTCGCCACTAGGGTGTGAAACTGACGCAGCAGATTCCACAACGGAAAGAAATATTGGGCGCCTGATCCACTACAACAGCTTCACATCTGGGAGACAATTAAAAATCTACTGCTTGATTCCAACAGAGTGAGAATGCAGGGAAGAGAGAGAGTGTGTCGGGCGGGGGACTTGGACAGGGGAGGGAAGGTCAAGGGAGCACTGAGCTCACGAGCACCGATTAACACAGACACACAAACAAGGTTGCAACAGAGAGAGAGAGAGAGCTTGGGGTTACAACACTTTCCTGGACTCCTGCTCTCGTCCTTTACCAGAATCCTCCTTTCAGCAGGTCGAGGAGAGTAAGTGTTGGCTCTCGCTCGCGGAGCTTGCGACATAGTGAAGTCGGACAGTCTGCAGTTGCTGCTGTCGGACCCTGTCTAGGCCACACCGCCGACCATCTCAGGCATCCTGCGCGTGACAGGAAACCGTCCAGTGTTCCCGCAAACCCTGTGTGTGAGAGTACACCATGTTAACTCACCATCTACGACTCACCAGGTCACTGATCCCGTTGGTTCTGTATTACAAACATTCTAGCTCTTGCTCAACAAGGAATGTTCCAGAGAGCACTGGCAAGAGAACGGAATGCATGGTCTTTTCAAAAAACAGTTTCCTCATTCTCCTGCCCTTCTCCTCAAAGCACTGACTCTCACTGGGGTACGGGTCCCCTCCTCTCCTGAAGGTGCTGACTCTCACTGGGGTACGGGTCCCCGCCTCTCCTGAAGGTGCTGACTCTCACTGGGGTACGGGTCCCCTCCTCTCCTGAAGGTGCTGACTCTCACTGGGGTACGGGTCCCCTCCTCTCCTGAAGGTGCTGACTCTCACTGGGGTACGGGTCCCCGCCTCTCCTGAAGGTGCTGACTCTCACTGGGGTACGGGTCCCCTCCGCTCCTGAAGGTGCTGACTCTCACTGGGGTACGGGTCCCCGCCTCTCCTGAAGGTGCTGACTCTCACTGGGGTACGGGTCCCCTCCTCTCCTGAAGGTGCTGACTCTCACTGGGGTACGGGTCCCCGCCTCTCCTGAAGGTGCTGACTCTCACTGGGGTACGGGTCCCCTCCTCTCCTGAAGGTGCTGACTCTCGCTGGGGTACGGGTCCCCGCCTCTCCTGAAGGTGCTGACTCTCACTGGGGTACGGGTCCCCTCCTCTCCTGAAGGTGCTGACTCTCACTGGGGTACGGGTCCCCTCCGCTCCTGAAGGTGCTGACTCTCACTGGGGTACGGGTCCCCTCCTCTCCTGAACGTGCTGACTCTCACTGGGGTACGGGTCCCCTCCTCTCCTGAAGGTGCTGACTCTCACTGGGGTACGGGTCCCCTCTTCTCCTGAAGGTGCTGACTCTCACTGGGGTACAGGTCCCCTCCTCTCCTGAAGCTGCTGACTCTCACTGGAGTACGGGTCCCCTCCTCTCCTGAAGGTGCGGACTCTCACTGGGGTATGGGTCCCCTCCTCTCCTCAAAGCACTGCCTCTCCACTGGGGTACGGGTCCCCTCCTCTCCTGAAGGTGCTGACTCTCACTGGGGTACGGGTCCCCTCCTCTCCTGAAGGTGCTGACTCTCACTGGGGTACGGGTCCCCTCCTCTCCTGAAGGTGCTGACTCTCACTGGGGTACGGGTCCCCTCCTCTCCTGAAGGTGCTGACTCTCACTGGGGTACGGGTCCCCTCCGCTCCTGAAGGTGCTGACTCTCACTGGGGTACGGGTCCCCTCCTCTCCTGAACGTGCTGACTCTCACTGGGGTACGGGTCCCCTCTGCTCCTGAAGGTGCTGACTCTCACTGGGGTATGGGTCCCCTCCTCTCCTGAACGTGCTGACTCTCACTGGGGTACGGGTCCCCTCCTCTCCTGAAGGTGCTGACTCTCACTGGGGTACGGGTCCCCTCCTCTTCTGAAGGTGCTGACTCCCACTGGGGTACGGGTCCCCTCCTCTCCTGAAGGTGCTGACTCTCACTGGGGTACGGGTCCTCTCTTCTCCTGAAGGTGCTGACTCTCACTGGGGTACGGGTCCCCTCCTCTCCTGAAGCTGCTGACTCTCACTGGAGTACGGGTCCCCTCCTCTCCTGAAGGTGCGGACTCTCACTGGGGTATGGGTCCCCTCCTCTCCTCAAAGCACTGCCTCTCACTGGGGTACGGGTCCCCTCCTCTCCTGAAGGTGCTGACTCTCACTGGGGTACGGGTCCCTTCCTCTCCTGAAGGTGCTGACTCTCACTGGGGTACGGGTCCCCTCCTCTCCTGAAGGTGCTGACTCTCACTGGGGTACGGGTCCCCTCCTCTCCTGAAGGTGCTGACTCTCACTGAGGTACAGGTTTCCTCCTCTCCTGAAGGTGCTGACTCTCACTGGGGTACGGGTCCCCTCCTCTCCTGAAGGTTTGAGGGTGAGAGAGTTGGATCTCAAACCAGCGTACTGAGCTTAAATAAAGGAGACTATGAAGGTATGAGAGTAGAATTGACTAAAGTGGACTGGGAAAACAGATTAAAGTGTAAGTCGGTACAAGAGCAGTGGTCTACATTCAAGGAGATATTTCACATCTTTCAAGATAAATATATTCCACTGAGGAAAAAGGGGAGTAAAAGAAAAGACAGCCATCCGTGGCTTAGTAAAGTAATAAAGGATAGTATCCGACTGAAAACAAGGGCATATAAAGTAGCCAAATCTAGTGGGAGGATAGAAGATTGGGAAGCATTTAAAAGCCAGCAAACAATAACTAAAAGATTAATTAAGAAAGGGAAGATAGATTATGAAAGTAAACTAGCAAAAAATATAAAAACAGATAGCAAGAGTTTCTACAGCTATATAAAAAGAAAAAGGGTGGCTAAAGTGAACGTTGGTCCCTTAGAGGATGGGACCGGGAAACTAGTGGTGGGGAACATGGAGATGGCAAAGACGCTGAACAAATATTTTGTATCAGTCTTTACAGTAGAGGACACTAAAAATATCCCAACACTGGACAAACAGGGGTCAATGGGGGGGGGGGGGAGGAGCTAAACACGATTAAAATCACTAAGGAGATGGTACTCGGTAAAATAATGGGACTTAAGGCGGATAAATCCCCCGGACCTGATGGCTTACATCCTAGGGTCTTGAGAGAAGTAGCAGTAGGGATTGTGGATGCATTGGTGAATATTTTCCAAAACTCCCTGGACTCAGGAAAGGTCCCGGCAGATTGGAAAACTGCTAATGTAACACCCTTATTTAAGAAGGGAAGTAGACAAAAAGCCAGAAACTATAGACCAGTTAGCCTAACATCTGTGGTTGGCAAAATGTTAGAGTCCATTATTAAGGAAACAGTAACAGAGCATTTGGATAAACATAATTTAATAGGACAGAGTCAGCATGGTTTTATGAAGGGGAAGTCATGTTTGACAAATTTGCTCCAATTCTTTGAGGACGTAACATACAGGGTGGATAAAGGGGAACCAGTGGATGTAGTGTATTTGGACTTCCAAAAGGCATTTGACAAGGTTCCACACAAAAGATTACTGATCAAGATAAAAAATCACGGGATTGGGGGTAATATACTGGCATGGGTGGCAGATTGGCTATCTAACAGAAAACAAAGAGTTGGGATAAATGGTTCGTTCTCGGGCTGGCAATCAGTAACCAGTGGTGTTCCGCAGGGGTCAGTGCTGGGACCCCAACTCTTTACAATCTATATTAACGATTTGGAGGAAGGGACCGAGTGCAACATATCCAAGTTTGCCGACGATACAAAGATGGGAGGGAAAGCAGTGAGTGAGGAGGACATAAAAAACCTGCAAAAGGACATAGACAGGCTAAGTGAGTGGGCAGAGATTTGGCAGATGCAATATAATGTTGGAAAGTATGAGGTTATGCACTTTGGCAGAAAAAATCAAAGAGCAAGTTATTATCTAAATGGAGAGAAACTGCAAAGTGCTACAGTACAAAGGGATCTGGGGGTCCTGGTGCATGAAACACAAAAAGTTAGTATGCAGGTGCAGCAGGTGATCAGGAAGGCCAATGGAATCTTGGCTTTTATTGCAAGGGGGATGGTGTGGCGACACGCCACCACTGGACATAATCCGCTCACGGCGGCACGGACAGTTTAAGCAGACGCCCCCAGCCGGGGGCCCTTTCCTCCAGCAACTTGTTTCCCGCAGGGACAGGCTGCCGGGAGCACTTCCTGTCTGGGGAGTATTTAAGTGGATGCGCGGGCTTTTCCAGTTTCTCTTTGCCATGAGATTGAATAAAGCAGTTGTGTTTTACTAGCTCTGGTCTCGACTCCCACGTTTGCCGCGGTATCTCAACACTGGTGACCCCGACGCTCAGGACGAATCCTAAGCTAGCATGGCGGATACAAACGCAGTCACGGTTAAACTACCGGACTTTTGGGAGAACCTGGCCGAAGCCTGGTTTGTTCAAGCTGAGTCCAGATTCCGGCTGAAACACATTACAGTCGACACCACAAAGTACGACTACCTCATCTCCTCTCTCACCTACGCCACAGTCCCCAAGGTTTGGGCAGCGCTGCAGGATCCACCAGTGGAAGGCAAGTACGAACATCTGAAGGCTGCGCTCCTTAAAAAATTTCAAACATCCTCTTACCAGCGCAACTGCCAACTCCTTGGCAACGACCACGCGGTCTTCCCGGCCCACTAGGCCCGACAGCCCTACCACTCCGGGTCACTGCTACTACCACACCCGTTTTGGCGCTAGGGCCCAACGCTGCACGCCACCGTGCACTTTCAAACCCCCCCCCGCACCGGCCCCCGCGATGGCCGCGGGGCAAAAGGGGCCTCTACTGTACGTCACCGACGACAGAACCAACCGCCGATTTCTGTGCGACACAGGGGCCCAGCACAGCATCACCCCCGCCTCCGCCCTCGAAATCCAACGTGGCACACGGGGTATCACGCTGGCCGCAGCCAATGGCTCTGACATCCGCACATATGGCACCCGCATGGTCACGCTCGACCTCGCAGGCTGCCGCTACCGCTGGGAGTTCCTCACAGCCAAGGTCCTCTGCCCACTCATCGGCGCCGACTTCCTACGCGCCCACGGCCTCCTTGTCGACATTCCGAAGCACCGCCTCGTCGACATCAACACTATGGCCCCCATCCCCGGCGCATTCACCCCGGCCCGTTCGGCTGGCCTGACGACCTACTGCCTCGCCAGAGCCACGGACGACTACTCGGCACTCCTAGCCGAGTTTCCCGCCCTCACTAACCCGACTGTAGTGGCGCTTCTTAGTTTCCAAACAGGCAGGCCACTGGGCTGTGGGGCTTTTAACATCGAGTAGACACGTGTCGAAATAAAACGTTCCCAAACGTAGCTTTGTCTTTTAAACGGTTTACTATAACACTTAACAAACAGAATTACAAAGCAAACACGTATAAACGAACACGGTCAAAAACTGTACTGCTCCAAACCTCACAGCTTCTGCCTCTTTCACCACGTGCAGTTTAAAACTGTAAGATGGCTGCACCCATGTGTGGCTTAGGGACTGTTCCATTGTGGCAAGAATGAAGGGGGTGTCGGACTATACTACTGGAGCAAGAAAATAGGGGGTTTCTTAATACAATAAGTCGTTCAGGTAAATTAACTGTATTATGCCATTTAACCACTATTTTAAAGTATTTTCTTAAGCTTTTATGGCTCTTACATTCCGGCCCCTAATTGACTAGGCACATGAAGCATATCAATTACTCAAACATTAAGAGTCATAAACTAATGAGTTCAACATATTTACAATACAAGTGTCCACTTTTTTCTTTCGTTCAGGAGCTTTTCACGCTGCTTCTTGTAGCAGGCAGAGCTTTGTGATCGGTCTCTCCAGGGTACTGGTCTTGGTTTGCAAACAGACGCGACGAACGACGCCTCTGGAGTCTGGCATGGTCTTAATTATTTTTCCCATCAACCAAGAATTTCTAGGGGCTGAATCATCCACAATTAAGACAATGTCTCCGCCGATGAAGTTCCTCTTTATTTTGGACCATTTTTGACGCTCCTGTAGCAGAGGTAAGTATTCTCTTGTCCATCTGGTCCAGAAGAGGTCTGACATATACTGAACTTGCCTCCACTTCCGACGGGCATACAGATCTTCCTTTTTGAAGACTCCCGGGGGCATGGCTGGCTGTGTTTTCAACAACAACAGGTGGTTCGGAGTCAGGGCTTCGAGGTCATTGGGATCATCTGATGTCTTAGTTATCAGTCGGTCATTAATGATGGCTTCGACCTCGCACAGAACGGTTTGGAGTCCCTCGTCGTCCAGCGCTTGCTGCTTCAGTACAGAACTGAGTAGTTTTCTTACGGTGCGTATCTGTCTTTCCCAGACACCTCCGTGGTGGGATGCAGCCGGAGGATTGAAGATCCACTTAATTCCTGTTTGCATCATGGCTTCCTGTATTTTAAGCTGATTCCAACCTTCAATAGCTTCCCGTAGTTCTCTCTCCGCTCCGACGAAATTAGTGCCATTATCAGAACGCATAATGGACACCTGTCCTCTTCTACAGACAAAGCGCCGCAAGGCGTTAATACAGGAATCAGTGTCAAGCGTGTGTGCCACCTCAATATGAACTGCTCTGATGGTCAAACAAGTGAAAAGCACACCATACCTCTTGACAAGGCTCCGTCCTCGCTTTACCTCGAAAGGCCCGAAATAGTCCACCCCTACGTTTGTAAATGGGGGCTTGTCTGGTAACAAACGGTCTTCAGGCAGGTCTGCCATTTTCTGCTCCCCAGCTCTAGCGTGTAACCGTCTGCAAACAATACATTCAGAGAGTATTTTTCTTATTACGGAATTAGCTCCTGGAATCCAGTATCTTTGTCTTAGCTTCGCAAGCACGTGATTCCTCCCACTGTGTCCAATACTCTGGTGTATATGCTGAAGAATGAGAGTAGCAGCCCGGAGGTCCTTAGAAAGGATAGCGGGATGCTTGGCCTCCTCTGGCATAGCAGATTTGTTTAGTCTCCCTCCCACCCTCAGTACTCCATCTTGCAGTGTAGGGTCCAGCTTGTAGATATGACTACCTTTCTTGATTGGAGTATTTTGCTGTAGAGCTTCGGTTTCTTCTGGGTATCTTTGTCTTTGACTGAAGCAAACTATCTCCTTCTCAGCCTTGGCCAAATCCTCCACGGTCAATGAATTCTTGCTCAATGTGGTCTTGTGCTGATGCATATACTGCTGTAGAAGCATTCTCTGCTTATCAGGGTTACTTTCAGACTGACTGATAGTGGCTCGGTACTCTTTTCTCTTACCGCTCAGGTGTAGCAGCAACTCTTTCAACCTTAGAAACCATGCAACTGCTTTCCTCAACTGGTGCCATCCTGAGAAATGGTTAACAAGCTTGTTCACTGTGTCAAAGTTCTCTTTCGTAGTTATGAGATTTACTGTGACTGATCTCTTGACTTCGACGTCGTCTTCAGTAATCTGACTTGGCATATCTGGTCTTTCTGGCCATGATCTCTCTGTTTCCAGCAGATAACTTGGGCCTTGTATCCAAGTTTCACTCCTCATGAAGTTTTCAGCCTTCAATCCCCGTGAGGCTTGATCTGCTGGGTTTAATGAGGTGTTTACATACCTCCATTGAGATGGTTGTGTAGCTTCTCTAATGGATGAGATTCTGTTTGCTACGAAGGTCTTGAAGCGTATCTTCTCATTCTCTATAGACTTCAGCACCGTCGTGCTGTCCGTCCAGAAGACAGATTCTTCTAATGGGAGCTGTAACTCTTTACGCATCACCTGGTCAACTTTAACTGCAACAACCGCTGCCGTCAATTCCAGTCTCGGGATGGTGACCTGCTTCAGCGGAGCCACCCTGGATTTTCCCATGAGGAAGGCACAATGTTTCTGGCCCTGTTGATTTGTCAGCAAGAGGTAGGTAGCCGTGCCATAGCCGTCCTCACTGGCGTCCGAGAAATGATGTAGTTGAGCCGTCTTTGTAACTCCAAAACTCGCGGGCTTGATGCATCTACTGACGTTGAAGCTAGAAAGTTGTTGCAAATCTGTCAGCCATCTGTGCCATCTCTGAGCTTGACCTTCTGGGATATCTTCATCCCATCCTCTCTTGTCTCTACACAGCTCTCGTAGCATCAGCTTCACCGGCAGAATGAGTGGTGCCAGGAATCCGAGAGGGTCGTAGATGGAACTGACCACGGAGAGAATCCCTCGTCTTGTGGATGGTCTTTCGTTCACCATTATCCTGAAGTTGAACGTGTCTGACTCGATGCACCATTGTACACCAAGAGCTCTCTCGATAGGAAGGACATCGTGGCTCAGGTCCAGATCTTTGACTTCAGTGGCTCTTTCCTTTTCTGGGATAGAAGCTAGAACTGCTCTGCTGTTGCTTATCCACTTAGTCAGATGGAATCCTCCATTCGAACACAGAGTTCTAAGGTCTCTTGACAGTGCGATGGCATCGTCTTCTGTTGACACGGACTTCAGACAGTCATCGACATAAAAGTTTCTGAAGATTGTCTCCACAGCCTCGGATGGTGCTTTGCCCTTGCCATCTTCTGCAGTTTTTCTGAGAGCGTAGCTTGCACAGCTGGGAGATGATGTGGCTCCAAACAGGTGTACGGCCATTCTACATTCCACCATCGCTTCACTAACGTCGCCATCTGGCCACCAAAGGAAACGCAGAAGATCAGCATCTTCGTCAGGGATTCTGACTTGGTAGAACATTGATTCTATGTCTGCCATCATGGCAACGAGCTCTTGTCTAAACCTAGTCAAGACGCCAATGAGGGTATTAGTAAGATCAGGACCTTGAAGCAGCTGGTCATTCAATGAAGTTCCTCTGAATGAGGCGGCGCAGTCAAACACTACACGGATCTTTTTCTTCTTTGGGTGATACACCCCGTGATGAGGAATGTACCAGACCCTTCCATCGTCTCTGTTCAACTGTTCTTCGGGCACCTTTACAGCATAGCCTTTCGCTATGATGTTTCTCATGAAGTCTTTGTAGTCTTCGTGAAAGTCGGGGTTCTTGTTCAGCTTTCTCTTTAGATTGATGGCGCGTTGCTCTGCTATGCAGCGATTGTTCGGCATCTTCGCGGTCTGTCTTTTCAGTGGCAAACCAATGTGATAGTGGCCATCAATGAACTGTGTAGGCCTTGTCATCAAACCCATGAACTGATGGTCTTCTTGTGACATCTCTGTCTTTTCCTCACAGCTGCGTTCTGAGAAGTCTGCGTTGAACTGCTGTATCAACAGCTCTTCAATGCTTGCGATAGAGATGCGATTAACTGTGACGTTTTGTCGTTCCTCCTTGTTCGACTTGTGGCCATCATCTCTCCTTACCGGTCCATTGATTACCCATCCAAGGGCTGTCCTGACGGCGTAGGGTCCGTCATCCTTGCTGTTTATCACCTGCCATGGCTCCATAGTTTTGTAGGCATTGGTTCCAATTAATAGGCCAATTTCTGCTTCAATGTATGGGAGACGCACCTTTTCTAGGTAGGGCCATCTATCCACATCCTTCTGCAGGGCTAGGTTCCCTATTCTAACAGGAATCTCCCTCTGTGTGAAAACATTAGGCAGTTCTATGAAGTCCTTCTCTTCAAGTCCACACACTTCTAGGTCTGACAGGATATAACTTTGCATTGACTTCTCATGACCCATGGTGCGTAATAGGATTTCTGTTCTTCTGCCTCTAACGTTCAGCTGTCGCATGAGTGATTCTGTGCAGAACGTTGCTGAACTACCTGGATCCATGAAGGCGTAAGTCTCCACAACCTTCTCACTCCTCTTAGACTTGATCCTTACTGGTACGATGGCAAGAATACAGTCACTGTCACCGGCCCCAGTGAGTCCACAAGTCTCTGGTTCTAGCGACACCAGAGCACTTGAAACAACCTTCTCGTCGGTATTGTTTTCTTCACTCTTCTTAGAGACTTGTTCTTCTTTATGGATATGCAGCAGACTGGGATGTTTCCGAGTGCACTCTCTGCATGTTGTTCTTTGCTTACAGTTTCTACTCAGGTGCCCCTGAGAGAGACATCCAAAACATAGGCCGTTGTACTTCAGGAATTCGATTCTGTCCTTATGTGGCTGTGCTTTGATGTCGCTGCAGAAATCCAATGTATGATTCTTCTGGCAGAATAAGCATGGCTTCTGAAAGGCATTAGCAGGCGTCACTGTGCTGCTCTTTTTGGGAGATGAGTTCTGGGGCCTTTCTTCCTCGGCCTGAGTGACGATAGTTGCAAAGCTGCTTCCCCTGGAACCACCTTTCCTGAGAGTCTTTGATTCAGCAGGCTTGGCTTTCACTCTTCCATCGGTGGTCGGGCTGACATCCTGGATGTTTCCAAACAATGGGTCCCTAGCAATTTTAGCCTGTTTGTCTATGAAATTCACTAATTCTGCAAACCTGGCTCTACTTTTCCGTCTCTCCATTATCTCAAAGGCTGTTCTTCTCCATTGTTCTCTCATCCTGTAAGGAAGCTTAGAGATGACGATTCTCATAGTCGTAGGATTGTCCATCTCTTCCATGAATTCAACATCCTCCATGGTGTTGCGACATCCTATGAGGAAGAGAACATATGCGTTCAATGCCTCTCCGTCTTCCGATCTGATCTGTGGCCACTTGGTAGCCTTTTCGATATATGCAGTGGCTATCTTCAGCTCGTTACCATAGTGCTCCTGCAGCAACTTCCTGGCTTCTATGTATCCCCGGTCCGGTCTCATGTGTTCACGGCTTCTGACCAGGCCTTGTGGTTTACCACTGGTGTACTGTCCCAGGTAGTACAACTTATCACTGCTGCTCTCTGTCTTGGAGTCAATGGCTTGTTCAAAGGATCTGATGAAGGGCTTATACTTGAGTGGGTCGCCTTGGAACACTGGTATGTCTCTTTGAGGGAGTCGAAACAGATTCTGTTGTTTTACGAGCATCTCTGTAATTTCGTTCTGACGTTGCATCACTCGGTATAGGCTTCTCCCTGTGTCTTCAGGCCTCTGGTGGTCATCAGCAGGGTCTAGTCTAGACCGTCTGACGTCTGGGGTAGCATCACGTGCTCCTGTTAGTGGAGAGGCCACTCTTCCACGCTGTAATGCCGGGGAATTGCTTTCGGGCTCTGTTGTAACTCTTGAAGGTGCCCTGGGTCCAACTCTATGTGGCAACGTTGACTGGCAGTGGCTCCCGCCGTCCCGTGAGCCTTCATAATCTTCGTACGCACTCAACCTGGCATCTGAGACCTCGATAGCTGTTTTCATCTCCAGCCGTTCTTTCTTTGCCTGCACCTGGGCCCGCTGGGCCTGCACTTGGGCCTGTTGGGCCTGCACTTGGGCCTGCAGTTGGGCCTGTTGGGCCTGCAGTTGAGCCTGCAGTTGGGCCTGTTGGGCCTGCGGTTGGGCCTGCGGTTGGGCCTCTTGGACCTGCAGTTGGGCCTCTTCCCGTTCAAGAGCTTGCTTCTCATCTAAAGATGCTGCGCGCGCCATCAACGCCGCCCGTTCAGCCTCCGCTCTCATGCGTCGCGCCGAGCTTGTGGTAGAAGCGACTGACCTGCGTCCAGAAACAGAGCTACCTTCTTTTCGATTTTTGCTCGGTCTGGCGGAAGTCTCTGAAATGCTATCGTCTGGTCCGACTTCATCGTCAACCTTATCTTTCTCTGCTGTATCAGCATCTTGATGAATTTTTAACATCCACTGCTCCGTGGCCTTGATATAGTCCTTAATGCTGGTTGATTTAAGATCAAACCAGTCGTGCTGATCAGTGTTTCCCTCTTCTTCAGACAGAAGTGCTAATATATCTTCATTGAGTATATTAAATTCTTCATGCAGCTTGGAGAAATCGTAATACATCGTGTCTTCAGCTTTCTTAATATTAGCATTATCTTCCATGAGACGATCAATTATCTTCATTTTTCCAGTTATCTGAACTAATTTAGCCTTCCTTGCACCTATGCTTCCATGTAACTTCTCTTCCCTTGCCTTTGGGGTGAGCTTTATTTCCCTCTTTTGGCCAGCAATCCTTCTGGCTGGGGGAAGCTCCTGGCTACGTAAGGCCTCGGCCATTTTACCCGCAGCTCTTATTTAGCTTCTCAACAGAATGAACAAAGCAAGTAACAGTCACTGTACCTTCGCTTTCTTAAATTGTCGTCTGGCTCCGTGACCATTCATGTATACGTTCGCCGACGATTCCGTCCCTTCCTTCTTAGGGAGCTAGTTTTTGACTAATGTAGTTTCCAAACAGGCAGGCCACTGGGCTGTGGGGCTTTTAACATCGAGTAGACGCGTGTCGAAATAAAACGTTCCCAAACGTAGCTTTGTCTTTTAAATGGTTTACTATAACACTTAACAAACAGAATTACAAAGCAAACACGTATAAACGAACACGGTCAAAAACTGTACTGCTCCAAACCTCAGCTTCTGCCTCTTTCACCACGTGCAGTTTAAAACTGTAAGATGGCTGCACCCATGTGTGGCTTAGGGACTGTTCCATTGTGGCAAGAATGAAGGGGGTGTCGGACTATACTACTGGAGCAAGAAAATAGGGGGTTTCTTAATACAATAAGTCGTTCAGGTAAATTAACTGTATTATGCCATTTAGCCACTATTTTAAAGTATTTTCTTAAGCTTTTATGGCTCTTACACCGACCTTTTCGGCCAAAGCCGCCAAACACGGTGTGGAGCACTATATCCCCACCACCGGCCCCCCAGTTTCTGCCCACGCCCGCAGACTCAACCCAGCCAAGCTGGAAATCGCGCGGGCCGAGTTCACCACCATGGAACAACTCGGCATCATCCGCCGCTCCAGCAGCCCTTGGGCCTCGCCCCTCCACATCGCCCCCAAGCCCGGCGGAGGCTGGCGCCCTTGCGGGGACTACCGCCGGCTCAACGACGCCACCACCCCCGACCGATACCCGGTGCCACACATCCAGGACTTCTCGGCCCGACTGGCCGGACGAACCGTCTTTTCCAAGGTCGACCTGGTGCGCGGTTACCACCAAGTCCCCGTACACCCCGCGGACATCCCCAAAATGGCCGTCATCACCCCATTCGGCCTGTTCAAGTTCCTGAGGATGCCCTTCGGCCTCAAGAATGCAGCCCAGGCTTTCCAGCGCCTTATGGACTCAGTCCTCCGGGACCTGAACTTCCTATTCGTCTATCTAGACGACATTCTCGTGGCCAGCTCCTCCAAACAGGAACACCTCGAACACCTTCGCATCCTGTTCGGGCGCCTAGCCCAACACGGGCTCATCCTCAGCCCGGCGAAGTGCCAATTCAGCCTAACTGAGATCGATTTTCTCGGTCACCACATCACCCCTGCTGGGGCCGTCCCCCTGCCCAACAAGGTGCAGGCCATCCAGCAATTCCCCTGCCCCAAAACCATCAAGGGCCTCCAGGAGTTCTTCGGGATGGTGAACTTCTACAACAGGTTCATCCCCAGAGCTGCAGCCCTCATGAAGCCCCTATAAAAACCGGAGAGCAGCGAGGCCTGAGAGCAGTCGGAGCACGGAGCCTGGGAGGTGAGGAGCCGGTATAAAAACCGGAGAGCAGCGAGGCCTGAGAGCAGTCGGAGCACGGAGCCTGGGAGGTGAGGAGCCGGTATAAAAACCGGAGAGCAGCGAGGCCTGAGAGCAGTCGGAGCACGGAGCCTGGGAGGTGTTCGGGAGAGAGCAGCAGCGGAGGAGGAGCCCGGCTTAAAAACCGGCGCGAAGGCAGAGGCCCGACCAGTTCGGGAGAGCGGAGCGGAGAGGCAGCAGTCGGCGAGACTCGGGGCCATTTAAAAAACAGCTGAGGCGGAAGTCCAGCTCTTGAGCTTTTTTTCAGAAGCGGACCTGGTGGGAAGCACCCAGGTGAAAGGTATTTAAGGAGGGTGGTGGCTTAAACCCGAGTTCCTACAGAGTAGGAACCCCCACCGCCCCCCTCCTCTAACCTAGTAGTCTTTTAGCAGCTGTCTAAAAACAGAGGTCACAAATTTTTTGGTCTCAGTTTCTTTTCAGCAGGGCAGGAACCGGGAGGAGCGGGAAGTCGGCGTAGGACCAAGGGGACACAAGACCGGGAAGTCAGCGAAAGACCAGGGAGGTAAGACTAACTGGTAAGTACTTTCCTCAAACCTTCCTAGAAAGTAAAACCAAAACTAGTGGGATTTGGTTAGTTTAAAAAGGAATAAGAGGAGTACAGTATACATTGGTCTAAGTAAGCTTCGGGAAAACAAAAGTCGATAAATAAACTAAAACTAGAAAATTAAAAGTAATATAAGGGTTAAGTCATGGCAGTAGAGCTCGGACCTGTGTCATGCTCCTCCTGTAACATGTGGGAAATCAGGGACGCTTCCTGTGTCCCTGACGACTATGTGTGCAGGAAGTGTGTCCAGCTGCAGCTCATGTGGGACCGCATGACGGCCCTTGAGCTGCAGGTGGACTCACTTTGGAGCATCCACGATTCTGAGAGGGGTGTGGATAGCACATTTAGTGAGTTGGTCACACCGCAGGTTAAGGCCAGCGTAGACAGTACATGGGTGACCAAAAGGCAGAGCAAGGGCAGGAAGGTAGTGCAGAAATCCCCTGGGGTTGTCTCCCTTAGCAACAGGTTCACCGCCTTAGGTACTGTTGTCGGGGGGGGTGACACATCGGGGGAAGGCACCAGCAGCCAGGCTCATGGCACCATGACTGGCTCTGTTGCAAAGAAGGGAGGGAAAAAGAGTGGCAGGGCTATAGTAATAGGGGATTCGATTGTAAGGGGAATAGATAGGGGTTTCTGTGGTCGCGACCGAGACTCCAGGATGGTATGTTGCCTCCCTGGTGCAAGGGTCAAGGATGTCTCGGCGCGGGTGCAGAACATTCTGGAGGGGGAGGGGGAACAGCCAGTTGTCGTGATACATGTTGGTACCAACGACGTAGCTAAAAAAAGGGAAGAGGTCCTACAAGTAGAGTTTAGGGAGTTAGGAGCCAAACTAAAAAGTAGGACCTCGAAGGTAGTAATCTCTGGATTACTACCAGTGCCACGTGCTAGTAAGAGTACAGAGAACAGGATAGTTAGGCTAAATACGTGGCTTGAGCAGTGGTGTAAGAGGGAGGGTTTTAAATTTTTGAGGCATTGGAACCAGTTTTGTGGTAGGTGTGACCTATACAAAAGGGACGGTCTACACCTGTGCAGAGATGGAACTGATGTTCTCGGGGTAATTTTTGATAAAGCAGTTCGGGAGCATTTAAACTAGTATGGCAGGGGGCTAGAAACCTATGTAGTGAAATAGAGGAAAGTGAAAGGCAGACAGAAATAAATGATAAAAGGGTGAGGAACAAAAAACAAAGGGCCAAACTAATTCATAAAAAATGTGAGCATAAAAAAAGCCTGAGGGTTTTATACCTTAATGCGAGAAGCATCAGGAACAAGGTAGATGAATTAGCTGTGGAAATAGAGGTTAATAATTATGATCTAATTGGGATTACGGAAACATGGTTGCAGGGTGAGCAGGGCTGGGAGCTTAACATACAGGGGTATTCAGTATTTAGGAAGGATCGACAAAAAAGAAAGGGAGGAGGGGTAGCATTGCTAGTAAAAGAGGGGATAAATGCAATTGAAAGGAAGGATATTAACTCAGTTAATACAGAATCTATATGGGTGGAGCTAAGAAATAGCGAGGGGCGAAAAACATTAATAGGAGTGGTATATAGGCCTCCAAATAGTAAAATAGAGGTTAGGGAGGGCATCACGAGGGAAATTAGAGAAGCGTGCAATAAGAGCACAGCTGTCATCATAGGTGACTTTAACTTACATATAGATTGGACTAGCCTAATCAGTAAAAATAATGAGGAGGAGGAATTCCTTGAGTGTTTGAGGGATGGTTATCTGGATCAATATGTCGAGGAACCAACTCGGGAACAGGCTATATTGGACTGGGTACTGTGCAATGAGAAGGGACTAATCAGTAATCTTGTTGTACGGGGACCCTTGGGTCAGAGCGATCATAACATGATCGATTTCTCACTCGAAATGGAGAGCGAAGAAATTGACTCAGAGACTAAGGTCCTGAATTTAAACAAGGGGAATTATGATGCCATGAGACGGGAACTGAGTAGGTCTGAGTGGACAACGTTCCTGGGAGGACTGGAGGTAGATAAACAATGGCAAACATTTAAAGATAGAATGACAAAATTGCAAAAATTGTTTATACCAATCTGGCATAAAAGGAAATCTAAAAAGGTGACTCAACCGTGGATAACAGGGGAAATTAGAGACAGCATAAAATCCAAAGATAGGGCGTATAAAATAGCCAAAAAAAGCGCCAGAGCGGAAGATTGGGAACAGTTTAAGATAGAGCAAAGGAGGGCAAAGGGCATAATCAAGAGGGGCAAAATAGCTTACGAAAACAAGCTGGCGGAAAATATAAAAACTAACTCCAAAAGCTTTTATAAGTATATCAAAAGGAAAAGACTGGTGAAAACCAAAGTTGGTCCATTGCAGTCAGATACGGGGGAATATATAATGGGAAATAAGGAAATGGCAGATCAACTAAATGCATACTTTGGGTCAGTCTTTACGAAGGAAGACACAAAAAACCTCCCTGGGATATCGGGAAAAATAGGGACATTGGCAAAGGAGGAACTGACGCAAATCAATATCTCTAAGGATATGGTGTTAAGGAAGCTAAAGGGATTGAAGGTGGACAAATCCCCAGGGCCTGATAACATGCATCCTAGGGTACTGAAGGAGGTGGCCCTAGAGATAGCGGATGCACTAAGGATGATTTTTCAGAATTCATTAGACTCGGGAACAGTACCGATGGATTGGAGGGTAGCTAACGTTACCCCACTATTCAAAAAGGGGGGTAGGGAAAAAGCAGGTAATTACAGACCTGTAAGCCTTACATCAGTTGTGGGCAAAATGCTGGAGTCCATCATTAAGGATGAAATAGCGGAGCACTTAGCAAATGGGGACAGGATAGGACAGAGTCAACATGGATTTACAAAGGGTAAATCGTGCTTGACTAATCTATTGGAATTTTTTGAGGGAGTAACTGGTAGAATAGATGGGGGAGAGCCAGTAGATGTGGTGTACCTGGACTTCCAAAAGGCCTTCGATAAGGTCCCACATAAAAGATTAGCATGGAAAATTGAGGCTCATGGGATAAAGGGGAAAGTTTTGGCGTGGATAGGGAACTGGCTGTCAGATAGAAAACAGAGAGTTGGAATAAACGGCTCATTTTCTGAATGGCAGGCAGTAACAAGTGGGGTACCACAGGGATCTGTCCTGGGCCCCCAGCTGTTCACAATTTACATTAATGACCTGGATCAGGGAGTCGGATGCAGCATTTCCAAATTTGCAGACGACACTAAACTAGGAGGGGGGGTGGGCTCAGAGGAAGAGACCAGGAAGCTCCAGAGCGATTTGGACAGACTGGGCGATTGGGCGGATAAATGGCAGATGCACTATAATGTGGACAAGTGCGAAGTTATCCACCTTGGGTGCAGGAACGGGAGGGCAAATTATTATTTAAATGGCAATAGATTGGGAGAGGGGGAAGTACAGAGAGACCTGGGTGTTCTTGTACACCAGTCACTGAAGGCGAGCATGCAGGTGCAACAGGCGGTCAAGAAGGCAAACGGTATGCTGGCCTTCATAGCAAAAGGGTTAGAATACAGGAACAGGGATACCTTGCTGCAGCTGTACAGGGCACTGGTGAGACCACACCTCGAGTACTGTGTACAGTTTTGGTCGCCTCATCTGAGGAAGGATGTTCTTGCCATGGAGGGGGTGCAGCGGCGATTCACCAGGCTGATACCAGGAATGGCGGGAATGACCTATGAGGAGAGACTATGTAGTTTAGGGATGTACACACTGGAGTTTAGAAGATTGAGAGGGGACCTCATAGAAGTGTATAAAATTCTGACAGGTCTAGACAGACTGGATGCAGAAGGAATGTTTCCCTTGGCGGGTGAGAACAGAACTAGAGGACATAATTTAAGGATAAGGGCTAAACCATTTAGGACAGAGATGAGGGGGAATTTCTTCACTCAGAGAGTGGTGAACCTGTGGAACTCATTGCCACAGAGGGCAGTGTACGCCAGCTCATTAAATATATTTAAGAGGGAATTAGATATATTTCTACGGGCAAAGGGGGTTAAGGGTTACGGAGAGAAGGCGGGGACGGGATACTGAATTAAAGGATCAGCCATGATCTCATCGAATGGCGGAGCAGGCACGAAGGGCCGAATGGCCTACTCCTGCTCCTATCTTCTATGTATCTATGTATCTATGTATATGACTCCCTCCGAGGTAAATCCGGCAAGATGGACGTAGCCTGGACTACTGACACGTCAGCCGCCTTCGACGCCACCAAAAACGCGCTCGCCGACGCCACCCTGCTCGCGCACCCGAGGGCCGATGCCCGGGTCGCGCTCACCACCGACGCCTCTGACCATGCGGTCAGAGCCGTGTTCGAGCAGTGGGTCAATGACGCGTGGCAGCCACTTGCCTTCTACAGCCGCCAACTGCGCCCCCCGGAGGTCAAATACTCCACTTTCGACCGCGAGCTTCTCGCGCTCCACCTGTCGGTCCGCCATTTCAGGTTCCTCCTGGAAGGCCGCCCCTTCACCGCGTACGTGGACCACAAGCCGCTCACATACGCGATGGCCAAGCACACCGAACCCTGGTCCGCTAGGCAGCAACGCCAGCTCGCGGCCGTGTCTGAGTTTACTACGGACATCCAGCACGTCTCCGGTAGAGACAACATTGTCGCCGACTGCCTTTCCCATCCCGCCATCTGCGCGAATCACCTCGCGGTCGACTACGCGCAACTAGCAGCGGCCCAGCTCACGGACCCAGACCTCCTCTCGGCGGCTACCAGCCTGCCAGGGCTACGCCTAGCCAAGGTCGCGCACGGGCCCGAAGCCACGGCAGTCACTTGCGATGTCTCACTCGGCCAACCCAGGCCAGTCGTCCCTGCAACCTGGCACCGCCGCATCTTCGACGCGCTACACGCACTCTCCCATCCGGGTGCCCGCGCATCCGTCAAAGTCCTCTCCCAGCGTTTCGTCTGGCGCGGCCTCAGCAAAGATTTTCGGACTTGGGCCACCTCCTGCCTCACCTGCCAACGGGCTAAGGTACAGCTACACACAAAAGCACCCCTGGGAGACTTCGAGGTACCCAGCCGCCGCTTCGACCACGTACACGTCGACATCGTCGGTCCTCTGCCGCCATCGCAAGGCCAAACTTATCTCCTCACGATGGTCGACCGCTACACACGCTGGCCTGAGGCAGTGCCGCTGCCCTCCACCACTACAGCCGACATCGCCAGAGCATTCGTTAACACCTGGGTCGCAAGGTTCGGCGTACCAGCCGACATAACCTCCGACAGAGGCGCCCAGTTCACCTCCGAACTCTGGACGACCACAGCATGCAACCTCGGGGTGACGCTCCACCGAACCACGGCGTACCACCCGCAGGCCAATGGGCTGTGTGAACGCTTCCACAGGTCACTCAAGGCCTCACTCCGCGCCGGCCTGCAGGACAGTACCTGGACTGACCGCCTACCGTGGGTGCTACTAGGCCTACGCACCGCGGTCAAGGAAGACCTCCAGTCCTCGGCAGCAGAGTTAGTCTACGGACAACCGCTGTGCGTCCCAGGCGAATTCCTTCCGGAGGCTACCACGCCTTGGTCGGCCGAACAGCAGCAGCTCAACTCTTTCTCTTCCACTCAGCAGTTCGCCCCACTTCCGGTCAACCGACACGGCGAACTCGCACCTCACGTCCCGCCAAACTTACAGCAGGCACGCTTCGTCTTCGTGCGACACGACGTGCACCGCGGGCCCCTGCGACCACCGTACGACGGACCGTACGAGGTGCTACAAACCGGGGACAAGGTCTTCAAGCTGCGACTCGGCGACAGGGTCGACACAGTCTCCATCGACCGGCTCAAACCAGCACACACAGAACCAGGGGAACAGGTCCCCGTGGCCCGGCCTCCAACTAGAGGCCGTCCCGCCAGCAAGCCAGCACAGCCAGCGGCGAACGGCCCGACCCCACCAACTAGACCGGCGACCACTCAGAGCCGCTGCGGCAGAACCATCAGACCACCGTCACGACTCGTCCACTCCTCCTAAGCGGATTCTGGGGGGAGCTCTGTGGTGACACGCCACCACTGGACATAATCCGCTCACGGTGGCACGGACAGTTTAAGCAGACGCCCCCAGCTGGGGGCCCTTTCCTCCAGCAACTTGTTTCTCGCAGGGACAGGCTGCCGGGAGCACTTCCTGTCTGGGGAGTATTTAAGTGGATGCGCGGGCTTTTCCAGTTTCTCTTTGCCATGAGGTTGAATAAAGCAGTTGTGTTTTACTAGCTCTGGTCTCGACTCCCACGTTTGCCGCGGTATCTCAACAATGGAGTATAAAAACGGGGAAGTCTTGCTGCAGTTATACAGGGTACTGGTGAGGCCACACCTGGAATACTGCGTGCAGTTTTGGTTTCCATATTTAAGATATACTTGCTCTCGAGGCGGTTCAGAGAAGGTTCACTCGGTTGATTCCGGAGATGAGGGGGTTGACATATGAGGAAAGGTTGAGTAGTTTGGGACTCTACTAATTGGAGTTCAGCAGAATGAGAGGCGATCTTATCGAAATATATAAGATTGTGAGGGGGCTTGATCGGGTGGATGCAGTGAGGATGTTTCCACTGATGGGTGAGACTAGAACTAGGGGGCATAATCTTAGAATAAGGGGCTGCCCTTTCAAAACTGAGATGAGGAGTAACTTCTTCACTCAGAGGGTAGTAAATCTATGGAATTTGCTACCCCAGAGAGCTGTGGAAGCTGCAACATTAAATAAATTTAGGGTTAGGGTTAGGGTTAAAATGGAGATAGTGTTGAGATACCGCGGCAAACGTGGGAGTCGAGACAGAGCTATTGAAAACACAACTGCTTTATTCTGACCACATGGCAAACAGGAACTAGAAAAGCCCGCACATCCACTTAAATACTTCCCAGACAGGAAGTGCTCCCGGCAGCCTGTCCCTGCGGGAAACAAGTTGCTGGAGGAAAGGGCCCCCGGCTGGGGGCTTCTGCTTAGACTGTCTGTGCCGCCATGAGCGGATTATGTCCAGTGGTGGCGTGTCGCCACAGAGCTCCCCCCAGAATCCGCTTAGGAGGAGTGGACGAGTCGTGACGGTGGTCTAATGGTTCTGCCGCAGCGGCTCTGAGTGGTCGCCGGTCTGGTTGGTTGGGTCGGGCGGTTCGCCGCCGGCTGTGCTGGCTTGCCGGGGGGACGGCCTCTGGCTGGAGGCTGGGCCACGGGGACCTGTTCCCCTGGTTCTGTGTGTGCTGGTTTGAGCCGGTCGATGGAGACTGTCTCGACCCTGTCGCCGAGTCGCAGCTTGAATACCTTGTCCCCGGTTTGTAGTACCTCGTACGGACCGTCGTACGGGGGTCGCAGGGGCCCGCGGTGCGCGTCGTGTCGCACGAAGACGAAGCGCGCCTGCTGTAAATTTGGCGGGACGTGAGGTGCGAGTTCGCCGTGTCGGTTGACCGGAAGTGGGGCGAACTGCTGAGCGGAAGAGAAAGAGTCGAGCCGCTGCTGTTCGGCCGACCAAGACTTGGTAGGCTCCGGAAGGAATTCGCCTGGGACGCGCAGCGGTTGTCCGTAGACTAACTCCGCTGCCGAGGACTGGAGGTCTTCCTTGACCGCGGTGCGTAGGCCGAGTAGCACCCATGGTAGGCGGTCAGTCCAGGTACTGTCCTGCAGGCCGGCGCGGAGTGAGGCCTTGAGTGACCTGTGGAAGCGTTCACAAAGTCCGTTGGCCTGCGGGTGGTACGCCGTGGTGCGGTGGAGCGTCACCCCGAGGTTGCGTGCTGTGGCCGTCCAGAGTTCGGAGGTGAACTGGGCGCCTCTGTCGGAGGTTATGTCGGCCGGTACGCCGAACCTCGCAACCCAGGTGTTAACGAACGCCCTGGCGATGTCGGCTGTGGTGGTGGAGGTCAGCGGCACTGCCTCAGGCCAGCGTGTGTAGCGGTCGACCATCGTGAGGAGATAAGTTTGGCCTTGCGATGGCGGCAGGGGACCGACGATGTCGACGTGTACGTGGTCGAAGCGGCGGCTGGGTACCTCGAAGTCTCCCAGGGGTGCTTTGGTGTGCAGCTGTACCTTAGCCCATTGGCAGGCGAGGCAGGAGGTGGCCCAAGTCCGAACATCTCTGCTAAGGCCGCGCCAGACGAAGTGCTTGGAGAGGAGTTTGATGGATGCGCGGGAACCCGGGTGAGAGAGCCCGTGGAGCGCGTCGAAGATGCGGCGGTGCCAGGTTGCAGGGACGACCGGCCTGGGTTGGCCGAGTGAGACATCGCACGTGACTGCCGTGGCTTCGGGCCCGTGCGCGACCTTGGCTAGGCGTAGCCCTGGCAGGCTGGTAGCCGCCGAGAGGAGGTCTGGGTGCGTGAGCTGGGCCGCTGCTAGTTGTGCGTAGTCGACCGCGAGGTGATTCGCACAGACGGCGGGACGGGAAAGGCAGTCGGCGACCACGTTGTCTCTACCGGAGACGTGCTGAATGTCCGTAGTAAACTCGGAGACGGCCGCGAGCTGGCGTTGCTGCCTAGCGGACCAGGGTTCGGTGTGCTTGGCCATCGCGTATGTGAGTGGCTTGTGGTCCACATACGCGGTGAAGGGGCGGCCTTCCAGGAGGAACCTGAAATGGCGGACCGACAGGTGGAGCGCGAGAAGCTCGTGGTCGAAAGTGGAGTATTTGACCTCCGGGGGGCGCAGTTGGCGGCTGTAGAAGGCAAGTGGCTGCCACGCGCCATTGACCCACTGCTCGAACACGGCCCCGACCGCGTGGTCGGAGGCGTCGGTGGTGAGCGCGACCCGGGCATCGGCCCTCGGGTGCGCGAGCAGAGTGGCGTCGGCGAGCGCATTTTTGGTGGCGTCGAAGGCGGCTGCCGTGTCAGTGGTCCAGGCTACGTCCATCTTGCCGGATTTTCCTCGGAGGGAGTCGTATAGGGGCTTCATAAGGGCTGCGGCTCTGGGGATGAACCTGTTGTAGAAGTTCACCATCCCGAGGAACTCCTGGAGGCCCTTGATGGTTGTGGGGTGGGGCAATTGCTGGACGGCCTGCACCTTGTTGGGCAGGGGGACGGCCCCAGCAGGGGTGATGTGGTGACCGAGAAAATCGATCTCGGTTAGGCCGAATTGGCACTTCGCCGGGCTGAGGATGAGCCCGTGTTGGGCTAGGCGCCCGAACAGGATGCGAAGGTGTTCGAGGTGTTCCTGTTTGGAGGAGCTGGCCACGAGAATGTCGTCTAGATAGACGAATAGGAAGTTCAGGTCCCAGAGGACTGAGTCCATAAGGCGCTGGAAAGCCTGTGCTGCATTCTTGAGGCCGAAGGGCATCCTCAGGAACTCGAACAGGCTGAATGGGGTGATGACGGCCGTTTTGGGGATGTCCGCGGGGTGTACGGGGACTTGGTGGTAACCGCGCACCAGGTCGACTTTGGAAAAGACGGTTCGTCCGGCCAGTCGGGCCGAGAAGTCCTGGATGTGTGGCACCGGGTACCGATCGGGGGTGGTGGCGTCGTTGAGGCGGTGGTAGTCCCCGCAAGGGCGCCAGCCTCCGCCGGGCTTGGGGGCGATGTGGAGGGGCGAGGCCCAAGGGCTGCTGGAGCGGCGGATGATGCCGAGTTGTTCCATATTGGTAAACTCGGCCCGCGCGATTTCCAGCTTGGCCGGGTTGAGTCTGCGGGCGTGGGCAGAAACTGGGGGGCCGGTGGTGGGGATATAGTGTTCCACACCGTGCTTGGCGGCTTTGGCCGAAAAGGTCGGGTTAGTGAGGGCGGGAAACTCAGCTAGGAGTGCCGAGTAGTCGTCCGTGGCTCTGGCGAGGCAGTAGGTCGTCGGGCCGGCCGAACGGGCCGGGGTAAAGGCGCCGGGGATGGGGGCCATAGTGTTGATGTCGACGAGGCGGTGCCTCGGAATGTCGACAAGGAGGCCGTGGGCGCGTAGGAAGTCGGCGCCAATGAGTGGGCAGAGGACCTTGGCTGTCAGGAACTCCCAGCAGTAGCGGCGGCCCGCGAGGTCGAGCGTGACCATGCGGGTGCCATATGTGCGGATGTCAGAGCCGTTGGCTGCAGCCAGTGTGATACCCCGTGTGCCGCGTTGGATCTCGAGGGCGGAGGCGGGGGTGATGCTGTGCTGGGCCCCTGTGTCGCACAGAAATCGGCGGTTGGTTCTGTCGTCAGTGACGTACAGTAGGGGCTCCTTCTGCCCGGCGGCCATCGCGGGGGCCGGTGCGGGGGGGGGTTTGAAGGAACACGGTGGCGTGCAGCGTTGAGCCCTAGCGCCAAAACGGGTGTGGTAGTAGCAGTGACCCGGAGTGGTAGGGCGGTCGGGCCTAGCAGCCCGGGAAGACCGCGTGGTCGTTGCCGTGAGGTCGGGCGCGACGTCGCGAGCGGCCTGTGCAGAGAGCAGCCGGTCGGCCTTTTCGGCTATCTCATTCAGGTCCGTGGAGTCAGACTCCACAAGGAGCGGGCGGATGCTGGCGGGGAGCTGCCGAATGAAAAGCGTGCGAAAAAGGGCGCCGGGATTTTTGTCGTCGGAGAGGGACAGCATGTGGGAAAGCAGGTCTGATGGTGAAGCGTCACCAAGGCCGGGGAGGTCCAGGAGTTGGCAGTGGCGCTGGTAAGAGGACGTTTGAAATTTTTTAAGTAGCGCAGCCTTCAGATGCTCGTACTTGCCCTCCGTTGGTGGATTCTGCAGCGCTGCCCAAACCTTGGGGACTGTAGCGTAGGTGAGCGAGGCGACGAGGTAGTCCTACTTCGTGGCGTCGACTGTAATGCCTTTCAGCCGGAATCTGGACTCAGCTTGAACGAACCAGGCTTCGGCGAGGTTCTCCCAAAAGTCAGGTAATTTAACCGTGACTACGTTTGTATCCGCCATGCTAGCTTAGGATTCGTCCTGAGCGTCGGGGTCACCAGTGTTGAGATACCGCAGCAAACGTGGGAGTCGAGACAGAGCTATTGAAAACACAACTGCTTTATTCTGACCACATGGCAAACAGGAACTAGAAAAGCCCGCACATCCACTTAAATACTTCCCAGACAGGAAGTGCTCCCGGCAGCCTGTCCCTGCGGGAAACAAGTTGCTGGAGGAAAGGGCCCCCGGCTGGGGGCTTCTGCTTAGACTGTCTGTGCCGCCGTGAGCGGATTATGTCCAGTGGTGGCGTGTCGCCACAATAGACAGTTTTCTAGCAGACAAGGGAATTAGGGGTTACGGGGAGAGGGCAGGAAATCAAATCAACTTTTATTGTCATTGTTAGTGCACAAGTGCAGTACAACGAAATGTAGGCTTGCGGACGTGAGTGGACGTGAGTCTGGATTCGGATCAGCCATGATCCTATTGAATGGCGGGGCAGGCCCGAGGGGCCGTATGGCTTACTCCTGCTCCTACTTCTTATGTTCTTATGTTCTTATGTTCTCACTGGGGTACGGGTCCCCTCCTCTCCTGAAGGTGCTGACTCTCACTGGGATACAGGTCCCCTCCTCTCCTGAATGTGCTGACACTCACTGGGGTATGGGTCCCCTCCTCTCCTCAAAGTACTGACTCTCACTGGGGTACGGGTCCCCTCCTCTCCTGAAGGTGCTGACTCTCACTGGGGTACGGGTCCCCTCCTCTCCTGAAGGTGTTGACTCTCACTGGGATACGGGTCCCCTCCTCTCCTGAAGGTGCTGACTCTCACTGGGGTATGGGTCCGCTACTCTCCTGAAGGTGCTGACTCTCACTGGGGTACGGGTCCCCTCCTCTCCTCAAAGTACTGACTCTCACTGGGGTACAGGTCCCCTCCTCTCCTGAAGGTGCTGACTCTCACTGGGGTACGGGTCCCCTCCTCTCCTGAAGGTGCTGGCTCTCACTGGGGTACGGGTCCCCTCCTCTCCTGAAGGTGCTGACTCTCACTGGGGTACGGGTCCCCTCCTCTCCTGAAGGTGCTGACTCTCACTGGGGTACGGGTCCCCTCCTCTCCTGAAGGTGCTGACTCTCACTGGGGTACGGGTCCCCTCCTCTCCTGAAGGTGCTGACTCTCACTGGGGTACGGGTCCCCTCCTCTCCTGAAGGTGCTGACTCTCACTGGGGTACGGTCCCCTCCTCTCCTGAAGGTGCTGACTCTCACTGGGGTACGGGTCCCCTCCTCTCCTGAAGGTGCTGACTCTCACTGGGGTACGGGTACCCTCCTCTCCTGAAGGTGCTGACTCTCACTGGGGTACGGGTACCCTCCTCTCCTGAAGGTGCTGACTCTCACTGGGGTACGGGTCCCCTCCTCTCCTGAAGGTGCTGGCTCTCACTGGGGTACGGGTCCCCTCCTCTCCTGAAGGTGCCGACTCTCACTGGGGTTCAGGTGCCCAGATGTAGAAGTGTATCAGACGTGTGCACTTCACCAAAGTGACAATGGGGCAGCTGTGCCACCAACTGCTAGAGGACCTGCAGCCAGGGTCCTCTGTCCAAACTGCTCACTCTACGAAGGGGACAACCGCACACAACCTGTTTGGCTCAGGTCATTTCAGGCAGCCACGGATGTTCTCTGAGCTTCCTCCCCCACCACCAACATCGTCTCCCTTGTCTTTGTCTTCCTCATAGTTGATGCGTAAGAAGTTCTTCTGCTCTTCCTGCTCCACCTCCTCTTCCTCCTCATCATCAAATCAGTTTACCTTCACCACACGGACTGCAGCCTTACCAGTGACACCCACACCCTGGAGTATTGTGTCCAATTCTGGGCCCCGCACTTTAGGAAGTATGTGAAGGCCTCAGAGAGGGCGCAGAGGAGATTTACAAGAATGGTTCCTGGGATGAGGGACTTCAGTTACGTGGATAGACTGGAGAAGCTGGGCTTGTTCTCTTTCGAGCAGAGAAGATTGAGAGGAGATTTGATGGAAGTGTTCAAAATCATGAGGGGTCTGGACAGAGTAGATAGAGAGAAACTGTTCTCATTGGTGGAAGGGTCGAGAACCAGAGGTCACAGATTTAAGGTGATTGGCAGAAGAACCAAAGGCGACAGGAGGAAGAACTTTTTTACGCAGCGAGTGGTTGTGATCTGGAATTCACTGCCTGAAGTGGGGGAGGAGCCAGACTCAATCACGGCTTTCAAAAGGGAGTTGGTTAAGTACCTGAAGGAAATTTTTTTTGCAGGGCTACGGGGAAAGGGCGGGGGAGTGGGACTGGCTGAAGTGCTCTTGCAGAGAGCCGGCACGGGCTCGACGGGCCGAATGGCCTCCTTCTGTGCTGTAACCATTCTAGGATTCTAGGATCCCATGAACGAATAAAAAAACTGGCTACAGCGTTTCCTACGTTACAGCAGTGACGACACTTCAAAAAGTACTTCATTGGCTGGAAAGCACTTTGGAATGTCCTATGGGAGACAACTGGTTTAGCCATTCACCGTCAGATCTGGTTGGACAACGTAAAGCATTATCGGGCCCTGCTCTCGTCTGCCAAAATTGCTCACTATTCCAGAATCATTCTGGAATGCAAAGATAAACCCCGGTTCCATTCTCCACTGCTAACCATCTTCTTAAACCCTTTCCCCTGTCTCCTCCACACTCACCTCCGACAAGTGTGAGGAGTGATGTGCCTTCAATAACTCAAAGACAAGGAGTTTAAAGGATTCAACTAAAGGCTTTTAATCACTAAGAACATTGCAGCATTGCAGGTCTTCCCACATCGGGTTCGTCTGGTAGGAATGACTCATACAGCTCTTGAGACCTTTATATGGCAAAAGTCAGGGGCGTAGCCAATACACACAATAGGAACAAAAGGGGGCGGTTCACACAATACAAGCAGGTAAAACACATGGGCTGATGAAGGCATATATTTCATCACATTCACCCCTTCTACAGATTTAGTCTGTCCGGGGGTGTGATAGTCCTTCCTGAATGTCGCAACCGTACCTCGGGTTCCGACCGGGAGTCCGTGGTGCCCTCCTGGGCATACCCATGTGCTGGGGGTGTTGCAGGTACTTCTGGGGGTGGTGAGGATACCTCTGGGGATGGTGGAGGTTCTTCTGGGGGTGGTGGTGATGGGTCGTCGTCGTCACTTCCTGCCGAGGCGAGGTCCTTTATGGACACGGTGTCTTCACGCCCGTCGGCGTGCTTGACGTACACGTACTGTGGGTTTGCATGGAGTAGGTGTACTGCCTCCACGAGGGGATCCGTTTTGTGGCCCCTCACATGCTTCCGTAACAGGACTGTCCCTGGGGTGGAGAGCCACGAGGGTAGGGATACTCCTGAGGTTGATTTGCGGGGAAAAACAAACATCTTCTCGTGAGGAGTGGCGTTAGTAGCAGTACACAGTAGCGACCTTATCGAGTGGAGTACGTCTGGGAGGACCTCCTGCCAGCGGGAGGTGGGGAGGCCTTTAGACCTTAGTACTAAGGTGACCGCCTTCCACACTGTCGCGTTCTCCCTCTCCACTTGCCCATTACCCCGGGGGTTATAACTAGTGGTCCGACTCGTGGCTATCCCCTTCGACAGCAGGTATTGGCGCAGTTCATCGCTCATGAACGACGCCCCCCTGTCAGTGTGGATGTAGTTAGGCATGCCGAACGTGCAAAACAGGTTGCCGAGGCACTTGATGACCGTGGCACTGGTCATATCTGGGCAGGGGTAGGCGAATGGGAAGCGGGAGTACTCGTCCACAATGTTGAGAAAGTACACATTGCGGTCGGTGGAGGGGAGTGGTCCCTTGAAATCTAAGCTCAGGCGCTCGAATGGCCGTGTAGCTTTGATCAGGTGGGCTCGGTCGGGCCTGAAAAAACGGGGCTTGCATTCCGCACAGGTGCGGCAGTCCCTGGTCATAGGCCGGACCTCCTCGATGGAATAGGGCAGGTTACGGGATTTTATAAAGTGGAATAGCCGGGTGACCCCCGGGTGGCAGAGGCCATTGTGGAGGCCCTGTAGCCTGTCCCCCTGGATGCTGGCACACATCCCTCGTGATAGGGCGTCGGGGGATTCGTTGAGGGCCCCCGGCCTATATATTATGTCGTACTCAAACGTGGCGAGTTCGATCCGCCACCTGAGAATTTTGTCGTTCTTGATCTTCCCCCTCTGTTTGTTGTTAAACATGAAGGCTACCGACCGCTGGTCGGTAAGCAGGGTGAAGCGTTTGCCGGCTAGGTAGTGCCTCTAGTGCCGCACTGCCTCCACTATGGCCTGGGCCTCCTTCTCTACCGAGGAGTGCCTGATCTCGGGCCCTTGGAGGGTTCTTGAGAAAAAGGCTACGGGCCGCCCATCCTGGTTGAGGGTGGCTGCTAAAGCGAAGTCGGACGCATCGCTTTCGACCTGGAAAGGGATGTTTTCGTCCACTGCCCGCAGCGCGGCCTTCTCAATGTCATGTTTAATGCTGTTGAAGGCGGCGTGGGCCTCGGCCGTGAGCGGGAAGGACGTTGATTTCAGGAGGGGACGGGCCTTGTCGGAATAATTGGGGACCCATTGGGCGTAATAGGAGAAGAACCCCAGGCACCTTTTCAGGGCCTTGGGAGTGTTTGGTAGGGGTAGCTCCCGTAGGGGGCGCAATCGGTCGGGGTCCGGACCGATTTCCCCGTTTTCCACCACGCAGCCCAGGATACAGAGGCACGTGGTGCTAAAGACACACTTATCCTCGTTGTAGGTGAGATTGAGTCTGAGGGCGGTTTTCAGAAATCTCGCGAGGTTCGAGTCGTGGTCTTGCTGGTCGTGGCCGCAGATGGTGACGTTGTCTAGGTATGGGTAGGTGGCTGTTAACTGGTTCTCATCGACCATGCGGTCCATCTCCCGCTGGAAGACCGAGACCCCGTTCGTTACCCCAAAGGGGACTCCGAGGAAGTGGTAGAGGCGTCCGTTCGCCTCGAAGGCGGTGTATGGACGGTCCTCCGGCCTAATGGGGAGCTGGTGGTATGCCGATTTTAGGTCGATGGTGGAAAACACCCGGTATTGCGCAATTTGGTTAACCAGATCCGCTATGCGGGGCAGAGGGTAGGCGTCTAGCTGGGTGTATAGATTAACCGTCTGGCTATAATCTATCACCATCCGCTTCTTTTCGCTACCCTTAACTACTACTACCTGGGCGCGCCACGGGCTGGTACTGCATTCGATGATACCCTCCCGCTTGAGTCTTTCTACTTCCAACGCAATGAACCGTCTGTCCTCCCAGCTGTACCGCCTACTCTTGGTCGCTATGGGTCGACAGTTGGGTACGAGGTTGGCGAACAGAGAGGGCGGCTTGACCTTCAGGGTAGCCAGACCGCACACTGTGAGGGGCGGCTGGGACCCACCGTAGGTAAGCGTGATACTTTGGTGGTGGCACTGGAAGTCCAGACCCAAGATCACGCTCACACAGAGATCTGGCATTATCAATAGTTTAAAATCTCTGTAATTGTTGCCTTTTACCGACATAACCGCGCAGAAACCTGTAATTTTTGAGGTATGAGTCTTATCGGCCATGGCGATTTTGCCCTGTGTGGGGACTATCATTAGTGAAAGTCGTTTTACCAGGCTAGGATGAATAAAGCTTTCGGTGCTCCCGCAGTCAATCAAGCATTTAACCTTGTTCCCGTTTACCTCTATGTCCATCATCGATTTGGACAACGGATGTGGCCTGGATTGATCCACTGTGATCGAGGCCACTAGTGGGTCCTGGAGGTCCGTGTAGTCGGGGCAAGATGGTGGACTCCATGAGGGTGGACAAGATGGCGTCCAAGATGGCCGCCCCCACGGCGCGCACGCGGCGGTGGTGGAGTTGGAGGCGGGGTTCCCTCTGCAGACTTTGCTGAAATGTCCTTTCTTCCCGCATTTAAAACAGGTGGTGCCCTTCGCTGGGCACAGATGCCTGGAGTGTTTGTCCTGGCCGCAGAAGTAGCATTTCGGGCCCCGATGCATCGCGGCAGTAGTGGGGCTCCTGGGTGGAGGCTGGGGCTCCGATGGTGCTGGGCTGGCCTGAGACCTGGGAGGTGAAGATGGCTTCAAAGATGGCGGCCCCCACGGCGCGCACGAGGCGGAGTGGGCCGCGTGGCCTGGGGAACAGGATTCAGAGTTCTTCTGGGCCATATCCAGCGATCGCGCTATATCTATAGCCTGTTTTAAGTCCAGTCCCTCCTTTTCAAACAGTTTCTGCCGAATGTAATTTGAACTGAGGCCCGCAATAAGGGAGTCTCGAATCAGCTCCTCCGTGTACACGATGGCAGACACGGCCTTACAGTTACAGTCTCTGCCCAGTACTTTTAGGCTTAGTATAAAGTCCTCTAGTGACTCACCATGCCGCTGCGTGCGAGTAGTCAGAAGATGCCTGGCGTACACCTCGTTTATTGGCCGCACGTAGTGGGCCTTCAGAATGGAGCAGGCATCCCCGTAGCTGGTGGCATCTTGGATGAGAGGGGAGACCCGATGGCTCACCCAGTTTCGTAGGATTCCCAGTTTCATGTCTCCGGTAGCGGTTGCGGCTGCTATGGCGGTGGATGAGTTTGCAATGAAAAATTCGAAGCATCGGAACCAGTGTCCGAACTGTGTGGCTGCGTCTGAGGCATGGGGGTCCAGATCGAAGCGCTCTGGTTTCAGGAGTCGATCCATCTTGGTGTTTTAGTGATTAAAATTGATGTGCCTTCAATAACTCAAAGACAAGGGCCTAGAAACTCAGTTTGGGCCCGCCAGCTCGCTTGCGCCCAGAAGTTACCGCTGCGCGCGGAGCCACTTGTGCCCGCCGGAAATTCAGTTTGCGCACCCCAAGTCGAAGGCGGCCGCTATTCAAGGGTGTGGCCGCCCCCGCTTGGGGCGCTGAAACTGAATTTCGGCGCGCTAGGTGCCGCAGCGCCACCCGTTGCGGAGCGGCAGGCTGCGGTACTGCAGGCCTTCCTCCCTCTCTTAAGAGGCAGGTGCCTGCAACAGCGAGATCGCCGCTCGCTAATGCCGGCAAATGAGCCCGGCACCACGGAGAAGTGCCGGGCTCCCGGAAAATAGCCGGCAATGCCGCAGGGGGGGTGGTGGTGGAGGCCGGGGAAGGAGGTGCGGGCAGGCGGCCGCCGAAAAAGCGGCCGGCCGCCCCTCCACCTTAACTCGCCCCACTAACGCTACAGGACGGCCCCGTTCTCTGAACGTTGTTTGCGGCCGCTGCGGAAGAGGCGGCCGCTACTCAATATGGCGGTCGGGCTGGTATCGGGGCGGTAGCGGGGCACTGCGCACACCGATGACGTCATCGGTGGCGGCGCAGCGCTACTGGCTAACGCCGCCATTACCGCAGCGCTGAATATATGAGAAATCTCAGCAACTGGCGCAAAAGCCCTCTTTGGGCGAAAAGTGGGCGCAAAGCCTACTGAATTTCTAGCCCAAGGAGTTTAAAGGATTCAACTAAAGGCTTTTAATCACTAAGAACATTGCAGCATTGCAGGTCTTCCCACATCGGGTTCGTCTGGTAGGAATGACTCATACAGCTCTTGAGACCTTTATATGGCAAAAGACAGGGGCGTAGCCAATACACACAATAGGAACAAAAGGGGGCGGTTCACACAATACAAGCAGGTAAAACACATGGGCTGATGAAGGCACATATTTCATCACAAGGAGCTCATGGATTTCTTTGTCTCTAAGATTGAGCCCATCCGTTCAGCTGCCTCTGCCACTTCCCTTCCTTCCCCTAGCCCACCGGGCCAAACTTCCTCGACGGTTCCCCCTGCCCTAGCCCTGAAGTCACATCTTTCTCCAGTTTCTCTCCGATCTCCACTCATGACCCCACCGCGCTCATCTTGTCCATGAGACCCACTTCCTGCTCCCTCAACCCTATTCCCACCAAACTGCTGACCACCCAACTTCCTTTTCTGGCTCCTATGTTAGCTGATATTGTTTACGGTTCTCTCTCCTCGGGTACTGTCCCCCTCTCCCTCAAATCTGCCATCATCACCCCTCTCCTCAAAAAAACAACCTTTGGCCCCTCCATCCTTGCAAACTACTGCCCCATCTGCTTGTCCAACATCCAGTTCTGGATGAGCAAAAATTTCCTCCAATTAAATATTGGGAAGACCAAAGCCATTGTTTTCGGTCCCTGCCACAAACTCCGTTCCCGAGCCACTGACTCCATCCCTCTCCCTAACATCTGTCTGAGGCTGAACCACACTGTTCGCAACCTTGGTGTCATATTTGACCCTGAAATGAGCTTCCGACCACATATCCGCAGCATAACTAAGACTGCCTACTTCCACCTCTGTAACATCGCCCGTCTCTGCCCTTGCCTCAGCTCATCCGCTGCTGAAACTCTCATCCATGCCTTTGTTACCTCTAGACTTGACTATTTCAACACAATCCTGGCTGGCCTCCCAAATTCTACCCTACGTAAACTTGAGGTCATCCAAAACTCGGCTGCCCGTGTCCTAACTCGCACCAAGTCCCGTTCGCCCATCACCCCTGTGCTCGCTGACCTACATTGGCTCCCGGTTAAGCAACGCCTCGATTTCAAAATTCTCATCCTTGTTTTCAAATCCCTCCATGGCCTCGCCCCTCCCTCTCTCTGTAATCTCCTCCAGCCCTACAACCCTCCGAGATATCTGCGCTCCTCTAATTCTGGCCTCTTGAGCATCCCTGATTTCCATCGCTCCACCATTGGCGGCCGTGCCTTCAGCTGCCTGGGCCCTAAGCTCTGGAATTCCCTCCCTAAACCTCTCCGCCTCTCTCTCCTCCTTTAAGATGCTCCTTAAAACCGACCTCTTTGACCAAGCTTTTGGTCACCTGTCCTAATATCTCCTTATGTGGCTCGGTGTCAAATTATTTGTCTTATAATCGCTCCTGTGAAATGCCTTGGGGCGTTTTACTACATTAAAGGCGCTGTATAAATGCAAGTTGTTGTTGTTGTGGAAATGCAAACTCTCTTTATTTTCTTGAATGGGGTTTCCCACAGTGGTTTAAAGGGGCGTAGCATCTATTTTTTAAATTGCCGTTCATCAGATGGTTGATATGGAAACGTACGTTGCCTCACAAAACCGCCATGGCATCATTTGCACAGGACTATTCATGGTCTGACATGACAGGACAAGGGACGTGCGGCCAAGGCGGGTGGATGGAGCTGAGGTACAGATCAGCCAGGATCTCATTGAAAGGCGGAGCAGGCTCGAGGGACTCAATGGCCTCCTCCTGTTGCTCGGCTCCTATGATCCTATGACACGATTATGTAAAATTATTCTGACTCTTTTCCAAGCCCCCCGCTCTCCATGGGATGAAGACACTGTCCCTTTAAATATCCTGGCAGTGCGGGGTCAAGTGTGGCCTTGCTTTGTTGGCAACCCTCAGCCTGGATTTCAACAGTTCCTGAGCCACACTGTGTCTGGTTAAAATGTAATCTATGTGATCATTGAATCAGAGAATCAGACAGCACAGAAGGGGGCCATTCGGCCCATCGTGCCTGTGCCGGCTCTTTGAAAGAGCTCTCCAATTAACGCCACCTTCAAAGATTTGTGTACATACAGACCAAGGTCTCTCTGTTCCTGCACCGCCTTTAAATTGTACCATTTAGTTTTTATTGCCTCTCCTCATTCTTCCGACCAAAAGGAACCATTTCACACTTCTCTGTGTTAAATGTCATTGGCCATGTGTCTGCCCATTTCACCAGTCTCTCTATGTGCTCCTGAAGTCTCTTATTATCCTCCTCACTGTTTACTACGTTTCCCAGTTTCATGTCATCTGCAAACTTTGAAATTATTCCCTGTATACACAAGTCCAGGTCATTAATATACACCAGAAAGAGCAGTGGTCCTGATACCGACCCCTGGGGGACATCACTGTAGACAAACCGTTCACCACTACTACCTGCAGGAATGACGTATGAGGAGAGATTGGGTCGATTGGGCTTATATTCGCTGGAGTTTAGAAGAATGAGAGGCGATCTCAATGAAACTTATAAAATTCTAACAGGACTGGACAGACTAGATGCAGCAAGGATGTTCCCGATGGTCGGGGAGTCCAGAACCAGGGGTCATAGTCTAAGGATAAGGGGTAAGCCATTTAGGACAGAGATGAGGAGGAATTTCTTCACCCAGAGAGTGGTGAACCTGTGGAATTCTCTACCACAGAAGGCAGTTGAGGCCAATTCATTAAATATATTCAAGAAGGAGTTGGATATATTTCTTAAGGCTAAAGGGATCAAGGGATATGGGGAGAAGGCAGGGACAGGGTACTGAATTTGGATGATCAGCCATGATCTCATTGAATGGCGGAGCAGGCTCGAGGGGCCGAATGGCCGACTCCTACTCCTATCTTCTATGTTTCGATGTTTCTGTCCCTTAGCCAAGTCCGTATCCATGCTGCCACTGTCCCTTTAATCCCGTAGGCTTCTGTTTTGCTAATAAATCTGTTATCTGGCAATTTATCAAACACCTTTTGAAAGAGACTGTGAGTCAGGGACTGTTTGTTCTGACTTTGACCTTTCTGCTCCGGCAACCTCTTACGGTCTGTTTGTTTTGAAAGAGGCTGTGTTGAGTGGATGTATATAGAACCCCCAGTCCTGGGCACAACCATCAGTCCAGACACAGACCTGCTGGAGTGGCCATGAAGTTTCTGTTGGGAGTGTTGTGGCTATCTGGAGCTTTGGCCCTCAGCCTCTCTTTGCCCTGGTGAGTACTGCGCTAGTGTGGATTGCTGCAGGATGTCACAGTGTAGATGGTTCGAGTGTCCAGTTAGTGAAAATTAAACAGATGGCAGCAACTGACTATGTGGCTCAGTGAGTGTGTGTCCTGCCTGGTGTGGTACTGAGCCACAAACCAGGAATTATCTGGTGGTTAGAATTAAATGATTTAAAGAACATAATCCACAGGCCTTTTTTTGCGCGATTTCAATTCAAATTAACATCATTCGAATGAAGCAACTTTGAAATACAAGGATGAGACAGTGGACACATTAGGAACAAGAAAGGGAAACTTGTGTTTATGACCTCAGGACGTCTCAAAGTACTTCACAGCCAATGAAGTACCCTTTGAACTGTAGTCACGGTTATAGTATAGGAAACGCAGCAGCCAATTTGCGCACAGCAAGATCCCACAAACAGCAACGAGATGAATGGCCAGATAATCTGTTTTTAGAGATGTTGGTTGAGGGATAAATATTGGCCCCAGGACACCGGGGAGAACTCCCCTGTTCTTCCTCAAAATAGTGCCATGGGATCTTTTACGTCAACCTGAGAGAACCAGGCTAGACCTCGGTTTAACGTCTCATCCGAAAGACGGCACCGCCGATAGTGCGTCGCTCCCTCAGTACTGCCCCTCCGACAGTGCAGCGCTCCCTCAGTACTGCCCCTCCGACAGTGCAGCGCTCCCTCAGTACTGCCCCTCCAACAGTGCAGCGCTCCCTCAGTACGGCCCCTCCGACAGTGCAGCGATCCCTCAGTACTGCCCCTCCGACAGTGCGGCGCTCCCTCAGTACTGCCCCTCCGACAGTGCAGCGCTCCCTCAGTACTGCCCCTCCGACAGTGCGGCGCTCCCTCAGTACTGCCCCTCCGACAGTGCAGCGCTCCCTCAGTACTGCCCCTCCGACAGTGCAGCGCTCCCTCAGTACTGCCCCTCCGACAGTGCGGCGCTCCCTCAGTACAGCGCTCCCTCAGTACTGCCCCTCCGACAGTGCGGCGCTCCCTCAGTACGGCGCTCCCTCAGTACTGCCCCTCCGACAGTGCAGCGCTCCCTCAGTACTGCCCCTCCGACAGTGCGGCGCTCCCTCAGTACGGCGCTCCCTCAGTACTGCCCCTCCGACAGTGCGGCGCTTCCTCAGTACGGCGCTCCCTCAGTACTGCCCCTCCGACAGTGCAGCGCTCCCTCAGTACTGCCCCTCCGACAGTGCGGCGCTCCCTCAGTACTGCCCCTCCGACAGTGCAGCGCTCCCTCAGTACTGCCCCTCCGACAGTGCAGCGCTCCCTCAGTACTGCCCCTCCGACAGTGCGGCGCTCCCTCAGTACTGCACCTCCGACAGTGCGGCGCTCCCTCAGTACTGCCCCTCCGGCAGTACGGCGCTCCCTCAGTACTGCCCCTCCGACAGTGCGGCGCTCCCTCAGTGCGGCGCTCCCTCAGTACTGCACCTCCGACAGTGCGGCGCTCCCTCAGTACTGCCCCTCCGGCAGTGCGGCGCTCCCTCAGTACTGCCCCTCCGATAGTGCGGCGCTCCCTCAGTACTGCCCTGGGAGTGTCAGCCTGGATGATGGGCTCAACTCTCTGGAGTGGGACTTGAACCCAGGACCTTCTGACTCACAGGCGAGGGTGCTGCCCACTGAGCCACGGCGGACAGTTAGGAAGAAGCAGAGTGGAGACACTGGGAGGGTTCCAACGCTCTCGGGACTGAGTTATGAAGCAAAGCTCGGGAGGCTGAACATATTTTCGCTGGGGGAAAGCAAACTGAGAGGAGGACAGATCGATATAGGTCTTTAGAATAATGAACGGTTAAGATAACTCGGGTCTGTCAGTGCAGAACCTGACGGTACAACGATAAATTTCAAAAGTCTGCAGCAGGTTGAGTCAATATTCTGAGCACCTCACTCACTGGCTGTGGGTACAGGGGTGACACAAAGGGTGCTCCCAATCCCTAGATATGAGCGGCCAGTGATGACACCTGTCGGAATCGGAAAGAGAAGCTGTCCCAGCGAGCAATGTGGAACACATTTTCAGGAAAGGAAATTCACTGTTTTTTCTAATTAGCCCTGGGAATGTGGAACTGGATGCTGGAGTTTGATTTGTTGGGCTTCTGTACAGTACGAGTGAATGAGGCACATTTCATTTGGTGTATGGTGGTGTTGTGGTTATGTTACTGGACGGACAAGTAATCCAGAGAGTGGTGAGAATGTGGAACTCGCCACCAGAGGGAGTGGTTGAGGCGAAGAACACAGATGTATTTAAGGGGAAGCTGGATAAACACACGAGGGAGAAAGGAATAGAAAGATATGCTGATAGGGTGAGATGAAGAGGGGTGGGAGGAGGCTCGTGTGGAGCAGAAAAACCGGCACGGACCAGTTGGGCCGAATGGCCTGTTTCTGTGCTGTAAATAAGATGTAGTAATCCGGAGAACGTGAGCTCAAATCCCATCAGGGCAGTTTGAGAATTTGAATTCTATTTTAAGAATCTGGAAATAAAAATCTGGTCTCAGTAAAAGTGACCATGAATCTGTCGGATTGTCGTAAAAACCCAACTGGTTCACTGATGTCCTTTAGGGAGGGAAGCCTGCCGTCCTCACCCAGGCTGGGCCTGTACGTGACTCCAGTCCCACACCAAGGTGGTTGACTCCCTCTGACGTGGCCCAGTGAGACCCTCAGTTGTATCAAGAAGACTTACCACCACCTTCTCCGGACAACTCGGGATGGGCAGTAAATGCCGGCCTTGCCAGCGACGCCCACATCCCGAGAATGAATGGAAAAAGGAGGCCATTCAGCCCCTTGAGCCTGTGATGACCTGCACCTCAACTCCAGTTACTCGCCTTAGCTCTATGTCCAGAAAGCAGTCAATGAGCAATGGCAGGCCTTCAGGGCGGAGATAGTTCGGGTACAAACCAAGCACATTCCCATAAGGAGGACAGATGGGGCATCAAAGGCCAGAGCTCCCCGGATGACAACGGAAATAGAGGTTCAAATAAAACAGAAATAAAGGCGGTTTATGACAAATGTCAGGTACAGAGTACAATCGAAAAGCAGGCAGACTACAGAGAGAGGGGAATGGAAGAAGGAGAGAAGAAGGGCAGAGGGAGATGGTGAGAACAGATTAACAGGTAACATGAAAGGGAACCCAAAATTATTTTGTAAACATATAAAAAATAAAAGGATAGTTAAAGGAATGGTGGGGCCGATTAGGGACAAGAAAAGAAATCTTCTTGTGGAGGCCGAGGGCAGGATTGAGGTATTGAATGAGGACTTTGTATCTGTCTTCACTGGAGAAGAGGATAAAGTTAATGTCGCAGTAGAGAAGGGGGAGTTTATATTGGATATGATAAAAATAGATAGAAAGGATATGCTAAATAGTTTGGCATCACTCAAAGTTAACAAGTCACCCAGTCCAGGTGGGATGCATCCTAGGTTGCTGAGGGAAGCGAGGGTGGAGGTAGTAGAAGCTCCGACCACAATCTTCCAATCCTCCTTGGATATGGGAGTGGTGCCAGAGGGCTGGAGGATTGCAAATGTTACACCACTGTTCAAAAAAGGGGAGCAGGACAAACCTGGAAACTACAGGCCAGTCAGCCTAACATCAGTGGTGGGAAAACTACTAGAGATCATTATCAAGGACAAAATTAATTCTCACTCGGAGAAATGTGGGTTAATAAGGGACAGCCAGCATGGATTTGTTAAAGGCAAATCGAGTCTGACTAACCTGATTGAGTTCTTTGATGAAGTAACAGAGAGGGCTGATGAAGGTTGTGCAGCAGATGTATATCTGGATAAAGTACCACATAACAGACTTATTCAGAAAATAGAAGCACATGGTATTAAAGTAACTTGGGTACAAAATTGGTTAAGGGATAGGAGGCAGAGAGTAGTGGTTAACGGATATTTTTCTGACTGGAGTATGCAGTGCCTTCCCCAGGGGTCGGTATAAGGACCATTGCTTTTCTCTTATATATAAATGACCTGGACTTGGGCGTAGGGGGTACAATTTTGATGTTTGCGGATGATATAAAGCTTGGCAACGTAGTAAATAGTGAGCAGGGTAGTAGCAGACCTCAGGAGGACATATACTGACTGGTGAAATGGGCAGACAGGTGGCGGATGCAATCTAACGTGGGTAAACCTTATTGAATCTCTGTAAAGACCTTGATTAGATCAGTCCTCAATGTTCTAAACCCAAGGAAATACAAGACATGTTTATGCAACTTGTCCTCATAGTTTAACCCTTTGTGAACACAAGTGAGGACAAGATTAGTCTTGGCTGTGATGCCCTCTGTTGCTGAACAGCCTCACATATGAAGAATAGTTATTTCAGCCAGCTACTGGAGGGGGGCAGCCAGCGACGGTGGAACGCTACCTAACTACAGGGCAGGTCGTGTGGAGAGGTTGCGGGAAATCAGGAAGAAAATGGGAGGGAAGGGGAATTGCCAGAGAACCTCTCGGTTAAAGATATTTGCTGCTTTATTCCAGGATGAAGGGCCACGCAAACATCACGCATGACGAGATGAGCCAACCACATCCCAGCATCGCAGGTCAGTATGCTCTCTGCTGCTCTCCTCCACACCTCTCTCTCTGGGCTCTTGGCCTGTTCATTTCCCCATTGACCTCCCCGTTACTTGAGACCATTGATGCTCCACACGCTGACAGCGGGTTCTAGAGGCACATTGAGTGTAATCCCAACCCCGAACCATTCACTCACTCTATAGAATAAACCCCTCCCATCAGTCCAACTACATAAAATCCTAACATACCAAAACCCCTCCCATCAGTCCAACTACATAACATGACTCAAACTGCTCCCATCCATTCCCACTCCACAGAAACTTAATGGATGAAACCCGTCCCATCTGAATAGAATCCCAGTCAAGGAAATCCCTCCCATCCAGTCGCACTGTGTAGAAGGCCAGTGAATGAAGTCCTCTTTACTTGCGTTAGGTAGGCCTGCAGTGGTCTCCAAGTTTCTACATGTTGCCTTGGCCGTCGCACTGGATTAGTCCCCTTAGTAAGGTGCTTGTGATTTATGTTTTCAGGTTATCCCAATCGATGTGATGGTCTCGGATTCGATGCAATCACTCTGGATGAGCAGGGAGTTTCCTACTATTTCCGAGGTAAGTCTAGGGCTGCAGAGTCCGTGATGGGAGAGGTGAATTTCTTCCTACTTTATCCTTCGGCCCAAAACAACGAACCTGGTGTCACTTAATTCCTCTGTCCCACTTGCTTGTGATACCAGCAGACTTTTCAATTGGTGTCAAGGCCAGACACTTCTGACTAGAATCAGAGAATGGTTACAGCACAGAAGGAGGCCATTCGGCCCGTCGAGCCCGTGCCGGCTCTCTGCAAGAGCACTTCAGCGAGTCCCACTCCCCCGCCCTTTCCCCGTAGCCCTGCAATTTTTTTTCCTTCAGGTACTTATCCAATTTCCTTTGGAAAGCCATGATTGAATCTGCCTCCTCCCCCCCTTCAGGAAGTGCATTCCAGATCACAACCACTCGCTGCGTAAAAAAGTTTTTCCTTATGTCGCCTTTGGTTCTTTTGCCAATCACCTTAAATCTGTGTCCTCTGGTTCTCGACCCTTCCGCCAATGGGAACAGTTTCTCTCTATCTACTCTGTCCAGACCCCTCATGATTTTGAACACCTCTATCAAATCTCCTCTCAATCTTCTCTGCTCCAAGCGGAACAACCCCAGCTTCTCCAGTCTATCCACGTAACTGAAGTCTCTCACCCCTGGAACCATTCTTGTAAATCTTTTCTTTTTTAAATTCGTTTATGGGATGTGGGCGTCGCTGGCAAGGCCAGCATTTATTGCCCATCCCTAGTTGCCCTCGAGAAGGTGGTGGTGAGCTGCCTTCTTGAACCGCTGCAGTCCGTGTGGCGAAGGTGCTCCCACAGTGCTGTTAGGGAGGGAGTTCCAGGATTTTGACCCAGCGACAATGAAGGATCGGCGATATAATTCTAAGTCAGGATGGTGTGTGACTTGGAGGGGAACTTGGAGGTGGTGGTGTTCCCATGCACCTGCTGCCCTTGTCCTTCTAGGTGGTAGAGGTCGCGGGTTTGGGAGGTGCTGCCGAAGAAGCCTTGGTGAGTTGCTGCAGTGCATCTTGCAGATGGTACACACTGCAGTCACGGTGCACCGGTGGTGGAGGGAGTGAATGTTTAAGGTGGTGGATGGGGTGCCAATCAAGCGGGCAGCTTTGTCCTGGATGGTGTCGAGCTTCTTGAGTGTTGTTGGAGCTGCACTCATCCAGGCAAGTGGAGAGTATTCCATCACACTCCTTACTTGTGCCTTGTAGATGGTGGAAAGGCATTGGGGAGTCAGGAGGTGAGACACTCGCCGCAGAATACCCAGCCTCTGGGATCCCATATGCTTTTTTAACTGCTTTCTCAATCTGCCCTGCCAGTGTCAACGATTTGTGCACATATACCCCCAGGTCTCTCTGTTCATGCACCCCCTTTAGGATCGTACCCTTTAGTTTATATTGCCTCTCCTCGTTCTTCCTACCAAAATGTATCACTTCGCGCTTTTCTGTGTTAAATTTCATCTGCCACGTGTCTGCCCATTCCACCAGCCTGTCTTCTTGAAGTCGATCACTCTCCTCCTCACTGTTCACTATACTTCCAAGTGTTGTATCATCTCCAAGTCCAAGTCATTAATATATATCAAGAAAAGCAGTGGTCCTACTACTGGCCCCTGGGGAACACCACTGTATACCTTCCTCCAGTCTGAGAAACAACCGTTCACCACTACTCTCTGTTTCCTGTCACTTAGCCAATTTTGTATCCATGCTGCCACTGTCCCTTTTATTCCATGGGCTTCAATTTTGCGGCACTTTATCAAACGCCTTTTGGAAATCCATGTACACTACGTCAACCGCATTGCCCTCATCAACCCTCTCTGTTACCTCATCAAAAAACTCAATCAAGTTATTTAAACACAATTTGCCTTCGAGGTCGATGATCAGCCATGATCTTATTGAATGGCGGAGCAGGCTCGAAGGGCCGGATGGCCGACTCCTGCTCCTATTTCTCAGGACTAGACAGACTAGATGCAGGAAGGATGTATCCGATGGTCGGGGAGTCCAGAACCAGGGGTCACAGTCTAAGGATAAGGGGTAAGCCATTTAGGACAGAGATGAGGAGGAATTTCTTCACCCAGAGAGTGGTGAACCTGTGGAATTCTCTACCACAGAAGGCAGTAGAGGCCAATTCATTAAATATATTCAAGAAGGAGTTGGATATATTTCTTAAGGCTAAAGGGATCAAGGGATATGGGGAGAAAGCAGGGACCGGGTACTGAATTTGGATGATCAGCCATGATCGCATTGAATGGCGGAGCAGGCTCAAGGGGCCGAATGGCCTACTCCTGCTCCTATCTTCTATGTTTATGTTCTTATGTTTAACAAATCTGTGCTGGCTTTCCTTAATTAATCCCTGATTATCGTTTCTAAAAGCTTCCCCACTACCGAGGTAAAACTGACTGGCCTGTAGTTACTGGGTTTATCCTTACACCCTTTCTTGAAAAAGGGTGTAACATTTGCAATTCTCCAGTCCTCTGGCACCACCCCTGTATCTAAGGAGGATTGGAAGATTATGGCCAGTACCTCCGCGATTTCCACCTTTACTTCCCTCAGCATCCTAGGATGCATCCCATCTGGTCCAGGTGATTTATCTACTTTAAGTACAGTCAGCCTTTCTCGTACCTCTTTATCAATTTTTATCCCATCCAGTATCTCCACTACCTCCTCCTTCACTGTGTCTTTGGCAGCATCTTCTTACTTGGTGAAGATGTAAAGTACTCGTTTAGTACCTCAGCCATACTCTCTGCCTCCATGCGTAGGTCTCCTTTTTGGTCCCTAATCAGCCCCACACCTCCTCCTATTACCCTTTTACTATTTATATGCCTATAGAGTTGGAAATTCAGGATGAGGTCTTGAACCAGTTGTGTAGCTGCTCTGACAGCTTTGGATGACCAACACCAATTTAAATCAGGGTCTTAAATTCTCTGATAGATGCCAGACTAGCATTGGACTGCTGACTAAGAGACATGACTCTCATACAAACTTTATTTGTGGTAAAAGAAGGGTTTGGGGGGGATACGGGGAGAAGGTGGGTAGGTGGGGTTGAGGATATGGGGAGAAGGTGGGTAGGTGGGGTTGAGGGATATGGGGAGAAGGTGGGGTTGAGGGATATGGGGAGAAGGTGGGGTTGAGGATATGGGGAGAAGGTGGGTAGGTGGGGTTGAGGGATATGGGGAGAAGGTGGGTAGGTGGGGTTGAGGGATATGGGGAGAAGGTGGGTAGGTGGGGTTGGTGATATGGGGAGAAGGTGGGTAGGTGGGGTTGAGGGATATGGGGAGAAGGTGGGTAGGTGGGGTTGGTGATATGGGGAGAAGGTGGGTAGGTGGGGTTGGGGATATGGGGAGAAGGTGGGTAGGTGGGGTTGGGGATATGGGGAGAAGGTGGGGTTGAGGGATATGGGGAGAAGGTGGGTAGGTGGGGTTGGGGATATGGGGAGAAGGTGGGTAGGTGGGGTTGGTGATATGGGGAGAAGGTGGGTAGGTGGGGTTGAGGGATATGGGGAGAAGGTGGGTAGGTGGGGTTGGTGATATGGGGAGAAGGTGGGTAGGTGGGGTTGAGGGATATGGGGAGAAGGTGGGTAGGTGGGGTTGGGGATATGGGGAGAAGGTGGGGTTGAGGGATATGGGGAGAAGGTGGGTAGGTGGGGTTGGGGATATGGGGAGAAGGTGGGTAGGTGGGGTTGGGGATATGGGAAGAAGGTGGGTAGGTGGGGTTGGGGATATGGGGAGAAGGTGGGTAGGTGGGGTTGAGGGATATGGGGAGAAGGTGGGTAGGTGGGGTTGGGGATATGGGGAGAAGGTGGGTAGGTGGGGTTGAGGGATATGGGGAGAAGGTGGGTAGGTGGGGTTGAGGGATATGGGAAGAAGGTGGGTAGGTGGGGTTAATATATGAAAATGATACTGGGTGCTGCTGATAATTTTTATGCACTGAAGCTAAAAGTTTTGATGTGGGATTTGCAAAGATGCTGATCGCTCTCTCCGGAACTTTCCATTTGACAGATGAGTTTGTGTGGAAAGGTTTTCGTGGTCCCGCCGGGCTCATCAATGAAACTTGGCCCCAACTACCGGAGCACATCGATGCAGCATTCCGTATCCATCACAAAACCTCCCCGGGGCATCACGACAGGATGTTCTTCTTCAAGGTAGGCTCCTCGCCGACAGTATCCATGGTTACCCGATCTCCACCAGACCAGCACACCCGCAGCTTTCAGTCAGGCCCTTGTGTGGTGGGAAAAGCCTGAGCGCGGCCTGGAACCTGCTCACTGGTGCTGAGAGACATTGAACCAGGCCAGAGACACCATGAGGCTGATGGCACTGTGATAGGATTCTGGTTAACGGGCACATCTGGCACATGGAGTGTCCGGTACCAGACCCAAGAGAGTGTGCAATATCAGGGAGAGAGACAGGAGGAGTGGGATAGAGAGGAGACAACAAGAGCTTCCATTTATAGATGGCCTTTAACAAAGAAAACAAGACACAAGGCACATCACAAAGAGATTATCAGACAAAAATGGCAAAGCGGAGATATTAAGAGTGGTTACAGAGGTATGTTATAATGATGGTCTTAAAGTAGGAGAAAGAAGTGAGGGAGCCACTCGAGGCCAGATGGCTCTGGAGGGAGGAAGTATGGGGCTGGAATCATAGAACCATCAAATGATACAGCACAGGAGGCCATTCGGCCCATCATACCTGCACCGGCTCTTTGAAAGAGCTCTCCAATTAGTCCCACTCCCCCCTGCTCTTTCCCCGTAGCCCTGTAATTTTTTCTCCCTTCAACTATTTACTCAATTCTCTTTTTACATTTACTATTGAATCTGCTTCCACCGCCCTTTCAGGCAGCGCATTCCAGATCACAAATTATTTCCTCATCTCCCCTCTGGTTCTTTTGCCAATCACCTTAAATCTGAGTCCTCTGGTTACCGACCCTCCTGCCACTGGAAACAGTTTCTCCTTATTTACTCTATCAAAACCCTTCATTGATTTTGAACACCTCTATCAAATCTCCTCTTAACCTTCTCTGCTCTAAGGAGAACAACCCCAGATTCTCCAGTCTCTCCACCCTGGGGTACCGCAGGGATCGGTCCTTGAACCCCAGCTATTCACAATATATATTAATGATCTGGATGAGGGAACTAGATGTAATATCTCCCAGTTTGCAGACGACACAAAGCTGGGTGGGCATGTGTGCTGTGAGGAGGATACCGAGAAACTCCAGTATGATTTGGACAGGTTGGGTGATTGGGCAGAAGCATGGCAGATGCAATATAACGTGGATAAATGCGAGGTTATCCACTTCGGTATCAAAAACAGGAAGGCAGATTATTATCTGAATGGCAATAAATTGGGAGAAGGGGAAGTGCAACGAGACCTGGGTGTCCTTGTGCACCAGTCGCTGAAGGTAAGCATGCAGGTGCAGCAGGCGGTTAAGAAGGCAAATGGTATGTTGGCCTTCGTAGCGAGAGGGTTTGAGTACAGGAACAAGGATGTCTTGCTGCAGTTGTACAGGGCCTTGGTGAGACCACATCTGGAGTATTGTGTGCAGTTTTGGTCGCCTTATCTGAGGAAGGATGTTCTTGCCATGGAGGGAGTGCAGCGAAGATTCACCAGGCTGATACCTGGGATGGCAGGAATGACGTATGAGGAGAGATTGGGTCGATTGGGCTTGTACTCGCTGGAGTTTAGAAGAATGAGAGGGGATCTCATCGAAACTTATAAAATTCTAACAGGACTAGACAGACTAGATGCTGGAAGGATGTTCCCGATGGTCGGGGAGTCCAGAACCAGGGGTCACAGTCTAAGGATAAGGGGTAAGCCATTTAGGACAGAGATGAGGAGGAATTTCTTCACCCAGAGAGTGGTGAACCTGTGGAATTCTCTACCAAAGAAGGCAGTAGAGGCCAATTCATTAAATATATTCAAGAAGGATTTGGATATATTTCTTAAGGCTAGGGGGATCAAGGGATATGGGGAGAAAGCAGGGACAGGGTACTGAATTTGGATGATCAGCCATGATCTCATTGAATGGCGGAGCAGGCTCGAGGGGCCGAATGGCCTACTCCTGCTCCTATCTTCTATGTTTCTATGTAACTGAAGTCCCTCATCCCTGAACCATTCTAGTAAATCTCCTCTGCACCGTCTCCAAGACCTCGACATCCTTCCTAAAGTGTGGTGCCCAGAATTAGAGACAATACTCCAGCTGAGGCCTCACCAGTGTTTTATAAAGGGTTTAGTATAACTTCCTTGCTTTTGTCCTCTGTGCCTCTATTAATAAAGCCCAGGATCCCATCTGCTTTTTAACAGCCTTCTCAACTTGTCCCGCCACCTTCAATGATTTGTGTACATGCACCCCCAGGTCTCTCTGTTCCTGCACACCCTTAACATTGTACCCTTTAGTTCACTCACTGAATTCTCATTGATTCTCAGGGGAACCAGGTCTGGCAATATTACGGCACTACACCAGAAGGCAAGTTCCTGATCCACGATAAATTCCCGGGAATTCCAGATAATCTGGGGGCAGCAGTAGAGTGTCCGAAGGGCGAGTGCATGCAGGATTCCGTGCTCTTTTTTAAAGGTAAGGCCATTTTATGAAGTGGAATGTTTCAATTCTCTCACTATGGAAATCGATATAGACATATTCAGGTGAAGGGCAGTGGCCGGTCAGAACCTGACCCGTGCAGACCAGTTATTGGGGTTTTAACATCCACAAAATATAGGATCCGGGAGGGAGGGAATTCAGGAGAAACTTGTTTACCCAGAGAGTGGTGAGGGTGTGGAGCTCACCGCTACGAAGAGTGGTTGAGGCTACAGGTATGGATGCATTTAGGGGGAAGCCACGTGAGTGTGTGGGGAGCGGGAGGATGTGTTGATGGGGTTGGTTGGGGTGGGGTGGGTGTGGAGCGTGGGCACCGGCATGGGGCAGTTGGGTTGGGTGTCCTGGTTCTGTGCTGTGCATTCTATGTGGCACCAGGAACAGTCAAAGGAAGGGAATCATCAGAACAGCAGTTATATAGTTTTTTTGATATATATATATATAAATGACCTGGATATTGGAATTCAGAGTAGAATTTCTAAATTTGCCGATGACACCAAACTTGGGGGTGTGGCAAACAGTGAGGATACCAATCGACTGCAACAGGACATAGAAAGGCTAGCAGAATGGGCAGACAAGTGGCAGATGGAATTTAATACAGAGAAGTGTGAGGTGATGCATTTTGGCAGAAGGAACAGGGAGAGGCAATATACACTTAATGGCACAGTTTTAAAGAGTGTGCAGGGACAGAGGGACCTGGGAGTTAATGTGCATCGGTCCCTGAAGGTGGCGGGACATATTGAGAGAGTGATTAGCAAAGCATATGGGATCTTGGACTTCATAAATAGAGGTATTGAGTACAAAAGTAGAGACGTTATGCTGAACCTTTATAAAGCGCTGGTTAGGCCACAACTGGAGTATTGCGTCCAGTTCTGGTCACCACACTTTAGGAAGGATGTGAAGGCCCTTGAGAGGGTGCAGAGGAGATTTACCAGAATAGTTCCGGGGATGGGGGATCTTAGCTACAAGGACAGGTTGGAGAAGCTGGATTTGTTTTCATTAGAGCAAAGGAGGTTGAGGGGTGATTTGATAGAGGTGTACAAGATTATGACGGGTTTGGACAGGCTAGACGGGGAAAGGCTGTTCCCACTAGTTGATGGTACAATGATTAGGGGACACAGATTTAAGGTTTTGGGCAAGAGATACAGGGGGGACGTGAAGAAAAACTTTTTTATGCAGCGAGTGGTGAGGACCTGGAACTCGCTGCTGACGGAAGTGGTGGAAGCGGAGATACTCAGGGCTTGATTTTAACGCAGCCGACAGGCGGGCTTTTAGGCGTGCGGGGGGTTAAAATCGCAAACCCTGGGGGTCGGGACCCCCCCCTCCTGCCTGGTTCCCGCCTCCACGCCATTTTAACCTAGGTGTGTCTGATTGACCCGAATCAATCCCGCCTGCAACAGACGGGACTGGTCTTTAGGGCCCTTGAACAGCACTGATTGGCCTTTGTAATCCCATTTTAACAGGCCCTTGCCTGTTTAACCCTTTTCCCACGTAAAACACGCCTGGTGGGGATCACGCCTGTGAAACCTGGTGGGAGCACTATTGGCTTGCTGACTATCGCGAAATGACACACGCCACGACTGCAGAAGTTGCCATCAGACAACTGATGGCATTTTTACAAAATACACAGCATTTCACCCAAGTGACTACCCTTGTGACTATTTGTGCTTTATTTTCCTCTTACGCGTGCTCCTACGTAGTGGTTCCCCTGTGGCTTCAGCAGATGTGGAGGCCCCTTGCTCACTTTCCTGCTGCTCCTGTCTCAACACCTTTGGTGGGCGTCCTCTGGGATGGTGAGCCTGTGAGGGCTCGCCAGCAGTCTGCTGCTCCTGCGGCTGTGCAGGGGTTGAGACCTCTATCTCCGTTAGGTGTGTACTCCGGCGGGGCTCTGACCGAGGGCTCTGCAGTGGCATGGAAGTGTGAGCGCTTGGAGAGGAGCCCCCACTTCCTTGAGGTCTGCCACCAACCTCCCTCTCATGGGTCAGGTCCCCCTCAGTGCCTGCAAGTGGCTGGAGAGCAGCTTGCTGCACATCAGGGGGGCCATGGGGACCCGTATCTACAATGGCAGTCCTACTCAGAAGGACTTCCATGAAGGTCTGGTTTCTCTGTTCAATAGATGCCCATCGCTCCTCAAGAGATGTCATTCTATTCTGAACACTCACCATGTTTTCCATACCCTGGCGACTAACCTCCTCCATGGCCGTAGCCCTCCTCTCCTCTACCATAGCCAGCCTTACCACGGAGGCAGCAATCATTTCCACGTAGGTAGCCATCCTTTCCGTGTTCATGCGTTCATGCGCCAATGACTCCACAAAGGCTCTGCTCATGTTCGCAATGGACTCCTCCATTCGCTCCACACTTGCAGTGACCCTAGAGACAAAACCTGCCAGAGACTCCTGCATCTGTGCCTGGAGTTCCATCACCTCTGATCTTACAGATGGACCCAGAGGCAGAGGGTCGACATGCAGCTGAGCCGAGCTGGCAGAGTCCTGCGCCCTCCGACGAGGACTCTCCACTGCTGTCCCTGTCTCCACAATCTGCTGATGCTCACTTGTGAGCTGTGATACATCAGGTGACAACTTTACTGTATGTCCCGAAGGTCCCACCGAGGTGTGAGTGTCTGCGCTGGTGCTGGGTGCACTTTATTTCTGATGACGCTGCACCCTCAGGGGTTGCAGATTCCTCTGAGGATTCTGGCTGCTCAGGCTCTTCCTCCTGCAGAGTGGGGACGGGGTCTCTCGATGGTCCTGTGGGGGAGTCAAGGAAAAAGTTAGAGTTGTGATGCCAAGGTTACATGCACACTGCATTTTGCAGATGATCATAAGTCCATATGATGTAGCTTCAGAATCATTATCAGCGACTCATGCAATGCCAATGAGAGAGATGGAAAACTATTCTGTCACCAGCTTGCGGGGATGCTCCAGTCTGTCCTTCCCCAACGTCCACATCTCGGTCAGCCCCGGCAATTTCCAGGACGCCTTCCTCCCAGGGGGTGAGCTGGGCTAATGAGGGCGGCCCTCCTCCTGTCCTGGCTCGCTCTCTCCTGTTGTGAGCTCTCTTTTCCTGCAATGAGGGAGACAAGTGGAGGTTGAGTGAGAATTAAGGGGTGAGTGTAGATATTCCATAGCATAGATACTTAGAAGGAGACAAAGATGGAGTGAGGTTGCAATACCAAGGGCCCTCCCTGTGTGTTGTCAGTTGTGTTCAAAGCATCAGAGTGAGAGGGAGTGTGAGGGCTGCATGGTGGCATAGTTCTGTGAATGTGAGCATAGAGAGAGAGAGGGAATGGGTAAGGGTGCATGGATGTGAGTGTCTAGTGGGATGTGCAGGAAGAGATTGCTAAAGCTGAGTGCTGGTGAGGAAAGGCAATGGGGATCAGATTGAGGGTGATGGAAACATCATACAGCACGTACTTTTCCAGTGCGAAGGTGGTCATGGAATCTTTTCCTGCACTGCAACCACGTTCTTCATGTGAGCCCCAAGCAGTTGACTTGACCTGCCACCTGGAGCCACACAGCCTTGGTCTGACTGGGAGGCCTCTTCCTCCCTGAAGAAGGGAACAGGACCTCCCTGTGGGCCCTAGCACCATCCAGTAATGCCTGCAGTGAAGCCTCGTCAAATTTGGGGGCAGATCTGGCCCTCCCGCTGGCTGCTGCTCCTGCAGGCTCCTGTGCCATCTTAATGGTGAAGTTTGGGAGCCTGCAGAGGAAGCAAGGCTTGCTGTGGCCCTTAAAAGCAGCAGCAATGATGACGTCATATTCTGCGACTTTCTGACTAGAAATACTTAATTGGCCAATTGAGTTAAAATTGCATCAATCTCATAGACCCATTTAGAATCGTGTGGGAATCACTAAATTTGGGGAACCCGCCAATTCCCCGCACCTGAGATAAAATCGATCCCTACGAGTCGGAATGGGGACTGAAGCTAGAGTTTCCCTCAGCGTAAGCGTCTCAAGCAGTGTCCATTCCATCACAGTGCAGCACTACTTTGGATTTCACCGTCACCACTCAGCCAGTCTGCCTTTTATGGGGGAGGGGGGGGCAATTCAGCCTGGGTTCCCGACCCGATCGCTATGCAGTGACTCCTGTACAAAGTCTTTGTGTAGATGTCTGACGCTGGGCTTGCTTGTGAAACATGGTGACACTCACTCACTAACATCAGACATGGAGTATGTCCGACTTCTTTAGAAAGATAGACTTGCATTTCTATAGCGCCCTTCATGACCTCAGGAAGTCCCAAAGTGCTTTACAACCAACAAAGTACTTTTTGAAGTGCAGTCACTGTAAGCACACAGCAAGATCCCACAAACAGCAATGTGATGATAACCAGATCATCTGTTTTTTAGTGATGTTGATTGAGGGATAAATATTGGCCCCAGGGCACCGGGAGAACTCCCCCTGCTCTTCTTCGAAATAGTGGCCGTGGGATCTTTTACGTCCACTTGAGAGCGCAGACGGGGCCTTGGTTTAAAGTTTCATCCGAAAGGTGGCACCTCTGACAGTGCAGCACTCCCTCAGTACTGCACTGCGAGTGTCGGCCTGGATTTCTGTGCTCAAGTCTCTGGAGTGGGACTTGAACCCACGACCTTCTAACTCAGAGGCAAGGGTGCTGCCCACTGAGCCACAGCCTACAGATCCCCATCCTGCAGACTGTTCCTATTCACTTTGTGTTCCCGCACTTTGAAATCCTGCGGTGTCCGAGCCTTCAGGCAAGGAGGGGGCAAAGGAATAAACTCTCTGATTCTCTGTGCAGGAGATACGGTGTACCTGCTGGATCTCAGCACAAACACGGTGAAGGAGAAGACATGGCCAGAGGTTCATCATTGCACGTCCGGAATGAGGTGGATTGACAGATACTACTGCTTCCAAGGAACAAATTTCACTCGCTTCAATCCCATCACTGGCGAGGTTCCTTGGGGATACCCAAAGGATGCGCGGGACTACTTCATGAGATGTGAAGGACGAGGTCAGAGATTTGCTATTGTTTATAAGAACATAAGAAATAGAGCAGGATTCGGCCCCTTGAGCCTGCTCCGCCACACGGCCCCTCGAGCCTGCTCCGCCACACGGCCCCTCGAGCCTGCTCCGCCACACGGCCCCTCGAGCCTGCTCCGCCACACGGCCCCTCGAGCCTGCTCCGCCACATGGCCCCTCGAGCCTGCTCCGCCACACGGCCCCTCGAGCCTGCTCCGACACACGGCCCCTCGAGCCTGCTCCGCCACACGGCCCCTCGAGCCTGCTCCGCCACACGGCCCCTCGAGCCTGCTCCGCCACACGGCCCCTCGAGCCTGCTCCGCCACACGGCCCCTCGAGCCTGCTCCGCCACACGGCCCCTCGAGCCTGCTCCGACACACGGCCCCTCGAGCCTGCTCCGCCACACGGCCCCTCGAGCCTGCTCCGCCACACGGCCCCTCGAGCCTGCTCCGCCACACGGCCCCTCGAGCCTGCTCCGCCATTCAATAAAATCATGGCTGATCTTTGACCTCAACTCCACTTTCCCGCCCGATCCCCATATCCCTCGATTCCCCATGAGTCCAAAAATCTATCGATCTCGGCCTTGAATATACTCAACGACTGAGCCTCCACAGCCCTCTGGGGCAGAGAATTCCAAAGATTCACCGCCCTCTGAGTGAAGAAATTTCTCCTCATCTCAGTCCTAAATGGCCGACCCCTTATTCTGAGACTGTGACCCCTGGTTCTAGACTCCCCAGCCAGGGGGAAACATCCTCCCTGCATCTACCCTGTCAAACCCTGTAAGAATTTTGTTCCTGTTTCAGAGGCAATGAAACATCGAGTTACACAGAATGTACAGCACAGAAACAGGCCATTCGGCCCAACTGGTCCGTGCCAGTGTTCATGCTCCACACAAAACTTCTCCCACCCCTCCCCATCTCACCCGAGCAGCATATCCTTCTATTCCTTTCTCCCTCGTGTGCTCGGAGCAGCACCCCATCTCTCAGTGGGAGTGGCGCTGCAGGGATCAGTAAGACCCCAGGTTTCATTCCTAGTGTCAGCTGATCTCCGCCAGGACCATGGGGGAGGGGGGAGTCGGAGGAGGGAATGGGAGAAAAGCGGCTACACCTGGCCTCAGTGGCCCCGAGTTACTGAGGGTGGAAATATAACATGATTTTCACTCTTGGTCACTGACTGGTGACTCCTGTGTCTGTGTGGACATAGAATCACAGAATCACAGAAACCCCACAGTGCAGATAGAGGCCATTTCGGCCCATCGAGCCTGCACCGACACATATCCCACCCGATCCCCATAACCCAACGTATTTAATCCCCCTAACACTAAGGGTCAATTTATCATAGCCAATCAACCTAGCCCGCACATCTTTGGACTGTGGGAGGAAACCGGAGCACCCGGAGGAAACCCACGCAAACACGGGGAGAATGTGCAAACTCCACACAGACAGTCACCCGAGGCCGGATTCGAACCCGGGTCTCTGGCGCTGTGAGGCAACAGTGCTAACCACTATGCCACCGTGCTGCCCTGGGTGGGGAAAGGCTGGGCAAACCGTAATGGTCCCCACAGTAGAATAGCTGGAGAATATTCATTGTCCCCGCAGGGAAGCTCTTTCCCCGCAGGGTGCTGTCCCCACAGGGTGCTGTCCCCACAGGGTGCTCTTTCCCCACAGGGTGCTGTCCCTACACGGTGCTCTTTCCCCACAGGGTGCTGTCCCCACAGGGTGCTGTCCCCGCAGGGTGCTCTTTCCCCACAGGGTGCTGTCCCCACAGGGTGCTGTCCCCACAGGGTGCTCTTTCCCCACAGGGTGCTGTCGCTACAGGGTGCTCTTTCCCCGCAGGGTGCTGTCCCCACAGGGTGCTCTTTCCCCACAGGGTGCTCTTTCCCCGCAGGGTACTGTCCCTACAGGGTGCTGTCCCCACAGGGTGCTGTCCCTATAGGGTGCTCTTTCCCGGCAGGGTGCTGTCCCTACAGGGTGCTGTCCCTACAGGGTGCTCTTTCCCCACAGGGTGCTGTCCCCACAGGGTGCTCTTTCCCCACAGGGTGCTCTTTCCCCACAGGGGGCTCTTTCTCCACAGGGTGCTGTCCCCACAGGGTGCTCTTTCCCCACAGGCTGCTCTTTCCCCACAGGGTGCTGTCCCTACAGGGTGCTCTTTCCCCACAGGGTGCTGACCCCACAGGGTGCTGTCCCCACAGGGTGCTGTCCCCACAGGGTGCTCTTTCCCCACAGGGTGCTCTTTCCCCACAGGGTGCTGACCCCACAGGGTGCTCTTTCCCCACAGGGTGCTGACCCTGCAGGGTGCTGTTCCCCCACAGGGTGCTGTCCCCACAGGGTGCTGTCCCCGCAGGGTGCTGACCCAGCAGGCTGCTGTCCCCACAGGGTGCTCTTTCCCCGCAGGGTGCTCTTTCCCCGCAGGGTGCTGTTCCCCACACAGGGTGCACTTTCCCCACAGGGTGCTTTTTCCCCGCAGGGTGCTGTCCCCACAGTTGTCAATGTGACTGTTACTAATCCAACTGATTCATGTTGTTGGATCTTTCAATCAAACAGGTCATGGGCACAGGAACAAATCAGCAGCTGGTTCCATCCACGACCGCTGCAGTAACCGATCATTCGACGAGTTCAATGAGGATCAGCTGGGAAGGATCTATGCATTCCGAGGTGAGCGCCACACTCGGGTGATCAGGGGCCCGTATCAATGGGGGTTCGAATGGAGCAAACAGGGAATGATGTCAAAGCACCTGTGTGTCTGAAACTTCACTTTAAGAGCAAAGGACCTGCATCAGTGAGTAAATGCCCCGTCCAGTGTCACCCTGAGCCCGACAGTTCAGGACGGTCCCAGGCAGCGTGGTGGCATAGTGGTTAGCACTGTTGCCTCACAGCGCCAGGGACCCGGGTTCAAATCCGGCCTCGGGTGACTGTCTGTGTGGAGTTTGCACATTCTCCCCGTGTTTGCGTGGGTTTCCTCCGGGTGCTCCGGTTTCCTCCCACAGTCCAAAGATGTGCGGGTTAGGTTGATTGGCCATGATAAAAATTGGCCCTTAGTGTTAGGGGGGATTAAATACATGGGGTTACGGGGTTATGGGGATAGGGCTTGGGTGGGATGGCTGTCGGTGTAGGGACCGGGTGCTAGGGTTTGGATGATCAGCCATGATCTCGTTGAATGGCGGAGCAGGCTCGAAGGGCCGAATGGCCTACTCCTGCTCCTATCTTCTATGTTTCTATGTTCCATCGCTGGCCTGCACTGACAGACGATCTCAGTCAGATCACCAGACTTTCCTCAGCTCCTGGGGTAAGCCATGTAGGACTGAGATGAAGAGGAATTTCTTCACCCAGGGAGTGGTGAACCTGTGGAATTCTCTGCCACAGAAGGCAGTTGAGGCCAATTCATTAAATATATTCAAGAAGGAGTTGGATATATTTCTTGAGGCTAAAGGAATCAAGGGATATGGGGAGAAGGCAGGGACCGGGTACTGAATTTGGATGATCAGCCATGATCGCATTGAATAGCGGAGCAGGCTCGAGGGGCCGAATGGCCTACTCCTGCTCCTATCTTCTATGTTTCTATGTTAAGAAGGGAATATTCAATGTGGTTCCTGTTCCTGGTCACTCTCCAGTGACTCCTGCGGGAAAGTGCACGTCAACGTTCTCTCTAAGCTGCGCGCATGCGCGGCCGAGCAGTAATCTGCAAGGTATGGACAGGCCACTCACAAGCTTTTCCAAGCTGGGTCAAAATCCTGGAACTCCCTCCCTAACAGCACTGTGGGAGCACCTTCACCACACGGACTGCAGCGGTTCAAGAAGGCGGCTCACCACCACCTTCTCAAGGGGCAACTAGGGATGGGCAATAAATGCAGGCCTTGCCAGCGACGCCAACATCCCATATTTTAAACAAATACCGCGCGTGCACAGAAATTTATAGGGACCCCGCATAGAAATAAGCAGGCCACGGAGAACAAAGACAATTTAGAGGGTATATTGGTGCACGTATGTCTGACTAGCATATAGGAGCAGAAAAGAGGAATAAGGTGCATAGAGGAGTGAGTGTGTTGGATAGTACTAGAGAAGAAAGTAGTACTGGAGGCGGAAGTAGTACCATATTAGATAGGAGCAGACTAAGAAAGACTATGAAAAATTCAAAAATGGGTTTAGAATGCATGTATGTAAACACACAAAGTGTGGTGAATAAGGTTGGAGAGCTAAAAGCACAATTGGCCGTGTGGCAATATGATGATGTGGCAATAACAGACACATGGCTTAAAAACGGTGAGGACTGGGCACTTAATATTCAAGGGTACAAGGTGTTCAGAAAAGATAGGGAAGGAAAAAAGGGAGGTGGGTGGCAGTGCTGATTAAGGAAGACATTGTAGTGTTGGAAAGGAAGGATGTTCTTGAGGGGACAAGGACAGAATCCATTTGGTTAGAGTTGAGGAGCAAAAAGGGTATGATCACACTATTGGGGGTATTCTACAGGCCTCCAAATAGTGAGAGGGAGGTAGAGGAGCAAATCTGCAGGGAAATCACAGAGATATGCAACAGCTATAGAGTGCTGATATTGGGGGACTTTAATTACCCAAATATCGATTGGGATAATGCTAGGGGAAAGGGAAAGGAGGGGGAGGAATTTCTGAAATGTGTTCAGGAGAATTTCCTTGACCAATATGTTCTTGGCCCAACTAGGAAGGAGGCATTGCTGGACCTGGTGCTGGGGAATGAGCCAGGTCGACTAAGTGTCTGTGGGAGAACACTTGGGTACGAGTGATCATCGTATCATAAGATTTAGATTAGCAATGGATAGGAGAAAGGAACAATCTAGAGTGGAACTTCTGAAATGGAATAGGGCTAACTTCAATGGGATGCGAAAGGATCTAGCCAGGTTAAAATGGAACCAAAGACTGACAGGAAAAACTGTAACGGAACAATGGGTGATCTTTAAGGAGGAGGTGTTCCAAGTACAGGCTAGGTACATTCCAACAAGAGGGAAGGGTAAGGGAACTAAAGCAAGGGCTCCTTGGATGACGAGGGACATAGAGAAGATGATGAAACAAAAAAAAGAGGGTGTATGATGCATGTCAGGTGATTCTTCAAGACCGAATACAATAAGTTGAGAGGGGAAGTGAAGATGAAAGTAAGATTGGCAGAGACAGAGGGACCTGGGAGTTAATGTGCATAGGTCCCTGAAGGTGGCGGGACATATTGAGAGAGTGGTTAGCAAAGCATATGGGATCTTGGGCTTCATAAATAGAGGTATTGAGTACAAAAGTAGAGAAGTTATGCTGAACCTTTATAAATCGCTGGTTAGGCCACAACTGGAGTATTGCGTCCAGTTCTGGTCACCACACTTTAGGAAGGATGTGAAGGCCCTTGAGAGGGTGCAGAGGAGATTTACCAGAATGGTTCCGGGGATGGGGGATCTTAGCTACAAGGACAGGTTGGAGAAGCTGGATTTGTTTTCATTAGAGCAAAGGAGGTTGAGGGGTGATTTGATGGAGGTGTACAAGATTATGACGGGTTTGGACAGGCTAGATGGGGAAAGGCTGTTCCCACTAGTTGATGGTACAAGGACTAGGGGACACAGATTTAAGGTTTTGGGCAAGAGATACAGGGGGTATGTGAGGAAAAACTTTTTTACGCAGCGAGTGGTGAGGACCTGGAACTCGCTGCCGACGGAAGTGGTGGAAGCGGAGACATCAATGTTTTCAAGGGGAGGCTGGATAGGCACTTGAGGGAAATAAACTTGCAGGGCTCCGGGGATAGAGCGGGGGAATGGGACTGACTGGATTGCTCCACAGAGAGCCGGCACGGACTCGATGGGCCGAATGGCCTCCTTCTGTGCCGTATGACTCTATGGGCAGGATTTTCATTGGGCCGTGGAGGCGGGATTGGAGGTGTGTGGGGGGTTAAAATCCCAAACTCGGGGGACACGAACCCATCCCATTCAGATGAATACGTGGCTAGAGGAATGGTGCAAGGGGGAGGGATTCAAATTCCTGGGACATTGGAACTGGTTCTGGGGGAGGGGTGACCAGTACAAACCGGACGGTCTGCACCTGGGCAGGACCGGGACCGATGTCCTTGGGGGAGTGTTTGCTAGTGCTGTTGGGGAGGATTTAAACTAAAATGGCAGGGGTTTGGGAACCTGAGCAGGGAGACAGAGGAAAGGGAAACAAGGATAGAAGCAAAAGACGAGGAGAAAAACAGTGGGCAGACAGAGAATTCAAGTGTTTAAGCCAAACATGGCCACAGTAAATAATTCTAAACGGTCTAAGAGCGTTAAAAAAACAAGCCTGAAGGCTTTGTGTTTTAATGCGAGGAGCATTCGAAATAAGGTGGATGAATTAGCTGCGGAAATAGAGGTAAATGAATATGATATGATTGGGATTACGAAAACATGGCTCCAGGGTGACCAGGGCTGGGAACTCAACATCCAGGGGTATTCAATATTCAGGATAGGCAAAAAGGAAAAGGAGGTGAGGTAGCATTGCTGGTTAAAGAGGGGATTAACACATTTGTAAGGAAGGATATTAGCTCTGATGATGTGGAATCTGTATGGGTAGAAATGAGAAATACCAAGGGGCAGATAACGTTAGTGGGAGTGGTGTATAGACCCCCAAACAGTAATGCGGAGGTTGGGGGTGGCATTAAACGGGAAATTAGAGACGTGTGCAATAAGGGCACAGCAGTTATCATGGGTGACTTTAATCTACATATAGATTGGGCTAACCCAATTAGTAACAATACTGTGGAGGAGGAATTCCTGGAGTGTATACGGGATGGTTTCCTGGACCAATATGTCGATAAGCCAACTAGGGATCAGGCCATTTTAGACTGGGTATTATGTAATGAGAAAGGATTAATTAGCAATCTTGTTATGCGAGGCCCCTTGGGTCGGAGCGATCATAACATGATAGAATTCTTCATTAAGATGGAGAGTGAAGTAGTTGACTCAGAGACTAGGGTCCTGAATTTAAATAAAGGAAACTATGATGGTATGAGGCGCGAGTTGGGTAGGATTGATTAGGGAATGTCACTTAAAGGGTTGATGGTGGATAAGCAATGGCAAACATTCAAAGATCACATGGATGAACTACAGAATTTGTTCATCCCAGTTTGGCATAAAAATAAAACAAAAAAGGTGACTCAACCGTGGCTAACGAGGGAAATTAGGGTTAACGTAAGATCCAAAGAGAGGACATATAAATTGGCTAGAAAAAGCAGCAAACCTGAGGATTGGGAGCAGTTTAGGATTCAACAAAGGAGGACAAAGGGATTAATTAAGAGGGGGAAAATAGAGTATGAGAGTAAACTTGCAGGGAACATAAAAACTGACTGTAAAAGCTTTTATAGATATGTGAAGAGAAAAAGATTGGTGAAGTCAAGCGTAGGTCCCTTACAGTCAGAATCAGGGGAATTTATAATGGGGAACAAAGAAATGGCGGACCAATTAAATACATATTTTGGTTCTGTCTTCACAAAGGAGGACACAAATAACCTCCCAGAGATGTCGGGGAACATACGGTATAATGAGAGGGAGGAACTGAAAGACATCAGTATTTGCAGGGAAATGGTGTTGGGGAAATTGACGGGATTAAAGGCCGATAAATCCCCAGGGCCTGATAATCTACATCCGAGGGTACTTAAGGAAGTGGCCCTAGAGATAGTAGATGCATTACTGGTCATCTTCCAGAACTCGCTAGACTCTGGAACAGTACCCATGGATTGGAGGGTAGCTAATGTTACCCCACTATTCAAAAAAGGTGGTAGAGAAAAAACGGGGAATTATAGACCGGTGAGCTTGACATCGGTAGTGGGGAAAATGCTAGAGTCCATTATAAAGGATGTAATAGCAGAACACTTGGAGAATAGTGACAGGATCGGACAAAGTCAACATGGATTTACGAAAGGTAAATCGTGCTTGACTAATCTACTGGAATTTTTTGAGGATGTAACTGGTAAAATAGATAAGGGAGAACCAGTGGATGTGGTGTATTTGGACTTTCAAAAGCCTTTCGATCAGGTCCCGCATAAGAGACTAGCGTGCAAAGTTAAGGCACGTGGGATTGGAGGCAAGGTATTGACTTGGATAGAGAACTGGTTGGCGGACAGAAAGCAAAGAGTCGGAATTAACGGGTTGTTCTCCGAGTGGCAGGCAGTGACTAGCGGGGTACCGCAGGGATCGGTCCTAGGACCCCAGCTATTCACAATATATATTAATAATGATCTAGACGAGGGAATTGGATGTAATATCTCAAAATTTGCAGATGACACAAAGCTGGGTGGGAGAGTGTGCTGGGAGGAGGATGCCCTGGAAATCCAGTATGATCTGGACAGGTTGGGTGATTGGGCAGAAACATGGCAGATGCAATATAATGTGGATAAATGCAAGATTATCCACTTTGGTGGTAAAAACAGGAAGGCAGATTATTATCTGAATGGCAATAGATTGGGAGAAGGGGAAGTGCAACGAGACCTGGGGGTCCTTGTGCACCAGTCGCTGAAAGTAAGCATGCAGGTGTAGCAGGCGGTTAAGAAGGCAAATGGTATGTTGGCCTTCATAGCGAGAGGGTTCGAGTACAGGAACAAGGATGTCTTGCTGCAGTTGTACAGGGCCTTGGTGAGACCACACCTTGAGTATTGTGTGCAGTTTTGGTCGCCTTATCTGAGGAAGGATGTTCTTGCCATGGAAGAAGTGCAGCGAAGATTCACCAGGCTGATACCTGGGATGGCAGGAATGACGTACGAGGAGAGATTGGGTCGATTGGGCGTGTACTCGCTGGAGTTTAGAAGAATGAGAGGGGATCTCATTGAAACTTATAAAATTCTGTCAGGACTAGACAGATTAGATGCAGGAAGGATGTTCCCGATGGCCGGGGAGTCCAGAACCAGGGGTCACAGCCTAAGGATAAGGGGTAAGCCATTTAGTACTGAGATGAGGAGGAATTTCTCCACCCAGAGAGTGGTGAACCTGTGGAATTCTCTACCACAGAGGGCAATGGAGGCCAGTTCATTAAATATATTCAAGAAGGAGTTGGATATATTTCTTAAGGCTAAAGGGATCAAGGGATATGGCGAGAAGGCAGGGACAGGGTACTGAATTTGAATGATCAGCCATGATCTCGTTGAATGGCGGAGCAGGCCCGAGGGGCCGAATGGCTGACTCCTGCTCCTATCTTCTATGTTTCTATGTTTCTATGTATCCCGCCCCCAACCCGCCTCCATGCCAGTTTCAAAGGAGGCGGGTACCCGCCCCGTACTGGGACCCGCCTCCCCGAGGCAGGAAGGGGATTAGTGCCAATTAACTGCCTGTTAACAGGCAGTTTTTAGCCTAATCCCTATTTTTAATGTTGAAGTGTGGGATTCCCAATGGCTCCAAACCACGCCAAGTTAGCAAGGCAGACCGTCGGGCTGAAGGGCCTGGAGGGGTCGAGATGTCCGGTGTTCAGGTGAGTGATGGGTGCATGAGTGCAAAGGTAAGTGTGTTTGGTGTGTGTAAAGTGTTTAAAGAAGTTCTACTAACCTTTACTTACCTTTACAGCCTTCCTTCCTTCAGGTCTCGGGAGTCCCTCATCTCACCGGCACAGAAAGCAGAATGGCCGCGAGCTGTCAAAAGTTGCAGCATTCAGCTTTCTGTTCCGGAGAGATCTCTAAATCAGCCTGAGAGGAAGGAATTAACTTAGAGTACAGATTGTCAGTGTTTGATAGCTTCAAACAGCTGTGAAACGCTGATATTTCATCTGTCAAAAGGTCTTGACAGATGAACTATCAATCTGTGACGTCACCTGTTGCCGGGTGGCCCTTAATTGGCCTGCTGAGCCCGCTGGGCAGGCTCAACAAGGTCAATCAAGTCAAAATCATGTGGGTTGGCTAGAACTCGTTGGAGGCGGGACTACAACCCCGAAAGTTGTAGTCCCGCCTCCTACCCGACTCCTCAATGAAAATCCAGCCATATACCTCTATGAAAGGAGAAGGTTCGGTTGTGAGGCCCCTCACAGTCAGATATCCTTGCAGCAGCAACCTCTCCAGGTTCACACCAGAACGGCCACTTGAAAGAGACAGCAGGGGACCCGTGTCCCCCAGCAGGGAGTCAGCATCTTTAGTAACAATGGTGGGGAGAGCAGGGTGAAGCTAGTGAGACACTGAGGCCCAGGGGCCTGCTCCCTAGTGAGCAGAGAGGCTTCTCGCAGGTGCCGGACTCAGTGTGAGCACTAGTCCTTTCATGCCCAGCGTCTCATCTACATTTCCTCTTGGCCACTTCTGCACTAAACTTGTGCTTCTGGTTACCTTCCAGAAAGCTGGTACTTCCGCCTGGACTCGAAACGAGATGGCTGGCACGCCTGGCCAACAAATTCCAGCTGGCCATCCCTGCACGGAAAGATAGACGGAGTCTTCAGCTGGAACATGAACATGTACTTCATCCAGGCAAGTCGCAGGTCCTAGACTGGACACACCTTCGGAGATCTGCAGGATCGGATCCCTGATGTCAGCAGGCGCGTTCGTCACCGTGTGTTCATTTCTGACGCTCCCTCGGTCTCTATTTCTGACGCTCCCTCGGTCTCTATTTCTGACGCTCCCTCGGCCTCTATTTCTGACGCTCCCTCGGTCTCTATTTCTGACGCTCCCTCGGTCTCTATTTCTGACGCTCCCTCGGTCTCTATTTCTGACGCTCCCTCGGTCTCTATTTCTGACGCTCCCTCGGCCTCTATTTCTGACGCTCCCTCGGCCTCTATTTCTGACGCTCCCTCGGCCTCTATTTCTGACGCTCCCTCGGCCTCTATTTCTGACGCTCCCTCGGCCTCTATTTCTGACGCTCCCTCGGCCTCCATTTCTGACGCTCCCTCGGTCTCCATTTCTGACGCTCCCTCGGTCTCCATTTCTGACGCTCCCTCGGTCTCCATTTCTGACGCTCCCTCGGTCTCCATTTCTGACGCTCCCTCGGCCTCCATTTCTGACGCTCCCTCGGCCTCTATTTCTGACGCTCCCTCGGCCTCTATTTCTGACGCTCCCTCGGCCTCTATTTCTGACGCTCCCTCGGCCTCTATTTCTGACGCTCCCTCGGCCTCCATTTCTGACGCTCCCTCGGTCTCCATTTCTGACGCTCCCTCGGTCTCCATTTCTGACGCTCCCTCGGTCTCCATTTCTGACGCTCCCTCGGTCTCCATTTCTGACGCTCCCTCGGTCTCCATTTCTGACGCTCCCTCGGTCTCCATTTCTGACGCTCCCTCGGTCTCCATTTCTGACGCTCCCTCGGTCTCCATTTCTGACGCTCCCTCGGCCTCCATTTCTGACGCTCCCTCGGTCTCCATTTCTGACGCTCCCTCGGTCTCCATTTCTGACGCTCCCTCGGTCTCCATTTCTGACGCTCCCTCGGTCTCTATTTCTGACGCTCCCTCGGTCTCCATTTCTGACGCTCCCTCGGTCTCCATTTCTGACGCTCCCTCGGTCTCCATTTCTGACGCTCCCTCGGTCTCTATTTCTGACGCTCCCTCGGTCTCTATTTCTGACGCTCCCTGGGTCTCTATTTCTGACGCTCCCTGGGTCTCTATTTCTGACGCTCCCTCGGTCTCTATTTCTGACGCTCCCTCGGTCTCTATTTCTGACGCTCCCTGGGTCTCTATTTCTGACGCTCCCTGGGTCTCTATTTCTGACGCTCCCTGGGTCTCTATTTCTGACGTTCCCTCGGTCTCTATTTCTGACGCTCCCTCGGTCTCTATTTCTGACGCTCCCTCGGTCTCTATTTCTGACGCTCCCTCGGTCTCTATTTCTGACGCTCCCTGGGTCTCTATTTCTGACGCTCCCTGGGTCTCTATTTCTGACGTTCCCTCGGTCTCTATTTCTGACGCTCCCTCGGTCTCTATTTCTGACGCTCCCTCGGTCTCTATTTCTGACGCTCCCTCGGTCTCTATTTCTGATGCTCCCTCGGTCTCTATTTCTGACGCTCCCTCGGTCTCTATTTCTGATGCTCCCTCGGTCTCTATTTCTGACGGTCCCTCGGTCTCTATTTCTGACGGTCCCTCGGTCTCTATTTCTGACGCTCCCTCAGTATGTGTCTATTCTGTTTCTCACTGATAACGATGAGGGAGGATTGCTGATTTCCTGGGAATGCTGGGTGAGGCAGTGCTGGAAATAATACAATGAAAATAGTGTCAAACTAGCCCAAGGTGTCGTCTATTCTCACCGCTCCTTTGATTTGCAGGGGTCACAGCTGTTCATATACAAAGCTGAGGCACATTACTCGCTGATTAAGGGATATCCCAAACCTGTCACCGAAGAACTGGGAATTCCTGCTGAAGGTGTCAGTGCGACATTCATCTGTCCAGAAACTGCCCTCCTCTACGTGATCTTGGGTAAGACAAATGTACATGTTGGACAATCTCTGTGGAATATTGCCAGCCTGTTCCCTCAGTTAGCAGCAGTGGGACACTGTCAATGTTCAGGTGGGGAGGAAGGAATTTTCCTGGAGCGAGTTAGGGAGGTAGCGAAGCAGGCAGAGAGCAGATAACCAGCTGACAATTACTTCAATTTTCGGAAATCAGTTGCCGAAGTTCCAGAGGTGAGATTGTAAAGCAATTTCAGGATGGTTGAAGTTTGGCCAATTAGCTCAACTGGACGGAAAATTTTGTCGGCAATAGGAAGTGGCTCAGTGGGCAACACTCTCGCCTCTGAACAGAAGAACATAAGAAATAGGAGCAGGAGTCGGCCATTCGGCCCCTCGAGCCTGCTCCACCATTCAATGAGATCATGGCTGATCATCCAAATTCAGTACCCTGTCCCTGCTTTCTCCCCATGTCCCTTTAGCCTTAAGAAATATATCCAAATCCTTCTTGAATATATTTAATGAATTGGCCTCTACTGCCTTCTGTGGTAGAGAATTCCACAGGTTCACCACTCTCTGGGTGAAGAAATTCCTCCTCATTTCTGTCCTAAATGGCTTACCCCTTATCCTTAGACTGTGACCCCTGGTTCTGGACTCCCCGACCATCGGGAACATCCTTCCTGCATCTAGTCTGTCTAGTCTTGTCAGGATTTTATAAGTTTCAATGAGATCCCCTCTCATTCTTCTAAATTCCAGCGAGTACAAGCCCAATCGACCCAATCTCTCCGCATACGCCATTCCTGCCATCCCAGGTATCAGTCTGGTGAATCTTCGCTGCACTCCCTCCATGGCAAGAACATCCTTCCTCAGATAAGGCAACCAAAACTGCACACAATACTCAAGATGTGGTCTCATCAAGGCCCTGTACAACTGCAGCAAGACATCCTTGTTCCTGTACTCAAACCCTCTCGCTACAAAGGCCAACATACCATTTGCCTTCTTAACCGCCTGCTGCACCTGCATGCTTACCTTCAGCGACTGGTGCACAAGGACACCCAGGTCTCGTTGCACTTCCCCTTCTCCCAATCTATTGCCATTCAGATAATAATCTGCCTTCCTGTTTTTGACACCAAAGTGGATAACCTCACATTTATCCACGTTATATTGCATCTGCCATGTTTCTGTCCAATCACCCAACCTGTCCAAATCATCCTGGAGTTTCTCGGCATCCCCCTCACAGCACACACGCCCACCCAGCTTTGTGTCGTCTGCAAACTTGGAGATATTACATCTAGTTCCCTTGTCTAGATCATTAATATATATTGTGAATAGCTGGGGTCCAAGGACCGATCCCTGCGGTACCCCACTAGTCACTGCCTGCCACTCGGAAAAAGGCCCCTTTATTCCAGCTCTTAGCTTTCTGTCTGCCAACCAGTTCTCTATCCAAGTCAATACCTTGCCCCCAATCCCATGTGCCTTAACTTTACACGCTAATCTCTTATGCGGGACCTGATCGAAAGCCTTTTGAAAGTCCAAATACACCACATCCACTGGTTGTCCCTTATCTATTTTATCAGTTACATCCTCAAAACATTCCAGTATATTAGTCAAGCACGATTTACCTTTTGTAAATCCATGTTGAATTTCTCCGATCCTGTCACTGTTTTCCAAGTGCTCTGCTATTACATCTTTTATAATGGACTCTAGCATTTTCCCCACTACCGATGTCAGGCTTACCGGTCTGTAATTCCCCGTTTTCTCTCTACCACCTCTTTTGAATAGTGGGGTAACATTAGCTACCCTCCAGTCCATGGGTAGTGTTCCAGATTCCATCGAATGTTGGAAGATGATCAGCAATGCATCTACTATTTCTAGGGCCACTTCCTTAAGTACCCTAGGATGCAGATTATCAGGCCCTGGGGATTTATCGGCCTTCAATCCCATCAATTTCCTTAACACCATTTCCCTACAAATACTGATTTCTTTCAGTTCCTCCCTTTCATCAGACCCTACGTTCCCCGACATCTCTGGGAGGTTATTTGTGTCTTCCTTTGTGAAGACAGAACCAAAGTATGTATTTAATTGGTCTGCCATTTCTTTGTTCCCCATTATAAATTCCCCTGATTCTGACTGCAAGGGACCTACGCTTGACTTCACCAATCTCTTTCTCTTCACATAGCTATAAAAGCTTTCAGTCAGTTTTTATGTTCCCTGAAAGCTTACTCTCATATTCTATTTTCCCCTTCTTAATTAATTTCTTTGTCCTCCTTTGTTGAATCCTAAACTGCTCCCAATCCTCAGGTTTACTGCTTTTTCTGGCCAATTTATATGTCATCTCCTTGGATCTTATGCTATCCCTAATTTCCCTTGTTAGCCACAGTTGAGTCACCTTTTTTGTTTTATTTTTATGCCAAACTGGGATGAACAAATTCTGTAATTCATCCATGAGGTCTTTAGTTCTGTAGTTCATCCATTCGGCCCCTCGAGCCTGCTCCGCCATTCAATAAGACCATGGCTGATCTTCTACCTCATCTCCACTTTCCTGCACTATCCCCATATCCCTTAATTCACTTAATATCGATCTCTGTCTTGAATATACCCAATGACTGAGCCTCCACAGCCCTCTGGGGTAGAGAATTCCAAAGATTCACCACCCTCAGTGAAGAATTTTCTCCTCATCTCAGTCCTAAATGGCCGACCCCTTATTCTGAGACTGTGACCCCTGGTTCTAGACTCCCCAGCCAGGGGAAACATCCTCCCTGCATCTACCCTGTCAAGCCCTGTAAGAATTTTGTAAGTTTCAATGAGATCACCTCTCATTCTTCTAAACTCTAGAGAATATAGGCCTAGTCTACTCAATCTCTCCTCATAGGACAATCCCCCCATCCCAGGAACCAGTCTGGTGAACCTTCGTTGCACTCCCTCTATGGCAAGTATATCCTTCCTTAGGTAAGGAGACCAAAACTGTCCACAATACTCCAGGTGTGGTCTCACCAGGGCCCTATATAATTGCAGTAAGACGTCTTTACTCTTATACTCAAATCCATTGTAATAAAGGCCAACATACCATTTGCTTTCCTAATTGCTTGCTGTACCTGCATGTTAACTTTCAGTGATTGGTGTACAAGGACACCCAGGTCCCTCTGAACACCAACATTTCCCAATCTCTCACCATTTAAAAAATATTCTGCTTTTCTATTTTTCCTACCAAAGTGGATAACTTCACATTTCTCCACATTTTATTCCATTTGCCATGTTCTTGCCCACTCACTTAGCCTGTCTATATCCCCTTGAAGCCTCTTTGCATCCTCCTCACAACTTACATTCCCACCCAGCTTTGTATCATCAGCAAACTTGGATATATTACATTTGGTCCCCTCATCCAAATCATTGATATAGATTGTGAATAGCTGAGGCCCAAGCACTGATCCTTGCGGTACCCCACTAGTTATAGCCTGCCAACCCGAAAATGATCCGTTTATTCCTACTCTCTGTTTTCTGTCCGTTAACCAATCCTCAATCCATGCGAGTATATTACCCCAATCCCATGAGCCCTAATTTTGTTTAATAACCTCTTGTGTGACACCTTATCGAATGCCTTCTGAAAATCCAAATACACCACATCCACTGGTTCCCCCTTAACTATTCTGCTAGTTACAATCTCAAAAAACTCTAATAGATTCATCAAACACGATTTCCCTTTCCTAAATCCATGTTGACTCTGCCCAATCCTATTATTATTTTCTAAGTGCCCTTTTAACGCCTTTTTAATAATAGATTCTAGCATTTTCCCTACTACTGCTGTCAGACTAACTGGTCTGTAGTTCCCCATTTTCTTTCTTAAACGGTGGGGTTCCATTTGCCACCTTCCAATCCGAGGGAACCATTCTAGAATCTATGGAATTTGGGAAAATGACCACCTCTTTCAAAACCCTAGGATGTAGACTATCAGGTCCGGGGGATTTATTGGCTTTCAGTCCCATTAATTTCTTCAGTACTATTTTTTTACTAATACTAATTTCTTTCAGTTCCTCATTCTCGCTAGACCCTTGGTTCTCCACTATTTCCTGGAAGTTTTTTGCGCCTTCTTCCGTGAAGACAGACACAAAGGGCAGGATTTTAGAAACATAGAAGATAGGAGCAGGAGTAGGCCATTCGGCCCTTCGAGCCTGCTCCGCCATTCAATGAGATCATGGCTGATCATCCAAATTCAGTACCCTGTCCCTGCCTTCTCCCCATATCCCTTGATCCCTTTAGCCTTAAGAAATATATCCAACTCCTTTTTGAATATATTTAATGAAGTGGCCTCCACCGCCCTCTGTGGCAGAGAATTCCACAGGTTCACCACTCTCTGGGTGAAGAAATTCCTCCTCATTTCAGTCCTAAATGGCCTATCCCTTATCCTTAGACTATGACCCCTGGTTCTGGATTCCCGGGCCATCATAAACATCCTTCCTGCATCTAGTCTGTCCAGGCCTGACAGAATTTTATAGGTTTCGATGCGATCCCCTCTCAATCTTCTAAACTCCAGTGAGTATAAGCCCAATCGACACAATCTCTCCTCATACGTCATTCCTGCCATCCCAGGTATCAGCCTGGTGAATCTTCGCTGCACACCTTCCATGGCAAGAACGTCCTTCCTCAGGTAAGGCGACCAAAACTGCACACAATATTCAAGGTGCGGTCTCACCAAGGCCCTGTACAGCTGTAGCAAGACATCCTTGTTCCTGTACTCGAACCCTCTTGCTACGAAGGCCAACATACCATTTGCCTTCTTAACCGCCTGCTGCACCTGCATGCTTACCTTCAGCGACTGGTGCACAAGCACACCCAGGTCTCTTTGCACTTCCCCTTCTCCTTCTCCCAATCTATTGCCATTCAAATAATAATCTGCCTTCCTGTTTTTGCCACCAAAGTGGATAACCTCACATTTATCCACATTATAGTGCATTTGCCATGTTTCTGCCCAATCACCCAATCTGTCCAAATCGTACTGGAGTTTCTCGACATCCTCCTCACAGCTTACCCTCCCACCCAGCTTTGTGTCGTCTGCAAATTTGGAGATACTACATCCAATTCCCTCATCCAGATCATTAATATATATTGTGAAAAGCTGGGGTCCCAGGACCGATCCTTGCGGTACCCCACTAGTCACTGCCTGCCACTCGGAAAACGACCCGTTTATTCCAACTCTCTGCCTTCTTGTGGTGTATGTGCCTTTAAGAGCAATTATGGTGTATGTGCCTTTAAGAGCCCCAGGTGTGCGTAATGCCGGTAATTGCCACTTGGGCTATATAAGCCTGTGTATTGTGTATATCCTTTAGAAACCACCCCCCCCCCCCCCCTAGAAACCACCCCCCCCCCCCCCCTAGAAACCACCCCCCCCCCCCCCCCCCAGACTTGCTTAGTAAATACCTATGAACCAACTCCTGTCTTAAGTGTCTTTATCTACACACGGACACTACACTTCTGTCCGCCAACCAGTTCTCTATCCAAGTCAATACCTTGCCCCCAATCCCATGTGCCTTAATTTTGCACGCTAATCTCTTATGTGGGACCTTATCGAAAGCCTTCTGAAAGTCCAAATACACCACATCCACTGGTTCTCCCTTATCTATTTTACCAGTTACATCCTCAAAAAATTCCAGTAGATTAGTCAAGCATGATTTACCTTTTGTAAATCCATGTTGACTTTGTCCGATCCTGTCACTGCTTACCAAGTGCTCTGCTATTACATCTTTTATAATAGATTCTAGCATTTTCCCCACTACCGATGTCAGGCTTACCGGTCTATAATTCCCCGTTTTCTCTCTACCACCTTTTTTGAATAGTGGGGTAACATTAGCTATCCTCCAATCCATGGGAACCGTTCCAGAGTCTATCGAGTTCTGGAAGATGACCAGCAATGCATCTACTATTTCTAGGGCCACTTTCTTAAGTACCCTGGGATGTAGATTATCAGGCCCTGGGGATTTATCGGCCTTCAGTCCCATCAATTTTCCTAACACCATTTCCCTACAAATACTGATTTCTTTCAGTTCCACCCTTTCATCAGGCCCTATGTTCCCCGGCATCTCTGGGAGGTTATTTGTGTCTTCCTTTGTGAAGACAGAACCAAAGTGTGAATTTAGTTGGTCTGCCATTTCTTTGTTTCCCCATCAGTAATTCCCCTGATTCTGACTGCAAGGGACCTACGCTTGACTTCACCAATCTTTTTCTCTTCACATATCTATAAAAGCTTTTACAGTCAGTTTTTATGTTCCCAGCTAGCTTACTCTCATATTCTATTTTCCCTTTCTTAATTAGTCCCTTTGTCCTCCTTTGTTGAATCCTAAACTGCTCCCAATCCTCAGGATTATTGCTTTTTCTGGCCAATTTATATGTCGTCTCCTTGGATCTTATGCTATCCCTAATTTCCCTTGTTAGCCACGGTTGAGTAACCTTTTTTGTTTTATTTTTCTGCCAAACTGGGATGAACAAATTCTGTAGCTCATCCATTCGGTCTTTGAATGTTTGCCATTGCCTATCCACTGTCAACCCTTTGAGTGCCATTCCCCAATCAATCCTACCCAACTTGCTCCTCAGACCATCGTAGTTTCCTTTATTTAAATTGAGGACCCTAGTCTCTGAGTCAACTACTTCATTCTCCATCTTAATGAAATTTATTGGGCCATGGAGGCAGGATTGGAGGCGTGTGGGGGGTTAAAATCCCGAAATCGGGGGGCATGAACCCATCCCGCCCCCAACCCGCCTCCATGCCAGTTTCAAAGGAGGCGGGTACCCGCCCCGCAATGTGACCCGCCTCCCCGAGGCGGGAAGGGATTAGTGCCAATTAACTGCCAATTAACAGGTAGTTAACAGGCAGTTTTTAGTCTAATCCCTATTTTCAATGGTGAAATGTGGGATTCCCGACGGCTCCAAACCACACCAAGTTAGCGAGGCGGGCCGTCGAGATGAAGGGCTTGGAGAGGTCGAGATGTCCGGTGTTCAGGTGAGTGATGAGTGCAGAGGTAAGTGCGTTTGGTCTGTGTAAAGTGTTTAAAGAAGTTTTACATACATGTACTTACCTTTACAGCCTTCCTTCCTTCAGGTCTCGGGAGTCCCTCATCTCACCGGCACAGAAAGCAGAATGGCCGCGATCTGTCAAAAGTTCCAGCATTCAGCTTTCTGTTCCGGGGAGATCTCTAAATCATCCTGAGAGGAAGGAATTAACCTGGAGTACAGATTGTCAGTGTTTGACAGCTTCAAACAGTGTGAAACACTGATATTTCATCTGTCAAAAGGTCTTGACATGTCAATCTGTGATGTCACCTGTTGCCGGGTGGCCCTTAATTGGCCTGCTGAGCCCGCTGGGTGGGCTCAACAAGGTCAATCAAGTCAAAATCGCGTGGGTTGGCTAGAACTCGATGGAGGCGGGACTACAACCCCGAAAGTTGTAGTCCCGCCTCCTAAATGAAAATCCAGCCCACAGTATTTGTTTAATTTCTCTGCCATTTCCTTATTCCCCATTATAATTTCTCCTGTCTCAGCCTGTAAGGGACCCACATTTACTTTCGCTAATCTTTTCCGTTTTGCATACCTAAAGGAGCTTTTACAGTCTGTTTTTATGTCTCTCGCTAGTTTACTCTCATATTCTATTTTCCCTTTCTTTGTCAATTTCTTCATCCTCCTTTACTGAAATCGAAAATCCTCCCAATCCTCAGGCTTCTTGGCAACATTATCAGCCTCTTCCTTTGATCTAATACAATCTTTAACTTCTCTTGCTAGCCACGGTTGGACCACTTTTCCTGTGGGGTTTTTGTGCCTTAAAGGAATGTATATTTATTGCAAATTATGTATTAATTCTTTAAATGCTAGCCCTTACTTCTGTACCATCATATCTTTTGATGTAGTTTCCCAACCTACCTTAGCCAACTCGCCTCTCATGCCTACGTAGTTTGCTTTGTTTAGATTTAAGACCCTAGTTTCGGATTTAACTAAATCACTTTCAAACTCAATATAAAATTCTATCATATTATGGTCACTCTTCCCTAAAGGCCCCTTTACTACAAGGTTATTAATTAACCCTTTCTCGTTGCACAATACTAGATCTAAAATAGCCTGTTCCCCAGTTGGTTCCTCAACATACTGATCTAGAAAACTATCTTGCATACATTCCATGAATTGGTCCTCCACACTATTACTGCAAATTTGGTTTGCCCAGTCTATATGTAGATTAAAGTCCCCCATGATTACTGTATTACCCTTGTTACATGCGCCTCTAATTTCCTGATTTATACTCTGCCCTACATTACAACTACTGTTTGGGGGCCTATAAACAACTCCCACCAATGTTTTCTGCCCTTTGCTGTTTCTTAGCACCGCCCAAACTGATTCTACTTCTTGATTTTCGGAGCTAAGATCCTTTCTCTCTACTGTCTTTATCCCATCCTCTATTATCAGGGCCCCTCCTCCTTTTCCATTTTGCCTAACTCTTTTAAAAGTTAAGTATCCTGGAATATTTAGTTCCCAACCTTGGCCACATTGCAACCACGTCTCCGTAATGGCTATTAGATCAAACCTATTAATTTCTATCTGCGCTATTAATTCATCTATTTTGTTGCGAATGCTTCACTCATTCAGATACAGTGCCTTTAGCTTTGACTTATTTCTATTTTTCCCTGATGTCCCCTCAGTCACTGATGCCCTATGACCTTTGTTACTCTCCCTGTCCCTTCCTGACCCACTCTGCTTATTTTTACCCAAAACTCTGCTCTGCTCTCGAGCCTTGACATTTCTCTCATTGCTTTTAAATTTACTCTTTCCTGAACCCTCGCACCACCCCCCCCCCCCTTCATTAGTTTAAAGCCCTGTCTACTGCCCTAGTTATTCGGTTCACCGGGACACTGGTCCCAGCCCGATTTAAGTGGAGCTCCCTCTTTCCCCAGAACTGGTGCCACTGCCCCGTGAACTGAAACCCCTTCCTCCCACACCACTCTTTGAGCCACGCATTTAAACCTCTAATTTGTTTGTCACTATGCCAATTTGCGCGTGGCTCAGCTAACAATCCAGAGATTATTACCTTTGAGGTTCTGCTTTTTAATTTAAACTTCCTCAGCAGAACCTCATTCCTAGTTCTACCTATGCCGTTGGTTCCTACGTGGACCATGAAACTGGATCCTCCCCCTCCCTCTCCAAGTTCTTCCCCAGCCGTGAGGAGATGTCTTTAACCCTGGCACCGGGCAGGCAACACAACCTTCGGAACTCCCGGTCGCGGCTGCAGAGAACAGTATCTATCCCCCTGACTATACTGTCCTCTACCACAACTACATTCCCTTTCACTGCCCCCACTTGAATGGCCTCCTGTACCATGGTGCCATGGTCAGCTTGCTCATCCATCCTGCAGGCTTTTCCCTCAACCACACAGGCAGCAAGAACCTCATACCTGTTGGACAAGGGCAAAGGCTGAGGTTCCTCCAGCACTTTACCTAGGGTCCTCCTACCTGAGTCAGAAGGTTGTGGGTTCAAATCCCACTCCCGGTGCCACGTGCTAGTAAGTATAGGAATAGGAAGATAGAACAGATGAATGCGTGGCTAAAGGGATGGTGCAAGGGGGAGGGCTTTAGTTTCCTGGATCACTGGGTCTGCTTCTGGGAAAGGTGGGACTTGTACAAGTCGGACGGTTTACACCTGAACCAGGGGGGAACCAATATCCTTGCGGGGAGGTTTACTAGCACTGCTGGGGAGGGTTTAAACTAACTTGGCAGGGGGTTGGGGTACAGAGTGGAGCTATAGTAGGGGGTGATTTACGGCCAAATACAGAGGGAAAAACAAGTCAGCTGGGAAGGCAGAGCAAATATGTGAAGGCAAAAGAGAATATGGCAGGGCTGGAAGGCATTTATTTTAATGCAAGGAGTCTTGCAAATAAGGTGGATGAACTGAAGTTGTTGTTGAACACATGGGAGTACGATATTGTTGCTATCACGGAGACATGGTTGAGGGAGGGTCAGGACTGGCAGCTCAATATTCCGGGGTATAGAATCTTCAGGCGAGACAGAGGGGGGTGTAAAAGGGGAGGGGGTGTTGCAATATTAATTAAGGAGTCAATTACTGCTGTAAGGAGGGATGATATATTAGCGGGTTCCTCTAATGAGGCCATATGGGTAGAACTTAAAAACAAAAAGGGGGCAAGCACTTTGCTGGGAGTGTACTATAGGCCCCCAAACAGTCAGGGGGAGATAGAGGAACAGATATGTAGGCAAATCTCCGAGAAGTGCGAAAATAATAGGGTAATAATAGTGGGGGATTTCAACTTCCCCAATATAAATTGGGACAGTCAGAGTGTGAAAGGCTTAGAGGGTGCAGAATTCTTAAAGTGCATCCAGGAGAGCTTTTTGAGCCAACATGTAGAAAGTCCTACAAGAGAGGGGGCGGTACTGGACCTAATTCTGGGGAATGTAGCCGGGCAAGTGGTGGAAGTGTCAGTAGGAGAGCATTTTGGCGACAGTGACCATAATTCGGTGAGATTTAAGGTGGTCATGGAAAAAGACAAAGACGGCCCGGAAATAAGGGTTCTAAATTGGGGGAAGGCCGATTTTAATATGATAAGGCAGGATCTGGCCAAAGTGGACTGGGAGCAGCTGCTTATAGGAAAATCCACATCAAAACAGTGGGAGACTTTCAGAAGGGAAATAGAGAGAGTACAACGCCAACATGTTCCTGTAAAGGTCAAGGGTGGGACCAACAAGCAAAGGGAACCTTGGATGACAAGGGATATACAAAAATGCATTAGAAATAAGAGGGGGGCTTTTGGCAGTTACAAAAGACTAAAGACAGAAGAAGCCCTAGAGGAGTATAAAAAGTGCAGGGGCATACTTAAAAAAGAAATTAGGAGGGCGAGGAGGGGCCATGAAATAACACTGGCGAGCAAAATAAAGGAAAATCCTAAGATGTTTTATAAGTATATTAAGGGCAAGAGGATAACCAGGGAAAGGGTAGGGCCCATTAGGGACCAAAGTGGCAATCTGTGTGTAGAGCCAGAGGATGTAGGCGGGGTTTTAAATGAATTTTTTGCATCTGTGTTCACTATGGAGAAAGACGATGCAGACATAGAAATCGGGCAAGGGGACTGTGACATACTTGAACATATTAGCATCGAGAGGGAGGAGGTGCTAGCGGTTTTAGCAGGCCAAAAAGTGGATAAATCCCCAGGCCCGGACGAGATGTATCCCAGGCTGCTGTGGGAGGCAAGGGAGGAGATTGCAGGGGCTCTGACACTAATTTTCAGAACCTCTCTGGCCACAGGGGATGTACCAGAGGACTGGAGAACAGCTAACGTAGTACCATTATTCAAGAAGGGTAGCAGGGATAAACCAGGGAATTACAGGCCAGTGAGTCTAACATCTGTGGTGGGGAAATTATTGGAAAAAATTCTGAGGGACAAAATTAATCTCCACTTGGAGAGGCAAGGATTAATCGGGGATAGTCAGCATGGCTTTGTTAAGGGTAAATCATGTCTAACAAATCTGATCGAATTTTTCGAGGGGGTGACTAGTGGGGTGGATGAGGGAAATGCTGTGGATGTGGTGTACATGGACTTCAGTAAAGCTTTTGACAAAGTCCCGCATAGGAGGCTGGTCAAGAAGGTAAGAGCCCATGGGATCCAGGGTGCCTTGGCGCGTTGGATCCTAAACTGGCTGAGTGGCAGGAGGCAGAGGGTGATGGTCGAAGGTTGCTTTTGTGACTGGAAGCCTGTGTCCAGTGGGGTACCTCAGGGATCGGTGCTGGGTCCCTTATTGTTTGTGATCTACATAAATGATTTGGATGAAAATGTAAAAGGTATGATCAGTAAGTTCGCAGATGACACGAAAATTGGTGGGGTGGTAAATTGCGAGGAGGAAAGCCTCCGGCTACAGGACGATATAAACGGGTTGGTCAGATGGGCGGAAAAGTGGCAAATGGAATTTAACCCTGAAAAGTGCGAGGTGATGCATTTTGGACGGACAAATAAGGCAAGGGAATACACAATGAGTGGTAGGACCCTAGGAAGTACAGAGGGTCAGAGGGACCTTGGTGTACATGTACATAGATCCCTGAAGGCAGCGGAGCAGGTAGATAAGGTGGTTAAAAAGGCATATGGGATACTTGCCTTCATTAGCCGAGGCATAGAATATAAGAGCAGGGAGGTTATGATGGAGCTGTACAAAACGCTGGTGAGGCCACAGCTGGAGTACTGTGTGCAGTTCTGGTCGCCTCACTATAGGAAGGATGTGATTGCTTTGGAGAGGGTGCAGAGAAGATTCACCAGGATGTTACCTGGGATGGAGTGCCTCAGCTATGAAGAGAGGCTGGACAGGCTGGAGTTGTTTTCCTTGGAGCAGAGAAGGCTGAGGGGGGACCTGATTGAGGTGTACAAAATAATGAGGGGCATAGATAGGGTAGATAAAGAGGAACTTTTCCCCTTAGTGGGGGGGTCAATAACAAGGGGGCATAGATTCAGGGTAAGGGGCAGGAGATTTAGAGGGGATTTGAGGAGGAACTTTTTCACCCAGAGGGTGGTTGGAATGTGGAACTCAATGCCTAAAAGGGTGGTAGAGGCAGGAACCCTCACAACATTCAAGAAGCATTTGGATGAGCACTTGAAATGCCATTGCATACAAGGCTATGGACCAAATGCTGGAAAATGGGATTAGACTGGACAGGGATGGATGGGCGGCGCAGACACGATGGGCCGAAGGGCCTCTTTCTGTGCTGTAAAACTCTATGACTCTATGACTCCAGAGACTTGAGCACAAAATCTAGGCTGGCACTACAGTGCAGTACTGAGGGATCACTGCAGTCGGAGGTGCCGTCTTTTGGATGAGACGTTAAACCGAGGTGGCTGTAAAAGATGTAGTACCTCTCTCGAAGGGGAAATAGTACCAAAAGATTGTGAAGTGAAATAAACTAAATAACAAAATCACATTAAAATAGAATGCCCTTGTGTTGCCCTCTGGCCTCGGACACTGCACGTTGCTATCAGTGGTCCCTCATGGGGCGATCCGGTTTTATATAAGCCCATTAGGAAAGGCGGAAAAGGAACAGAATGTGGGTGTCATTACTGACTATTCACCGACAGGGGCAGAATTTAGTCTTTACCTGTGTGTGGATTATTGTCTGTGTGGAGCGGGACGTCAGTGGGGTGTGTACTGCACCCTTTACAGAATCCTCAGGAATTTCTCTCCATTTATTGAAATAGAAGGAAATTTAGAATAGTTGTATTACCGGCAGAGATTCCGACAGAATTTCCTTTTTCTGTTTAGTGCTTGGGTGATAAAAGGTGAAAATCTACCCCATAATATCCACTCAGTATGTAGCTGGTACCAACTCGGCCAATCACACAACCAGTCACACGCTGAGATACGTCATGCGGCCAATCACACACTTTTATTATTTGTTCCTGGGATGTGGGCGTCACTGGCTATGCCAGCATTTATTGCCCATCCCTAATTGCCCTCGAGAAGGTGGTGGTGAGCTGCCTTCTTGAACCGCTGCAGTCCGTGTGGTGAAGGTGCTCCCACAGTGCTGTTAGGAGGGAGTTCCAGGATTTTGACCCAGCGACGATGAAGGAACAGCCGATATATTTCCAAGTCAGGATGGTGTGTGACTTGGAGGGGAACTTGGAGGTGGTGGTGTTCCCATGCGCCTGCTGCCCTTGTCCTGCTAGGTGGAAGAGGTCGCGGGTTTGGGAGGTGCTGCCGAAGAAGCCTTGGCGAGTTGCTGCAGTGCATTTTGAAGATGGTACACACTGCAGCCACGGTGCGCCGGTGGTGGAGGGAGTGAATGTTTAAGGTGGTGGATGGAGTGCCAATCAAGCGGGCTGCTTTGTGCTGAGATACATCACACAGTTACTTGATAGCCCGCCCGCACTGAGAGGGTCATTGCTGTTTGTGGGATCTTGCTGTGCGCAAATTGACTGCCACATTTCCTACATTACAACAGTGACAACACTTCAAAAAAGTACTTCATTGGCTGTGAAGCGCTTTGGGATGTCCTGAGGTTGTGAAAGGTGCTGTAGAATTTCAAGCTCTTTCTTTCTAACCTTCCTTACGCTCTGATGTTGCAGGTAATCATTTGCAGAGCGTCAACCTGGAAGAGACGCCCAAGGTTCTGGGCCATGGCATCCGTATCAGCCATTCCCATGTCGACGGGGCGATGTGTAACACCAAGGGGGTCTACCTGTTTGTGGGCTCAAAGTACTATAAATACGATTCACCCGATCAGCTCGCTGCATGGTCGAGTACCCCCAAACCACAGAGCATCAGCAAGGATTTCATGGCCTGCGTACACTGAGAGGACAGGTCCAACAGACCTCAACAGCTCGCGGGAGACTTTCAGTGGCACTAGACAACCTGGCTTCACCTGAGCATCAAGTGGGAATATCCTCACCTGGTCAAAGCACACCTGTCCTGAACCACACCTGTCGAATCTCAGCTATTCCCAGTGAAGCTCGTCATAAAATGCAAACTCCTTTCTGCCCACCTCACTGCATAAAATAAACAGCAGCAGTTCTATGGATTCCCAGTGCTTTGTAACCTGTCATCCCTCTAATAAACCGACTGTTGTTCCAATGCTCGTTGTCTGTCTGATTTTCAACAACACCCTGCACTCTCTCTGGTTCATAGGCTGAATGTGCACAGGTCACTCTCCAAATTTATCACCCACACCTTCCATGTTTTAGCAGCTGCCGATGTTGAGTGTGTGGGGGCACGACCCGTGTGTGGGGGCACGACCCGTGTGTGGGGGCACGACCCGCGTGTGGGGGCACGACCCGCGTGTGGGGGCACGACCCGCGTGTGGGGGCACGACCCGCGTGTGGGGGCACGACCCGTGTGTGGGGGCACGACCCATGTGTGGGGGCACGACTGACCTGTGTGTGGGGGCACGACCCGCGTGTGGGGGCACGACCCGTGTGTGGGGGCACGACCCGCGTGTGGGGGCACGACCCGCGTGTGGGGGCACGACCCGCGTGTGGGGGCACATAAGAACATAAGAAGTAGGAGCAGGAGTAGGCCATACGGCCCCTCGGGCCTGCTCCGCCATTCAATAGGATCATGGCTGATCCGAATCTAGACTCAGGTCCACCTCCCTGCCCTATCCCCGTAACCCCTAATTCCCTTATCTGCTAGGAAACTGTCTATCTCCGTTTTAAATTTATTTAATGTTGCAGCTTCCGCAGCTCTCTGGGGTAGCAAATTCCATAGATTTACTACCCTCTGAGTGAAGAAGTTTCTCCTCATCTCAGTTTTGAAAGGGCAGCCCCTTATTCTAAGATTATGCCCCCTAGTTCTAGTCTCACCCATCAGTGGAAACATCCTCACCGCATCCACCCGATCAAGCCCCCTCACAATCTTATATGTTTCGATAAGATCGCCTCTCATTCTTCTGAACTCCAATGAGTAGAGTCCCAACCTACTCAACCTTTCCTCATACGTCAACCCCCTCATCTCCGGAATCAACCGAGTGAACCTTCTCTGAACCGCCTCGAGAGCAAGTATATCTTTTCTTAAATATGGAAACCAAAACTGCACGCAGTATTCCAGGTGTGGCCTCACCAATACCCTGTATAACTGCAGCAAGACTTCTCTGTTTTTATACTCCATCCCCCTCGCAATAAAAGCCAAGATTCCATTGGCCTTCCTGATCACCTGCTGCACCTGCATACTAACCTTCTGTGTTTCATGCACCAGGACCCCCAGATCCCTTTGTACTGCAGCACTTTGCAGTTTCTCTCCATTTAGATAATAACTTGTTCTTTGATTTTTTCTGCCAAAGTGCATAACCTCACACTTTCCAACATTATATTGCATCTGCCAAATCTCTGCCCGAGTGTGGGGGCACGACCCGTGTGTGGGGGCACGATCCGTGTGTGGGGGCACGACCTGTGTGTGCTCCTGGCCCGTAGACCAGAAGGTCTCTGGATAACTCCCTGTCTGTGCGGTTAGCGACGGCGGAGTGGAGAGATTAACTCATTGCCCCTCGCTAAATGATCACTGTTCCTCACTGAGTATCTATTAGTCTCAGTGCCCACTGGGTGACTGAACTCTACACAGATCCTCTACTCCCCGAAGCAATGGATTCCAATCACATTGTTCCAATAGGCAGAATCTACTTGGGTTGCTCAATATTTGGTTCATGGACGTTGCAGTGAAATACAGGACACAAGACAAATTAACAACAACGCCAATATATTGTGCACGCTGTTCATTACACCATCAGCATCTCTTTCTCCCCAGCCTTTCTTGCTCTCCCCGTTTCCCTCTCCCACACTCTCTCACCCTCTCTCCGTCTGTCTATCCTTCCTCACCCTCCCGTATTCACAGCCTCCCCCCCCATTCCTCCTTCCATCCAGAGACTCACAGAATTTTACAGCACAGAAGGAGGCCATTTGGCTCATCGTGCCTATGCCGGCTCTTTAGAGGAGCTGTCCAATTTAGCCTGACACCCAAGCTTTTTTCCCCAACAAGTTATCTGGTCATTATCACATTGCTGTTTGTGGGAGCTTGCTGAGCGCTAATTTGCTGCTGCGTTTCCTACATTACAACAGTGACTACACTTCAAAAAGTACTTCATCAGCTGTAAAGCACTTTAGGACGTCCGGAGGTCGTGAAAGGCGCTGTAGAAATGTAACTCTTTCTTTCCTTCTTTCTCTCTTTCTACTGCACTACCTTCATCAACCCTCTAAGTTAATCAGACACGATTTGCTGTTAACAAATCCGTGCTGGCTGTCCCTATGCTTCTACAGGTGAGAATTAATTTCGGTCTTGACAATGGTCTCTTAACATTAGACTGACTGGCCTGTAGTTATCAGGTTTATCCCGCTCCCATTTTTTTGTACAGGGGTGCAACATTTGCAATCCGCCAGTCAGAGGTCGTGGTTCACATTGGGATCAATGACATGGGTAGGAAGAGGGATGAGGTCCTGCAGCAAGAATTTAGGGAGCTAGGTAGCAGATTAAAGAGCAGGACCTCAAAGGTTGTAATCTCTGGATTACTCCCGGTGCCACGTGCTAGTGAGTATAGGAATAGGAGGATAGAGCAGATGAATGCGTGGCTAATGAATTGGTGCAGGAGGGAGGGCTTTAGTTTCCTGGATCACTGGGCCTGCTTCTGGGGAAGGTGGGACTTGTACAAGTCGGACGGGTTGCACCTGAACCAGAGCGGGACAAATATCCTTGCGGGGAGGTTTGCTAGCACTGTTCAGGGGGGTTTAAACTAAAATGGCAGGGGGTTGGGAACCTGAGCAGGGAGACAGAGGAAAGGGAAACAGGGATAAAAGCAAAAGATAGGAAGGAGAAAAGCAAAAGTGGCAGTCAGAGAAATCAACGGTTTAAATCAAACATGGCCACAGTAGATAATAATTCTAATAGGTCTAAGAGCATTAAAAAAACAAGCCTGAAGGCTTTGTGTCTTAATGCGAGGAGCATTTGTAATAAGGTGGACGAATTGGCTGCGCAAATAGAGATAAACGAATATGATTTGGTTGAGATTACGGAAACGTGGCTCAAGGATGGCCAAGACTGGGAACTCAACATCCAGGGGTATTCGATATTCAGGAAAGATAGGCAAAAATGAAAGGGAGGTGGGGTAGCATTACTGGTTAAAGAAGGGATTAATACAATTGTAATGAAGGATATTAGCTCTGATGATGTGGAATCTGTATGGGTAGAATTGAGAAATACTAAGGGGAAAAAAACATTAGTGGGAGTGGTATATAGACCTCCCAACAGTAAGGCGGAGGTTGGGGATGGCATGAAAAGGGAAATTAAAGAAGCATGCAATAAGGGCACAGCAGTCATCATGGGTGACTTTAATCTACATATAGATTGGGCCAACCAAATTAGTAACAATACTGTGGAGGAGGAATTCCTGGAGTGTTTACGGGATGGTTTCCTGGACCAATATGTCGAGGAACCAACCAGAGATCAGGCCATCTTAGACTGGGTATTATGTAACGAGAAAGGATTAATTAGCAATCTTGTTGTACGAGGCCCCTTGGGTCTGAGCGATCATAATATGATCGAATTCTTCATTAAGATGGAGAATGAAGTAGTTGACTCAGAGACTAAGGTCCTCAATTTAAATAAAGGAAACTACGATGGACTGAGGAGCGAGTTGGGTAGGATTGATTGGGGAATGGCACTCAAAGGGTTGACGGTGGATAGGCAATGGCAAACATTCAAAGACCGAATGGATGAGCTACAGAATTTGTTCATCCCAGTTTGGCATAAAAATAAAACAAAAAAGGTTACTCAACCGTGGTTAACAAGGGAAATTAGGGATAGCATAAGATCCAAGGAGACGACATATAAATTGGCCAGAAAAAGCAATAATCCTGAGGATTGGGAGCAGTTTAGGATTCAACAAAGGAGGACAAAGGGATTAATTAAGAAAGGGAAAATAGAATATGAGAGTAAGCTAGCTGGGAACATAAAAACTGACTGTAAAAGCTTTTATAGATATGTGAAGAGAAAAAGATTGGTGAAGTCAAGCGTAGGTCCCTTACAGTCAGAATCAGGGGAATTTATAATGGGAAACAAAGAAATGGCAGACCAACTAAATTCATATTTTGGTTCTGTCTTCACAAAGGAGGACAGAAATAACCTCCCAGAGATGCTGGGGAACATAGGGTCTGATGAAAGGGTGGAACTGAAAGAAATCAGTATTTGTAGGGAAATGGTGTTAGGAAAATTGATGGGACCGAAGGCCGATAAATCCCCAGGGCCTGATAATCTACATCCCAGGGTACTTAAGCAAGTGGCCCTAGAAATAGTAGATGCATTGCTGGTCATCTTCCAGAACTCGATAGACTCTGGAACAGTACCCATGGATTGGAGGGTAGCTAATGTTACCCCACTATTCAAAAAAGGTGGTAGAGAAAAAGCGAGGAATTATAGACCGGTAAGCCTGACATCGGTAGTGGGGAAAATGCTAGAATCTATTATAAAAGATGTAATAGCAGAGCAATTGGTAAGCAGTGACAGGATCGGACAAAGTCAACATGGATTTACAAAAGGTAAATCATGCTTGACTAATCTACTGGAATTTTTTGAGGATGTAACTGGTAAAATAGATAAGGGAGAACCAGTGGATGTGGTGTATTTGGACTTTCAGAAGGCTTTCGATAAGGTCCCACATAAGAGATTAGCGTGCAAAATTAAGGCACATGGGATTGGGGGCAAGGTATTGACTTGGATAGAGAACTGGTTGGCGGACAGAAGGCAGAGAGTTGGAATAAACGGGTCGTTTTCCGAGTGGCAGGCAGTGACTAGTGTGGTACCGCAGGGATCGGTCCTAGGACCCCAGCTGTTCACAATATATATTAATGATCTGGACGAGGGAATTGGATGTAATATCTCCAAATTTGCAGACGACACAAAGCTGGGTGGGAGGGTAAGCTGTGAGGAGGATGTCGAGAAACTCCAGTACGATTTGGACAGATTGGGTGATTGGGCAGAAACATGGCAAATGCACTATAATGTGGATAAATGTGAGGTTATCCACTTTGGTGGCAAAAACAGGAAGGCAGATTATTATTTGAATGGCAATAGATTGGGAGAATGGGAAGTGCAAAGAGACCTGGGTGTTCTTGTGCACCAGTCGCTGAAGGTAAGCATGCAGGTGCAGCAGGCGGTTAAGAAGGCAAATGGTATGTTGGCCTTCGTAGCAAGAGGGTTCGAGTACAGGAACAAGGATGTCTTGCTACAGCTGTACAGGGTCTTGGTGAGACCGCACCTTGAGTATTGTGTGCAGTTTTGGTTACTTTGCCTGAGGAAGGACGTTCTTGCCCTGGAGGGAGTGCAGCGAAGATTCACCAGGCTGATACCTGGGATGGCAGGAATGACGTATGAGGAGAGATTGTGTCGATTGGGCTTATACTCACTGGAGTTTAGAAGATTGAGAGGGGATCTCATCGAAACCTATAAAATTCTGTCAGGCCTGGACAGACTAGATGCAGGAAGGATGTTTATGATGGCTGGGGAGTCCAGAACTAGGGGTCATAGTCTAAGGATAAGGGGTAAGCCATTTAGGACTGAAATGAGGAGGAATTTCTTCACTCAGAGAGTGGTGAACCTGTGGAATTCTCTGCCACAGAGGGCGGTGGAGGCCAGTTCATTAAACATATTCAAAAAAGAGTTGGATATATTTCTTAAGGCTAAAGGGATCAAGGGATATGGGGAGAAGGCAGGGACAGGGTACTGAATTTGGATGATCAGCCATGATCTCATTGAATGGCGGAGCAGACTCGAGGGGCCGAATGGCCTACTCCTGCTCCTATCTTCTATGTTTCTATGTTTCTGGCACCACTCCCAAATCCAAGGAGAAATGAAAGATTGTGGCCAGAGCCTCCGTTATCTCCACCTTAGCTTCTCTCAGCAATGTGGGATGCATCCCAGGGGTATGGAGCACAGTGGTTCTGTTACTGGAGTAATAATGCAGAGACCTGGACTAATAGAGTCATAGAGTAATACAGCACGGATAGAGGTCCTTCGGCCCATCGTGTCCGCGCCGGCCATCAAGCCCTGCCTAATCTAATCCCATATTCCAGCATTTGGCCCGTAGCCTTGTATGCTATGGCATTTCAAGTGCACATCCAAATGCTTCTTAAATGTTGTGAGGGTTCCAGCCTCCACAACCCTTCCGGGCAGTGAGTTCCAGACTCCAACCACCCTCTGGGTGAAAAAGTTCTTTCTCAAATCCCCTCTAAACCTCCCGCCCTTCACCTTGAATCTATGCCCCCTAGTTATTGACCCCTCTACTAAGGGAAAAAGCTCCTCAGCATCCATCCTATCTATGCCCCTCATAATTTTGTACACCTCAATCATGTCCCCCCTCAGCCTCCTCTGCTCCAAGGAAAACAAACCCAATCTGCCCAGTCTCTTCATAGCCGAAGCGCTCCAGCCCTGGTAACATCCTGGTGAACCTCCTCTGCACCCTCTCTAACGCGATCACATCCTTCCTGTAGTGTGGCGACCAGAACTGCACACAGTATTCCAGCTGTGGCCTAACCAGTGTTTTATACAGCTCCATCATAACCTCCTTGCTCTTATATTCAATGCCTCGGCTAATGAAGGCAAGTATCCCATATGCCTTTTTTACCACCTTATCCACCTGTTCCGCCGCCTTCAGGGATCTGTGTACTTGCACACCCAGATCCCTCTGACCCTCCGTCTTGCCTAGGGTCTTTCCATTCATTGTGTATTCCTTTGCCTTGTTAGTCCCCCCAAAGTGCATCACCTCGCACTTTTCCGGGTTAAATTCCATTTGCCACTGTTCCGCCCATCTGACCAACCCATCTATATCGTCCTGCAGACTGAGGCTACCCTCCTCGCTATTTACCACCCTACCAATTTTTGTATCATCCGCGAACTTACTGATCATACCCTTTACATTCATATCCAAGTCATTAATGTAGACCACAAACAGCAAGGGACCCAGCACCGATCCCTGTGGTACCCCACTGGTCACAGGCTTCCAGTCACAAAAACAACCTTCGACCATCACCCTCTGCCTTCTGCCACTAAGCCAGTTTTGTATCCAATGTGCCAAGGCACCCTGGATTCCATGGGCTCTTACCTTCTTGACCAGTCTCCTGTGCGGGACTTTATCGAAGGCCTTACTGAAATCCATGTATACCACATCCACTGCGTTACCCTCATCCACACACCTAGTCACCCCCTCAAAAAATTCAATCAAATTAGTCAGACATGATCTTCCCTTGACAAAGCCATGTTGACTATCCCTGATTAATCCTTGCCTCTCCAAGTGGAGACAAATTTTGTCCCTCAGGATTTTTTGCAATAATTTTCCTACCACTGATGTTAGGCTCACTGGCCTGTAGTTCCCTGGTTTTTCCCTACTACCCTTCTTGAATAATGGTACTACATTAGCGGTTCTCCAGTCCTCTGGCACATCCCCTGTGGCCAGAGAGGTCCTGAATATATGTGTTAGAGCCCCCGCAATCTCCTCCTTTGCCTCACACAGCAGCCTGGGATACATTTCATCCGGGCCTGGGGATTTATCCATTTTTAGGCCAGCTAAAACCGCCAATACCTCCTCCCTCTCGATGTTAATATGTTCGAGCATATCACAGTCCCCCCGCCCTGTTTCTATGACTACATCGTCCTTCTCCGTAGTGAAAACAGATGCAAAAAATTCATTTAGAACCCCTCCTACATCTTCCGGCTCCACACACAGATTGCCACTTTTGTCCCTAACGGGCCCTATTTTTTCCCTAGTTATCCTCTTACCCTTAATCTATATATATATAAAGCGGCTCTTCTGTCTGTCTGTCTGTCCGCCTGGTCTCTATACGTTTGGAAGTTACAGAGCGTACCGACGCGCGCGTCGCCTCAAAAGAAAGCTTGCGATTCCGGACCAGTCATAGGCGTATTTACGTTTCGGCCGGACAAAAATCCCGCCCGCGGTATCCCAAAAACGTTCAGCGTTCCGCTCATTAGCATCTCATTAGCGACCGTGTGACGTCGAGGTCTTCCTACAGTTGAGTGTCGAGTGACTCGACGATTGACCAATCCTACGCTTCGGTGACCTGACCGGTCGACCAATCGGTGCGTGTGTGGGCGGGCCTTATCCTTCTGAACCGAGGTGAGTGGCCGCCATCTTGATTTTCCACAATTTTTTCCCCCACACTTTCTGTGTGTTAGGGAACTAAGGTAAATATTTCAATTATGTGTTAGGCAATTAATTAACAATTTATTTGAGTTTTATATTGTGTTTAGCAACCCCCTCCCCCCCCTCACCCTCGCGCAGGGGGGACTCGGGGCCTGAAGCTGAAAAAATTTCTCTCTCTCTCTCTCTTTCTTCCCTCTCTCTCTCTCTCCTTCTCCTCTTCCCTCTCTCTCCTTCTCCTCTTCCCTCTCTCTCCTTCTCCTCTTCCCTCTCTCTCCTTCTCCTCTTCCCCCTCTCAGGTGTCGCGGACGGAGCGCGGGCGCGCCGCCCGAAGTTTCCCGCTCGCTAACGGCCTTGCCGGCTCCCGCGGGCCGCTCGCACTGACCGCGCATGCGCCGCCCGCACTCACCGCGCATGCGCCGCCCGCCCGCACGCAGTGGCCGTCCATCAGCCGCGCGATACGCGGGGGACCTCAGCAACGGCACCGGACCTCAGGCGCTAGGCAGGGGGAGGGGCCGGAGAGAGGGAGAGAGGGGAGGAGAGGGGAGGGGAGGGAGGGAGAGAGGGGAGGGGAGGGAGAGTGGAGAGGAGGGAGAGAGGGGAGGGAGGGATAGGACAGGGAGAGGACATGACAGGGAGAGGGGGGACACACAGGGGCAGGGAGACCAAACGCCCCAAAATTGCCCTCGCGCCCCAAAATTGCCCTCGCAACGCGGGGCTCGCTAGGCAGGGGGAGGGGCCGGAGAGAGGGACAGAGGGGAGCGGGGGAGGGGTGGGGGGGGGGGGAAGGAGAGAGGGGAGGGGAGGGGAGAGTGGGGAGGGGAGGGAGGGAGGGAGAGGGGAGGGAGGGATAGGACAGGGAGAGGACATGACAGGGAGAGGGGGGACACACAGGGGCAGGGAGACCAAACGCCCCAAAATTGCCCTCGCAACGCGGGGCTCCCCAGCTAGTATACTTATAAAACATCTTCGGATTTTCCTTTATTTTGCTCGCCAGTGTTATTTCATGGCCCCTCCTTGATCTCCTAATTTCTTTTTTAAGTATCCCCCTGCACTTTTTGTATTCCTCTAGGGCTTCCTCCGTCTTTAGCCTTTTGTATCTACCAAAAGCCCTCTTTTTTTTCCTAATCCATTCTCGTATGTCCCCTGACATCCAAGGTTCCCTGTGGTTTTTGGAACCACCCTTGACCTTTACGGGAACATGTTGCCATTGTACGATCTCAATCTCCCTTCTGAAAGCCTCCCATTGCTCCGATGCGGATTTTCCTACAAGTAGCTGATCCCAGTCCATTTTGGCCAGATCCTGCCTTATCATATTAAAATCGGCCTTCCCCCAATTTAGAACCTTTATTTCCGGCCCATCCCTGTCCTTTTCCATGACCACCTTAAATCTTACCATATTATGGTCACTATCACCAAAGTGCTCCCCTACTAGCACTTTTTCCACTTGGCCGGCCACATTCCCTAGAATTAGGTCCAGTACCGCCCCCTCTCTTGTAGGACTTTCTACATGCTAGCTCAAAAAGCTCTCCTGGATGCACTTTAAGAATTCTACACCCTCTGAGCCTTTCACACTTTGACTATCCCAGTTAATATTGGGGAAGTTGAAATCCCCCATTATTATTACCCTATTATTTGCACATTTCTCTGAGATTTGCCTACATATCTGTTCCTCTATCTCCCCCTGACTGTTTGGAGGCCTATAGTACACTCCCAGCAAAGTGCTTGCCCCCTTTTTGTTTTTAAGCTCCACCCATATGGCCTCATTAGAGGACCCTGCTAATATATCATCCCTCCTTACTGCAGTAATTGACTCCTTAATTTATATTGCGACACCCCCTCCTCTTATACCTCCCCCTCTGTCTCGCCTGAAGATTCTGTACCCCGGAATATTGAGCTGCCAATCTTGCCCTTCCCTCAACCATGTCTCCGTGATAGCAACAATATCATACTCCCATGTGTTTATCAACACCTTCAGTTCATCCACCTAATGACCCATGAGACACAAGTTCAAATCCTGCAGCAATTCAGTTAATTAAATAAATCTGGAATAAAAAGCGAGTATCAGTAATGGTGACCATGAAACTACCGGATGGTCGTAAAAACCCAACTGGTTCGCTAATGTCCTTTAGGGAAGGAAATCTACTGCCCTTACCCGGTCTGGCCTATATGTAACTCTAGACCCACAGCAATGTGGTTAACTCTGAATTGCCCTCTGAAATGTCCATCAAGCCACTCAGTTGTACCAAACCACTACAAAGAAGTATCGCGGACTGCAGCAGTTCAAGAAGGCAGCTCACCACCATCTTCTCCGGGGCAATTAGGGATGGGCAATAAATGCCAGCCTTGCTAGCGACACCCACATTTTGTGAATGAAAAAAAAAATCTGGACTGGGTGACTTGTTAACTTTGAGTGATGCCAACCTATTTAGCACCTCCTTTCTATCTATTTTGATCCTATCCAATATCTCCACTCCCCCTCCTCTACTGCGACATTAACTTCATCCTCCTCTTTTGTGAAGACCTCATTCACTACCTCAGTCATGCCCTCTGCCTCCACAAGAGGAATTTCTTTTTTTCCCTTAACCGGCCCCACCATTCTTCTAACTCTCCTTTTACTTTTTCCACAGAAACCCCACAGTGCAGATAGAGGCCATTTCGGCCCATCGAGCCTGCACCGACACATATCCCACCCGATCCCCGTAACCCCTACACCAACACATATCCCACCCTATCCCCGTAACCCCACGTATTTAATCCCCCTAACACTAAGGGTCAATTTACCATAGCCAATCAACCTAACCCGCACATCTTTGGACTGTGGGAGGAAACCGGAGCACCCGGGAGGAAACCCACGCAAACACGGGGAGAATGTGCAAACTCCACACAGACAGTCACCCAAGGCCGGATTCGAACCCGGGTCTCTGGCGCTGTGAGGCAACAGTGCTAACCACTATGCCACCGTGCTGCATAGAAATCTGTTCTATGATTATAAAAGATTTTTTGGTTTCCTTTTATGTTACTTTCTCTTTGCCCTTCTTCAATTTCCCCCTGCACGCTCCATATTCTGCCTGGTTCTCCACTGAATTCTGTACCTGACAATTGTAATGAACCACCTTTTTCTGTTTTATTCTAATCTCTATTTCCTTTGTCATCCAGGGAGCTCTTGCTTTGGACGTCCTATCTTTCCTCCTCGTGGGAATATGTATCCAAACTATCTCCGCCCTGAAGGCCTGCCATTTCTCATTTACTGTTTTCCTGGCCAATCTTTGTTTCCAGTCCACCTGTGCTAGATCCCTTCTCAAATCACAGAAATTGTCTCTCTTCCAGTTGGGTAATTTCACCGTTGATTTTTCTTTGTCCCTTTCCATAACTACTTTAAACCTAATTATATTATGATCACTATTACCCAGATGTTCTCCCACTGAAACACACTCCACTTGCTCCACTTCATTCTCTAGAACTAGATCCAGCACTGCTTCCTTCCTCGCTGGGCTGGAAACATACAGATTAAGGAAGTTCTCCTGTGCCCATTTTAGGACTTCCTCACCACCCTTGCCCTTTACTCTTCTTCCCCAGTCTATATTAGGGTAATTGAAGTCTCCTACTATTACTGCTCTATTATTTGTACATTTCTCTGAAATTTGCCTACATATTTGCTCCTCTCTCTCTTTCTCACTATTTGGGGGGTCCATAGTAAACACCCAGCAATGTAACAGCTCCTTTTCTGTTCTTTAACTCTAACGACTTAGATTCAGTCTTTGAACCCTCTAATATATCTCCCCTCTGTAGAACTGTAATATCATCCTTGATCAATACTGCCACTCCCCCTCCTATATTTTTGCCATCCCTATCCATTGTTTAAAAAGGGAGAAAGGGATAGACCGAGTGATTACAGGCCAGTCAGCCTAACCACGGTGGTGGGGAAATTATTGGAAAAAATTCTGAGGGACAGGATAAATCTTCATTTAAAAAGACACGGGTTAATCAAGGATAGTCAGCACGGATTTGTCAAGGGAAGGTTGTATTTGAGGAGGGTTGATGAGATTAGCCTGTTTGATGTAATCTACATGGATTTTCGCAAGTTGGATCCAAAATTGGCTCAGTGGCAGGAAGCAAAGGGTAATGGTCGATGGGTGTTTTTGTGATTGGAAGGCTGTTTTCAGTGGGGATCCGCAGGGCTCGGTACTGGGTCCTTTGCTTTTTGTGGTATATATCAATGCTTTCTTGCTCTCGAGTTCTGTTGCTGTTTCCAGATCAGAAATGCCTTGCGCTTGCGGCTTATTAGCTCCTGGATCCCTCCTGGTCATTCTCGTTGAACCAGTCTTGGTGTTTCCTGGTCGAGTGACCGAGCGTCTCTTCACAGGTGCTGATTATGGAGGCCTGGAGTGCAGACCAGACGCTGTGGGCACTCTGTGTCTCTGCATCACTGGGAGTTGTCAGGTTGGTTGAGAGGCGCAGGCTGAATAGGGCTTTCTTAGCAGGGTCTTTGAGTGCTCCAGCGTTGATTTTCCTGCGGCATTGTTTCTGTTGCCGCCACTGTTTTGGGGCTGCATTGATGGAGATGACAGAGCGGATTAGGCGGTGGTCTGTCCAGCAGTCGTCGGCTCCTGTCATGGCGGTCCCTCGCTCGGACGATGACATATTCCAGCAGATGCCAGTGCTTGGAGCGAGGGTGCTGCCATGAAGCCTTGTACTTGTCTCTCTGACGGAACAAGGTGTTGGTTATGATGAGGCCATCTTCTAAGCATTTCGACAGGAGGAGGGTACTGTTGGAGTTGGCTTTCCCTACCCCCTCTCTGCCGATCACACCTCCCCAGAGGTCTGTGTCCTTTCCAACTCTGGCGTTGAAGTCGCCAAGGAGGATCAGCTTGTCACCCGTTGGGACTCGGGACAGGAATTGTTCGAGGCTGGAGTAGAATTCCTCTTTGGTCTCGTCTGTGGCTTCCAGTGTTGGGGCGTACGCACTGATAACAGTAACGCACTGGTTCCGGGCTAGGGTGAGTCGAAGAGTCATGAGGCGCTCATTTATACCACTAGGGGAGTCTCTGAGACGCCCGACCAGTCAGAGACATGGACCATGTACAGCAGGCACCTCAAAGCACTGGAGAAGTACCACCAATGCTGCCTCCGCAAGATCCTGCAAATCCATTGGCAGGTCAGGCGCACCAACGTCAGTGTTCTTGCTCAGGCCAACATTCCCAGCATCGAAGCTTTGACCATGCTCAATCAGCTCGGATGGACGGGTCACATTGTCCACATGCCCGATCCGAGACTCACAAAACAAGCGCTCTACTCGGAGCTCCAGCACGGCAAGAGAGCCCCAGGTGGGCAGAGGAAACGTTTCAAGGACACCCTCAAAGCCTCCTTGAAAAAGTGTAACATCCTCACCGACACCTGGGAATCCCTGGCCCAAGACCGCACAAAGTGGAGGATAAGCATCCGGGAAGGCGCCGAACACCTCGAGTCTCTTCGCCGGGTGCAAGCGGAAGCCAAGCGCAGGCAGCGCAAGGAGCGCACGTCAACCCAAGCACCCCACCCACCCGCCCCTTCAACCACCGTCTGCCCCACCTGTGACAGAGACTGTAGGTCCCGCATTGGACTCATCAGTCACCTGAGAACTCATTTTTAATGTGGAAGCAAGTCATCCTCGGTTCCGAGGGACTGCCTAAGAAGAAGAAGACGACATATCAATGATTTGGACTTGAATGTAGGAAGTATGATTAAGAAGTTTGCAGATGATACAAAAATTGGCTGAGTGGTTGATACTGAAGAAGGAAGCTGTAGACTGCAGGAAGATATCAATGGACTGGTCAGGTGGGCAGAACAGTGGCAAATGGAATTCAATCCGGAGAAATGTGAGATAATACATTTGGGGAGGGCTAACAAGGGAAAGGAATACACAATAAATGGTAGGATACTGAGAAGAATGGAAGAACAGAGGCACCTTGGAGTGCATGTCAACAGATCCCTGAAAGAAGGAAAGACTTCCCTTTGTATAGCGCCTTTCACCACCTCAGGACGTCCCAAAGCGCTTTACAACCAATGAAGTACTTTTGAAGTGTAGTCACTGTTGTAATGTAGGAAACGCGGCAGCCAATTTGCACACAGCAAGCTCCCACAAACAGCAATGTGATAATGACGAAATAATGAGTTTTTATGATGTTGATTGAAGGTAGCAGGACAGGTAGATAAGGTGGTTAAGAAGGCATACGGGATACTTGCCTTTATTAGCCGAGGCATAGAATACAAGAGCAGGGGGGTTATGCTAGAACTGTACAAAACACTAGTTAGGCCTCAGCTAGAATACTGCGTGCAGTTCTGGTCACCACATTACAGGAAGGATGTGACTGCACTAGAGAGGGTGCAGAGGAGATTTACAAGGATGTTGCCAGGACTGGCGAATTTTAGCTATGAGGAAAGATTCGATAGGCGGGAGTTGTTTTCCTTGGAACAGAGGAGGCTGAGGGGAGACTTGATTGAGGTGTATAAAATTATGAGGGGCCTCGATAGAGTGGATAGGAAGGACCTGTTTCCCCTAGCAGAGGTGTCAATAACCAGGGAGCATAGATTTAAAGTACAGGAAACTTTGGTTTATCCGGAGGTTGTATGTCCGGAATACTTGATCTAACGGCAAAAATCAGGAGCCGTTTTCTATAAGTTTTTTTTAGATCTCGTTCTTTTTTTTACCTCCAGTCAGCCACTGCAAGGTCTGTAGCTATAGCAACAGCTTCAGCTAGAGACACTTGCAGCTGCAGCCGACTCTTTAGAAGCTGTTGCTAAGCAACAGTGTTTGTTGTCAGATACCGAGATGAAAACCTCCATATGCTTCAACATTAACTTTGTATGTCCGGCAGTTTTGATAGATCGGCAACACGCCGGTCCCGGATATCACAGTTTCCTGTAATTGGTAGAAGGATTAGAGGGGAGTTGAGGATAACGTTTTTCACCCAGAGGGTGGTGGGGGTCTGGAACTCACTGCCTGAAAGGGTGGTAGAGGCAGAGACCCTCATCACATTTAAAAAGTACTTGGATATGTGCTTGAAGCGCCGTACCCTACAGGGCTACGGACCAAGTGCTGGGAAGTGGGATTAGGCTGGAGAGCTCTTTGTCGGCCGGCACAGACATGATGGGACGAATGGCCTCCTTCTGTGCTGTAAATTTCTATGATTCTTTCCTCCTGAATACATTGTAGTCAGGAATGTTTAGCTCTGATTCCAGCACATGTTTAAGCCCGGTCTCAGTTATAGCCACCATATCGTAACCCATGTGGCAACTTGTGCCTGCAAAACATCAACCTTTCTTGTGTCAACTGTAGCTCAGTGGGCAGCACTCTCGCCTCGGAGTCAGAAGGCTGTCAATTCAAGTCCCACTCCAGAGACTTGAGCACATAATCCAGACTGACACACCAGTGCAGTACTGAGGGAGCGCCGCACTGTCGGAGGGGCAGTACTGAGGGAGCGCCGCACTGTCGGAGGGGCAGTACTGAGGGAGCGCCGCACTGTCGGAGGGGCAGTGCTGAGGGAGCGCCGCACTGTCGGAGGGACAGTACTGAGGGAGCGCCGCACTGTCGGAGGAGCAGTACTGAGGGAGCGCCGCACTGTCGGAGGAGCAGTACTGAGGGAGCGCCGCACTGTCGGAGGAGCAGTACTGAGGGAGCGCCGCACTGTCGGAGGAGCAGTACTGAGGGAGCGCCGCACTGTCGGAGGAGCAGTACTGAGGGAGCGCCGCACTGTCGGAGGAGCAGTACTGAGGGAGCGCCGCACTGTCGGAGGAGCAGTACTGAGGGAGCGCCGCACTGTCGGAGGGGCAGTACTGAGGGAGCGCCGCACTGTCGGAGGAGCAGTACTGAGGGAGCGCCGCACTGTCGGAGCAGTACTGAGGGAGCGCCGCACTGTCGGAGGGTCAGTACTGAGGGAGCGCCGCACTGTCGGAGGGGCAGTACTGAGGGAGCGCCGCACTGTCGGAGGGTCAGTACTGAGGGAGCGCCGCACTGTCGGAGGAGCAGTCTTTCGGATGAGATGTTAAACTGAGGCCCCCATCTGCTCTCTCAGGTGGATGTAAAAGATCCCATGGCCACTCTTCGAAGAGCAGCGGAGTTCTCCCCGGTGTCCTGGGGCTAATATTTATCCCTGAATCAAGATCACTAAAACAGATGATGTGGTCATTACCACAGCGCTGTTTGTGGGATCTTGCTGTGCGCAAATTGGCTGCCGCGTTTCCCAGATTACAACAGTGACCACTCTTCAGAAAAAAAAAGTGCCTGGTTGGGTGTGAAGCGCTTTGAGGCGTCCGGAGGTGGTGAAAGGCGCTGCAAGAAATGCTATTCTTTTAATTTGTCACAATCCTCACCTTAACAGCGGGCCCGGCCCGGCGCGCTCTGCGTAGGCGCGTCCTCACCAACATGGCAGCCGCTCGGGCCCGGCTCAGACCTCACCAGAAACGCGTCGTTGGTAGCGGCGCCCCGGAAGCGTTTGTTTTTTTTTTGACGTCGGCTGTGTCGGCCCAGAGATGTCCCGAAGATAAACAGAGAAAGAGGTAAACCGCGGGGGAGAGGGTGAGTGTTGGTGGGAGGGTGAGAGAGTCACAACATAACGGCACAGAAGGAGACCATTCGGCCCATCGAGTCCATGACGACTCTCTGTAGAGCAATCCAGTCAGTCCCATTCCCCCGCTCTATCCCCGTAGCCCTGCAAGTTTATTTCCCTCAAGTGCCTATCCAGTCTCCCCTTGAAAACATTCAGTGTCTCCGCTTCCGTCGGCAGCGAGTTCCAGGTCCTCACCACTGGCTGCGTAAAAAAGTTTTCCTCACGTCCCCCCTGTATCTCTTGCCCAAAACCTTAAATCTGTGTCCCCTAGTCCTTGTACCATCAACTAGTGGGAACAGCCTTTCCCCGTCTAGCCTATCCAAACCCGTCATAATCTTGTACACCTCGATCAAATCACCCCTCAACCTCCTTTGCTCTAATGAAAACAAATCCAGCTTCTCCAACCTGTCCTTGTAGCAAAGATCCCCCATCCCCGGAACCATTTTGGTAAATCTCCTCTGCACCCTCTCAAGGGCCTTCACATCCTTCCTAAAGTGTGGTGACCAGAACTGGACGCAATACTCCAGTTGTGGCTTAACCAGCGCTTTATAAAGGTTCAGCATAACTTCTCTACTTTTGTACTCACTACCCCTATTTATGAAGCCCAAGATCCCATATGCTTTGCTAACCACTCTCTCAATATGTCCCGCCACCTTCAGGGACCTATGCACATTAACTCCCAGGTCCCTCTGTCCCTGCACACTCTTTAAAACTGTGCCATTAAGTGTATATTGCCTCTCCCTGTTCCTTCTGCCAAAATGCATCACCTCACTTTTCTCTGTATAAAATCTCATCTGCCACTTCTCTGCCCATTCTGCTAGCCTGTCTATGTCCTGTTGCAGTCGATTAGTATCATCCTCACTATTTACCACACCCCCAAGTTTGGTGTCATTGGCAAATTTAGAAATTTTACTCTATTCCAATATCGAAGTCATTATATCAAAAAAAGCAGTGGCCCCAGCACTGACCCTTGGGGAACACCACTGTCTACCATCCTCCAGTCTGAAAAACAGACATTTACCACAACTCGCTGTTTTCTGTCCTTAAGCCAACTTCTTATCCAAGCTGTCACTGACCCACCTATTCCATGAGCCTCAATTTTGTTAACCAGCCTTCTATGTGGTACTTTGTCAAACGCCTTCTGAAAATCCATGTAGACAACATCCATTGCATTCCCTTCATCAATCCTCTCTGTTACTTCATCAAAAAATTCAATTAGATTAGTCAAACACGATCTGCCATTTACAAATCCGTGTTGGCTCTCCTTAATTAGATTAAACCTCTCCAAGTGCCTGTTAATTTTTTCCTTGATTATTGTTTCTAAACCTTTACCCACCACTGATGCTAGTGAGTATAGGAATAGGAGGATAGAGCAGATGAATGCGTGGCTAATGAGTTGGTGTAGGGGGGAGGGTTTTACTTTCCTGGATCACTCGGCCTGCTTCTGGGGAAGGTGGGACTTGTACAAGTCGGACGGGTTGCACCTGAACCAGAGCGGGACAAATATCCTTGCGGGGAGGTTTGCTAGCACTGTTGGGGGGGGGTTTAAACTAACTTGGCAGGGGGATGGGATACAGAGGGGAGCTGAAAGAGGGGGTGATGTGCTGCCAATTATAGAGAAAAAAACAAGTCAGCTTGGTAGACAGGGCAAATATACAAGGGCAAGGCTGGATGGCATCTATTTTAATGCAAGGAGTCTTGCAAATAAGGTGGATGAACTGAAGGTGTTGATAAACACATGGGAGTATGATAATTGTTGCCATCACGGAGACATGGTTGAGGGAGGGGCAAGACTGGCAGCTCAATATTCCGGGGTACAGAATCTTCAGGCGAGACAGAGGGGGGGGGGTATAAGAGGAGGGGGTGTAGCAATATTAATTAAGGAGTCAATTACTGCAGTAAGGAGGGATGACATATTAGCAGGTTCCTCTAATGAGGCCATATGGGTGGAGCTTAAAAACAAGAAGGTGGCAAGCACTTTGCTGGGAGTGTACTATAGGCCTCCAAACAGTCAGGGGGAGATAGAGGAACAGATATGTAGGCAAATCTCAGAGAAATGTGCAAATAATAGGGTAATAATAATGGGGGATTTCAACTTCCCCAATATTAACTGGGATAGTCAGAGTGTGAAAGGCACAGAGGGTGTAGAATTCGTAAAGTGCATCCAGGAGAGCTTTTTGAGCCAGCATGTAGAAGGTCCTACAAGAGAGGGGGCGGTACTGGACCTAATTCTAGGGAATGTGGCCGGCCAAGTGGAAGAAGTGCTAGTAGGTGAGCACTTTGGTGACAGTGACCATAATATGGTGAGATTTAAGGTGGCCATGGAAAAGGACAGGGATGGGCCGGAAATAAAGGTTCTAAATTGGGGGAAGGCCGATTTTAATAGGATAAGGCAGGATCTGGCCAAAATGGACTGGGATCAGCTACTGGTAGGAAAATCCGCATCGGAGCAATGGGAGGCTTTCAGAAGGGAGATTGAGATCATACAATGGCAACATGTTCCCGTAAAGGTCAAGGGTGGTTCCAAAAACCACAGGGAACCGTGGATGTCAGGGGATATACGAGAATGGATTAGAAAAAAAAGGAGGGCTTTTGGCAGATACAAAAGGCTAAAGACGGAGGAAGCCCTAGAGGAGTACAAAAAGTGCAGGGGGATACTTAAAAAAGAAATTAGGAGATCAAGGAGGGGCCATGAAATAACACTGGCGAGCAAAATAAAGGAAAATCCTAAGATGTTTTATAAGTATATTAAGGGTAAGAGGATAACTAGGGAAAAAATAGGGCCCATTAGGGACAAAAGTGGCAATCTGTGTGTGGAGCCGGAAGATGTAGGAGGGGTTCTAAATGAATTTTTTGCATCTGTTTTCACTATGGAGAGGGACGATGTAGACATAGAAATAGGGCGGGGGGACTGTGATATGCTCGAACACATTAACATCGAGGGGGAGGAGGTATTGGCGGTTTTAGCAGGCCTAAAAATGGATAAATCCCCAGGCCCGGACGAAATGTATCCCAGGCTGCTGTGTGAGGCAAAGGAAGAGATTGCGGGGGCTCTAACACACATATTCAGAACCTCTCTGGCCACAGGGGATGTGCCAGAGGACTGGAGAACCGCTAATGTAGTTCCATTATTCAAGAAGGGGAGTAGGGAAAAACCGGGGAACTACAGGCCAGTGAGCCTAACATCAGTGGTGGGACAATTATTGGAAAAAATTCTGAGGGACAAAATCAGTCTCCACTTGGAGAGGCAAGGATTAATCAGGGATAGTCAACATGGCTTTGTCAAGGGAAGATCATGTCTGACTAATTTGATTGAATTTTTTGAGGGGGTGACTAGGTGTGTGGATGAGGGTAACGCAGTGGATGTGGTATACATGGATTTCAGTAAGGCCTTCGATAAAGTCCCGCACAGGAGACTGGTCAAGAAGGTAAGAGCCCATGGAATCCAGGGTGCCTTGGCACGTTGGATACAAAACTGGCTTAGTGGCAGAAGGCAGAGGGTGATGGTCGAAGGTTGTTTTTGTGACTGGAAGCCTGTGGCCAGTGGGGTACCACAGGGATCGGTGCTGGGTCCCTTGCTGTTTGTGGTCTATATTAATGACTTGGATATGAATGTAAAAGGTATGATCAGTAAGTTCGCGGATGATACAAAAATTGGTAGGGTGGTAAATAGCGAGGAGGGTAGTCTCAGTCTGCAGGACGATATCGATGGGTTGGTCAGGTGGGCGGAACAGTGGCAAATGGAATTTAACCCGGAAAAGTGCGAGGTGATGCACTTTGGGGGGACTAACAAGGCAAGGGAATACACAATGAATGGTAAGACCCTAGGCAAGACGGAGGGTCAGAGGGATCTGGGTGTGCAAGTACACAGATCCCTGAAGGCGGCGGAACAGGTGGATAAGGTGGTAAAAAAGGCATATGGGATACTTGCCTTCATTAGCCGAGGCATAGAATATAAGAGCAAGGAGGTTATGATGGAGCTGTATAAAACACTGGTTAGGCCACAGCTGGAATACTGTGTGCAGTTCTGGTCGCCACACTACAGGAAGGATGTGATAGCTTTGGAGAGGGTGCAGAGGAGATTCACCAGGATGCTACCAGGGCTGGAACGCTTCAGCTATGAAGAGAGACTGGGCAGATTGGGTTTGTTTTCCTTGGAGCAGAGGAGGCTGAGGGGGGACATGATTGAGGTGTACAAAATTATGAGGGGCATAGATAGGATGGATACTAAGGAGCTTTTTCCTTTAGTAGAAGGGTCAATAACTAGGGGGCACAGATTCAAGGTAAAGGGCGGGAGGTTTAGAGGGGATTTGAGAAAGAACTTTTTCACCCAGAGGGTGGTTGGAGTCTGGAACTCACTGTCCGGAAGGGTTGTGGAGGCTGGAACCCTCACAACATTCAAGACGCATTTGGATGAGCACTTGAAATGCCATAGCATACAAGGCTACGGACCAAATGCTGGAATATGGGATTAGATTAGACAGGGCGTGATGGCCGGCGCGGACACGATGGGCCGAAGGGCCGCTATCCGTGCTGTATTACTCTATGACTCTATGATGTTAAACTGACCGGCCTGTAGTTACTAGGATTGTCCTTGCACCCTTTCTTGTGCACTTCAGTCCCACGTTCCTGATCTTTGGTCACCCGGTGCGGAGGGGAGCAGGCAGATCGGAGGACCTCCTCATAGGACTGCTCCTGGGCCTGGCCAAAATAGCCATTAACAGGTCCAGGCAGCGGGCGGTCGAGGGGGTCGTTCGGCCCGATTGCCTGCCTCTCTTCCGCGGACATGTTCGTGCCCGGGTGGCCCTGGAGATGGAGCACGCGGTGTCCGCTGGCACACTCGAGGTCTTCCGCGACCGGTGGGCGCTGCGGGGACTGGAGTGCATCATCACCCCGGCCAACACAATTTTAATTTAAGTTGTTAAGTTTCCTTTAATGTTTTAATTGTTACACTTTATTTGTTTAAGCACCCAACCAAAAGAGTACACCCTTTCTTGAACAATGGTGTCACATTTGCCACTTTTCAAGCCTCAGGCAGCTCCCCCGCATCTAGGGAAGATTGGAAAATTATGGCAAGCCCTGCCGCTATCTCCTCCCCCAATTCCCTTAGCAATCTGGGATGCAAGCTATCTGGGCGACTTGTCCACTCTAAGCATACCCAGTCTTTCTAGTACATCCGCTCTATCAATTTTCACCCCTTCCATTGCTTCTACCTTTTCCACTTCTACTGATATTTTGTCAGCATCCACCTCCTTAGTAAACACCGATACAAAGTACTCATTGAGTATTCTAGCCTTGCCCTGCGCCTCTAAGTATACATCACCTTCTTTGTCCCTAATAGGCCCCACCCCGTCTCTTACTACCCACTTACAGTTTACATGCCGGTAGAAGATTTTTGGGTTCTCTTTTATGTTAACCGCCATTCTACTCTCATATTCTCTCTTTGCCAATCTTATTTTCATCTTCACATCCCCTCTCAACTTATTGTATTTGGTCTGGTTCTCCCTTGAAGAATTCACCTGACATTCATCATACACCCTCTTTTTTTGTTTCATCATCTTCTCTATCTGCCTTGTCATCCAAGGAGCCCTTGCTTTGGTTCCCTTACCCTTCCCTCTTGTTGGAATGTACCGAGCCTGTACTTGGAACACCTCCTCCTTAAAGATCACCCATTGTTCCGTTACAGTTTTTCCTGTCAGTCTTTGGTTCCATTTTACCCTGGCTCGATCCTTTCGCATCACATTGAAGTTAGCCCTATTCCAGGTTAGAAGTTCTACTTTAGATTGCTCCTTGCTCCTCTCCATTGCTAATCTAAATCTTATGATACGATGATCACTTGTACCCAAGTGTTCTCCCACAGACACTTGGTCGACCTGGCCCACCTCATTCCCCAGCACCAGATCCAGCAATGCCTCCTTCCTGGTTGGGCCAAGAACATATTGGTCAAGGAAATTCTCCTGAACACATTTCAGAAATTCCTCCCCCTCCTTTCCCCTAGCATTATCCCAATCAATAGTTGGGTAATTAAAGTCCCCCAATATCACCACTCTATAGCTCTTGCATATCTCTGCAATTTCCCTGCAGATTTGCTCCTCTACCTCCCTCTCACTATTTGGACAAATGTAAGAAGCCACACAACACCAGGTTATAGTCCAACAGTTTTATTTGAAATCACAAGCTTTCGGAGCGCTGCTCCTTCGTCAGGTGAAGTGGAGAGATGCATAAAGACACAGCTTATATAGTCAGAGCATAATGCCAGATGTTTACAGGTAATCTTTCTAACTGCCATTTATCACACCTCGGCAGAGAGATAATCACAGCGATCAAAGGTGTGAAAGGCCTATAGAATACCCACAATAGTGTGATCATACCCTTTTTGCTCCTCAACTCTAACCAAATGGATTCTGTCCTTGTCCCCTCAAGAACATCCTCCCTTTCCAACACTACAATGTCTTCCTTAATCAGCACTGCCACCCACCTCCCTTTTGTCCTTCCCTATCTTTTCTGAACACCTTGTACCCTTGAATATTAAGTGCCCAGTTCTCACCGTTTTTAAGCCACGTTTCCGTTATTGCCACAACATCATATTGCCACACGGCTAATTGTGCTTTTAGCTCACCAACCTTATTCACCACACTTTGTGCATATACGTACATGCATTCTAAACCCATTTTAGAATTTTTCGTAGTCTTAGTCTGCTCCTATCTAATATGGTACTACTTCCGCCTCTAGTACTATCTTCTCTACCTTTATGCACCTTATTCCTCTTTTCTACTCCTATATGCTGGTACCCATCCCCCTGCCAAGCTAGTTTCAACCCTCCCCAACAGCAAACCTCCCAGCGAGAATATTGGTCCCGGCTCTGTTGAGGTGTAACCCGTCCGGCTTGTACAGGTCCCACCTTTGCTAGAAATGGTCCCAATGCCTCAGGAATCTAAAGCCCTCCCTCCTGCACCATCTCTCCAGCCACGCATTCATCTGTTCTATCCTCCTATTCCTGTACTCACTAGCACGTGGCACCAGGAGTAATCCGGAGATCACTACCTTTGAGGTCCTGCTTTTTAATCTCTCTCCTAGCTCCCTAAACTCTGCCTGCAGGACCTCATTCCCTCTTTCTGCCTATGTCGTTGGTACCGATATGGACAACGACCTCTGGCTGTTCACCCTCCCCCCTCAGAGTGTCCTACAGCCGCTCAGTGACATCCTTGACCCTGGCACCATACCATCCTGGAGTCACGTTTATGGCCGCAGAAACGCCTGTCTGCTCCCCTAACTATCGAATCCCCTACCACTATTGCTCTTCCACTCTTTTTCCTCCCATCCTGTGTAGCTGAGTCACCCGTGGTGCCGTGGACTTGACTCTGGCTGCACTCCCCAGAGGAACCATCTCCCTCACCAGTACTCAGAACAGAATACTGGTTGGAGAGCACGATGCACTCCGGGGACTCCTGCACTACTTGCCTGGTCCTCTACTGTCGGGCGGTCACCCATTCCCTCTTGCCTGAATACTCTTAAGCTGCGGGGTGACCACCTCTAGAAGCGTGCTATCCACGTAACTCTCAGACTCACGGATGCACCGCAGTGACTCCAGCCGTGTATCTCTGAAACCCGGAGCTTGAGTTGCTGTATCTGGCTAAACTTTCCGCACATGTGTTCGTGCAGGCTACGCGAAGAGTCCAGGACTTCCCATATGGCACAGGATGTGCACTCCACGGGGCTGAACTGACCTACCATGCCTCTAGTTATTAGATTAATTAACTAAAGCTTTTAGTATACCCCTCTGCCCTTAGGGAGAGGGGGGCGGGATGACCCGGGGAGAGGGGGGCGGGGGGAGACCCCGGGGAGAGCTGGGTGGGGAGAGGGGCGGGGATGAGGGATCGGGGATGAGGGAGCGGGGGGAGACCCGGGGAGAGGGGGCGGGGGGAGACCCGGGGAGAGGGGGCGGGGATGAGGGGGAGGGCGGGGATGAGCGGGCGGGGATGTACACAGAGGGAGGGGAGGGGCGGCGGTATGCGGGCGGAGCTATACGGGCAGCGGGCTACGTGAGGTGCGGGCGGGGATGTATGCAGAGGGAGGGCAGGGGGTACGCGGGCGGAGCTATACGGGCAGCGGGCTATGCGAGGTGCGGGCGGGGATGTACGCAGAGGGAGGGCAGGGGGTACGCGGGCGGAGCTATACGGGCAGCGGGCTACGCGAGCTGCGGGCGGGGATGTATGCAGAGGGAGGGGAGGGGGTACGTGGGCGGAGCTATACGGGCAGCGGGCTACGCGAGGTGCGGGCGGGGATGTATGCAGAGGGAGGGGAGGGGGTACGTGGGCGGAGCTATACGGGCAGCGGGCTACGCGAGGTGCGGGCGGGTTGTACGCAGAGGGAGGGCAGGGCAGGGGGTACGCGGGCGGAGCTATACGGGCAGCGGGCTACGCGAGGTGCGGGCGGGTTGTACGCAGAGGGAGGGCAGGGGGTACGCGGGCGGAGCTATACGGGCAGCGGGCTACGCGAGGTGTGGGCGGGGATGTACGCAGAGGGAGGGGAGGGGGTACGCGGGCGGAGCTATACGGGCAGCGGGCTACGCGAGGTGCGGGCGGGGATGTATGCAGAGGGAGGGGAGGGGGTACGCGGGTGGAGCTATACGGGCAGCGGGCTACGCGAGGTGTGGGCGGGGATGTATGCAGAGGGAGGGCAGGGGGTACGCGGGCGGAGCTATACGGGCAGCGGGCTACGCGAGGTGTGGGCGGGGATGTACGCAGAGGGAGGGGAGGGGCGGCGGTACGCGGGCGGAGCTATACGGGCAGCGGGCTATGCGAGGTGTGGGCGGGTTGTACGCAGAGGGAGGGGAGGGGGTACGCGGGCGGAGCTATACGGGCAGCGGGCTACGCGAGGTGCGGGCGGGGATGTACGCAGAGGGAGGGGAGGGGGTACGCGGGCGGAGCTATACGGGCAGCGGGCTACGCGAGGTGTGGGCGGGGATGTACGCAGAGGGAGGGGAGGGGGTACGCGGGCGGAGCTATACGGGCAGCGGGCTACGTGAGGTGCGGGCGGGGATGTATGCAGAGGGAGGGGAGGGGCGGCGGTACGCGGGCGGAGCTATACGGGCAGCGGGCTACGCGAGGTGCGGGCGGGGATGTATGCAGAGGGAGGGCAGGGGGTACGCGGGCGGAGCTATACGGGCAGCGGGCTACGCGAGGTGCGGGCGGGGGTGTATGCAGAGGGAGGGGAGGGGGTACGTGGGCGGAGCTATACGGGCAGCGGGCTACGCGAGGTGCGGGCGGGGGTGTATGCAGAGGGAGGGGAGGGGGTACGCGGGCGGAGCTATACGGGCAGTGGGCTATGCGAGCTGTGGGCGGGGATGTACGCAGAGGGAGGGGAGGGGGTACGCGGGCGGAGCTATACGGGCAGCGGGCTACGCGAGGTGTGGGCGGGGATGTATGCAGAGGGAGGGGTGGCGGTACGCGGGCGGAGCTATACGGGCAGCGGGCTACGCGAGGTGTGGGCGGGGATGTACGCAGAGGGAGGGGAGGGGCGGCGGTACGCGGGCGGAGCTATACGGGCAGCGGGCTACGCGAGGTGCGGGCGGGGATGTACGCAGAGGGAGGGGAGGGGGTACGCGGGCGGAGCTATACGGGCAGCGGGCTATGCGAGGTGTGGGCGGGGATGTACGCAGAGGGAGGGGAGGGGGTACGCGGGCGGAGCTATACGGGCAGCGGGCTACGCGAGGTGCGGGCGGGGGTGTAAACGCAGCTGCCTGAGCTTTTTCTGTTGCTGTATGATGCTGTAACGCGGAAGGAGAGAGTGTCGCAGTGAGGAACGATACTGTAAGAGGCACCAAAATTAGCAGAGCTGAGAGAGCAGGTGCAGACAACCGGCAGCTTGCGATTGGGAGGGATGGGGTGTCTGCGAATGTGTTTGTGTGTCAGAGACTGGAGCTTTCTGTGTGGAGCAAGCGCACGGGCCGATATACGAGGTCGGAGCCCGAGAGATGGAGCAGGGAGTCGGCCCTGGAGCCCAGGAGGCGAAGGCCAGGTCTGTGGACGGAGGTGTCACTGGTGATGTACTTGTGATTCAGAGAATGGCAGCTGCTGAGCTGGTGTCGGCGTTGTGACTGTGTGTTGGGAAATGCAGCCTGACTTAAAGCCTGATTGTTGCGTTTTAACAGGCTACCCTTGTTTAATAGCAAGCGATATCTATCCGGCAATGTTGAAGCAAGATGTGGGTTTATATAACGCCTTTCACATCCTCGGGATTTACTGTCGAAGTGTAATCGCTGTTGTGATGTTGGCATGCATGGCAGCCATTTTGCGCACAGCAAGCTCCCAACAACAGCAGTGGGATAAATGACCAGACGCGCTCCCCTGCTCTTATCCAAATAGTACTCAGAGGGCAGACAGGGCCTCCGTTTAACGTCTCATCCAGGATCAGTTAATTTGAACACAAACCGTGAATCAGTATTGACTCTCATTTCAGATACAGAGTAAAGCTCCCTCTACACTGTCCCATCAAACACTCCCAGGGCAGGTACAGCACGGGTTAGATACAGAGTTAAGCTCCCTCTACACTGTCCCATCAAACACTCCCAGGGCAGGTACAGCACGGGTTAGATACAGAGTAAAGCTCCCTCTACACTGTCCCATCAAACACTCCCAGGGCAGGTACAGCACGGGTTAGATACAGAGTAAAGCTCCCTCTACACTGTCCCATCAAACATTCCCAGGGCAGGTACAGCACGGGTTAGGTACAGAGTAAAGCTCCCTCTACACTGTCCCATCAAACATTCCCAGGGCAGGTACAGCACGGGTTAGGTACAGAGTAAAGCTCCCTCTACACTGTCCCATCAAACACTCCCAGGGCAGGTACAACACGGGTTAGATACAGAGTAAAGCTCCCTCTGCACTGTCCCATCAAATACTCCCAGGGCAGGTACAGCATGGGTTAGATACAGAGTAAAGCTCCCTCTACACTGTCCCATCAAACATTCCCAGGGCAGGTACAGCACAGGTTAGGTACAGAGTAAAGCTCCCTCTACACTGTCCCATCAAACGCTTCCAGGGCAGGTACAGCACGGGGTTAGATACAGAGTAAAGCTCCCTCTACACTGTCCCATCAAACACTCCCAGGACAGGAACAGCACAGGTTAGGTACAGAGTAAAGCTCCCTCTACACTGTCCCATCAAACGCTTCCAGGGCAGGTACAGCACGGGGTTAGATACAGAGTAAAGCTCCCTCTACACTGTCCTATTAAACACTCCCAGGGCAGGTACAGCACGGGTTAGATACAGAGTAACGCTCCCTCTACACTGTCCCATCAAATACTCCCAGGGCAGGTACAGCATAGGTTAGATACAGAGTAAAGCTCCCTCTACACTGTCCCATCAAATATTCCCAGGGCAGGTACAGCACGGGTTAGGTACAGAGTAAAGCTCCCTCTACACTATCCCATCAAACACTCCCAGGGCAGGTACAGCACAGGTTAGATACAGAGTAAAGCTCCCTCTACACTGTCCAATCAAACACTCCCAGGGCAGGTACAGCACAGGTTAGATACAGAGTAAAGCTCCCTCTACACTGTCCCATCAAACGCTTCCAGGGCAGGTACAGCACGGGGTTAGATACAGAGTAAAGCTCCCTCTACACTGTCCTATTAAACACTCCCAGGGCAGGTACAGTGCACAATTTCCCCAGGGATTTGCAGAGGTGAAGTTACCCTGTTCCTCTCGACTTCACTCCTTGTGCTACTGATGCTAAGGCGTGATTGGTGCGCCTCTTACTGGCATCCAACTGCTTCGCATGTTTGTATACGAGTTTTCTACCCGTTTTCTTTGTCGGCGGGGCAGTACTGAGGGAGCACTGCACTGTCGGAGGGGCAGTACTGAGGGAGTGCCGCACTGTCGGAGGGGCAGTACTGAGGGAGCGCTGCACTGTCGGAGGGACAGTACTGAGGGAGCGCTGCACTGTCGGAGGGGCAGTACTGAGGGAGCGCTGCACTGTCGGAGGGGCAGTACTGAGGGAGCACCGCACTGTCGGAGGGACAGTACTGAGGGAGCGCCACACTGTCGGAGGGGCAGTACTGAGGGAGTGCTGCTGTGTTGGAGGGGCTGTACTGAGGGAGCGTCACACTGTCGGAGGGACAGTACTGAGGGAGTGCTGCACTATCGGAGGGGCCGTACTGAGGGAGTGCCGCACTGTCGGAGGGGCAGTACTGAGGGAGTGCTGCTGTGTTGGAGGGGCTGTACTGAGGGAGCGTCACACTGTCGGAGGGACAGTACTGAGGGAGTGCTGCTGTGTTGGAGGGGCTGTACTGAGGGAGCGTCACACTGTCGGAGGGACAGTACTGAGGGAGCGCCGCACTGTCGGAGGGGCAGTACTGAGGGAGTGCTGCACTATCGGAGGGGCCGTACTGAGGGAGTGCCGCACTGTCGGAGGGGCCGTACTAAGGGAGCGCTGCACTGTCGGAGGGGCAGTACTGAGGGAGTGCCGCACTGTCGGAGGGGCAGTACTGAGGGAGCGCCGCACTGTCGGAGGGGCAGTACTGAAGGAGTGCCGCACTGTTGGAGGGGCAGGGAGGGCTGCACTGTCGGAGGGTTAGTACTGAGGGAGCACCGCAGTGTCGGAGGGGCAGTACTGAGGGAGCGCTGCTGCGTTGGAGGTCCAAAAGTACTATTGGAGGAGCAGAGTGTCCTGACCAACATTTCTCTCAACCAACACCGCTAACAACAAAATATCTGATCATTTATCTAATTTGCAGTTTGTGGAATCTTGCTGTGTGTAATTTGGCTGTGTGTGTTGTGGCTGCTCCCTTGCGGTAGTCAGGCAATGAACCGGTGAGGCTCCGAGTCCAGAAAAGTGTTACAGATGCACCAACAGTGAGGAATGATTACTTCCACTTATAGCATTGGACCTTATCATATCACAGAAATATCTGTAAGCGCTGCACATTGCATGAGTTGCAAGGAGTGAAATTGCGGTGTAAACGGTGATTCCGACACATTGAGATTCCACAAACAGCCATGGGATGAATTGTTTGTGGGAGCGTTGATTGGCCAGGACACTGGGAGCGCTCCCTGCTCTTGATACTGCCGCCAGCCCTGCAACCTCTGTCTGAACAAGTCCAACCCCTCCTCCCCGGGACAGTGCGGCCCCTCTCTTGGCTGCTCACTGACTCTGGGGAGACAGGTGATCTGGAATGGTTTGTTTGTTGTGGTTTAAGGATGTGCTGTTACAGGGTCCGTGGATGCGAAGGGGGTGGCAGAATGGGACTAAGGGCTAGCCTCTCATCTTCACTACTTACATTATCTGTGTAAACAGACTTTAGTTACAAATGCCTAACTGTATGGCTTAGCCTACTACCTACAAGGATGATGGACTGAACGGCCTCCTATAAAACTCTGGGAGAGGTGGGACCAGTACAAACGGGACGGTTTGCACCTGGGCAGGGCCGGGACCGATGTCGTAGGGGGAGTGTTTGCTAGTGCTGTTGGGGAGGGTTTAAACTAAAGTGGCAGGGGGTTGGGAACCTGAGCAGGGAGACAGAGGAAAGGGAAACAAGGAAAAAAGCAAAAGACAGGAAGGAGAAAAACAAAATTAGAAGGCAAACAACTCAACGGTTTAAATCAAACATGGTCACAGTAAATAATAATTCATATAGATCTGAGAGCGTTAAAAAAACAAGCCTGAAGTCTTTGTGTCTTAATGCAAGGAGCATTCGGAACAAGGTGGATGAATTAGCTGCGCAAATAGAGGTAAACAAATATGATTTGATTGGGATTACGGAAACATGGCTCCAGGGTGGCCAAGGCTGGGAACTCAACATCCAGGGGTATTCAATATTCAGGAAAGATAGGCAAAAAAGAAAGGGAGGTGGGGTAGCATTGCTGGTTAAGGAGGGGATTAACACAATTGAAAGGAAGGATATTAACTCTGATGATGCAGAATCTGTATGGGTAGAACTGAGAAATATCAAGGGGCAGAAAACGTTAGTGGGAGTGATATATAGACCTCCAAACAGTAATACGGAGGTTGGGGATGGCATTAAAAGGGAAATTAGAGAAACGTGCAGTAAGGGCACAGCAGTCATCATGGGTGACTTTAATTTACATATAGATTGGGCTAACCAAATTAGTAAAAATACTGTGGAGGAGGAATTCCTAGAATGTTTATGGGATGGTTTTCTGGAACAATATGTCGAGGAACCAACCAGAGATCAGGCCATCTTAGACTGGGTATTATGTAATGAGAGAGGATTAATTAGCAATCTTGTTGTACGAGGCCCCTTGGGTCAGAGCGATCATAATATGATAGAATTCTTCATTAGGATGGAGAGTGAAGTAGTTGACTCGGAGACTCGGGTCCTGAATTTAAATAAAGGAAACTATGATGGTATGAGGCGCAAATTGGGTAGGATTGATTGGGGAATGTCACTCAAAGGGTTGGATAGGCAATGGCAAACATTCAAAGACCGCATGGATGAACTACAGAAGTTGTTCATCCCAGTTTGGGAAAAGAATAAAACAAAAAGGGTGACTCAACCGTGGCTAACAAGGGAAATTAGGGATAGCATAAGATCCAAGGAGAGGGCATATAAATTGGCCAGAAAAAGCAGTAACCCTGAGGATTGGGAGCAGTTTAGGATTCAACAAAGGAGGACAAAGGGATTAATTAAGAAGGGGAAAATAGAATATGAAAGTAAGCTTGCAGGGAACATAAAAACTGACTAAGAGCTTTTATAGATATGTGAAGAGAAAAAGATTAGTGAAATCAAGTGTAGGTCCCTTGCAGTCAGAAGCAGGGGAAGTTATAATGGGGAACAAAGAAATGGCAGACCAATTAAATGCATATTTTGGTTCTGTCTTCACAAAGGAGGACACAAATAACCTCCCAGAGATGTTGGAGAACATAGGGTCTGATGAGAGGGAGGAACTGAAAGAAATCAGTATTTGTAGGGAAATGGTGTTCGGGAAATTGACGGGATTGAAGGCCGATAAATCCCCAGGGCCTGATAATCTACATCCTAGGGTACTTAAGGAGGTGGCCCTAGAAATAGTCGATGCATTGCTGATCATCTTCCAAAATTCGCTGGAATCTGGAACTGTACCCATGGATTGGAGGGTAGCTAATGTTACCCCACTATTCAAAAAGGGTGGTAGAGAGAAAGCGGGGAATTACAGACCGGTAAGCCTGACATCGGTAGTGGGGAAAATGCTAGAGTCCATTATAAAGGATGTAATAGCTGAGCACTTGGAAAACAGTGACAGGATCGGACAAAGTCAACATGGATTTACAAAAGGTAAATCGTGCTTGACTAATCTACTGGAATTTTTTGAGGATGTAACTGGTAAAATAGATAAGGGAGAACCAGTAGATGTGGTGTATTTGGACTTTCAGAAGGCTTTCGATAAGGTCCCGCATATGAGATTAGCGTGTAAAGTTAAGGCACATGCGATTGGGGGCAAGGTACTGACTTGGATAGAGAACTGGTTGGCAGACAGAAAGCAGAGAGTAGGAATTAACGGGTCTTTTTCCGAGTGGCAGGCAGTGACTAGTGGGGTACCGCAGGGGTCGGTCCTTGGACCCCAGCTATTCACAATATACATTAATGATCTAGATAAGGGAACTAGATGTAATATCGCCAAGTTTGCAGACGACACAAAGCTGGGTGGGCGTGTGTGCTGCGAGGAGTATACCGAGAAACTCCAGGATGATTTGGACAGGTTGGGTGAATGGGCAGAAGCGTGGCAGATGCAATATAACGTGGATAAATACGAGGTTATCCACTTTGGTGTCAAAAACAGAAAGGCAGACTATTATTTGAATGGCAATAGATTGGGAGAAGGGGAAGTGCAACGAGACCTGGGTGTCCTTGTGCACCAGTCGCTGAAGGTAAGCATGCAGGTGCAGCAGGCGGTTAAGAAGGCAAATGGTATGTTGGCCTTCATAGCGAAAGGGTTTGAGTACAGGAGCAAGGTTGTCCTGCTGCAGTTGTACGGGCCTTGGTGAGACCACACCTTGAGTACTGTGTGCAGTTTTGGTCCCCTTATCTGAGGAAGGATGTTCTTGCCATGGAAGGAGTTCGGCGAAGATTCACAAGGCTGATCCCTGGGATGGCAGGAATGACGTATGAGGAGAGATTGGGTCGATTGGGATTATACTCGCTGGAGTTTAGAAGGTTGAGAGGGGATCTCATTGAAACTTATAAAATTCTGACAGGTCTGGACAAACTAGATGCAGGTAGAATGTTCCCGATGGTCGGGGAGTCCAGAACCAGGGGTCACAGTCTAAGGATAAGGGGTAAGCCATTTAGGACAGAGATGAGGAAGAATTTCTTCACCCAGAGAGTGGTGAACCTGTGGAATTCTCCACCACAGAAGGCGGTTGAGGCCAAGTCTTTAAATATATTCAAGAAGGAGTTAGATATATTTCTTGGAGCTAAAGGTATCAAGGGATATGGGGAGAAGGCAGGGACAGGGTACTGAGTTTGGATGATCAGCCATGATCTCATCGAATGGCGGAGCAGGCTCGAGGGGCCGAATGGCCTACTCCTGCTCCTATCTTCTATGTTTCTATGAAACAAAGCTGCTTGCTGCTCCGCGCTAATTCTGCGCCTCCGTTTCGTTTCAGCGTGATCGAGGTGCCATGTCTGGCTCCGTCGGCAACCAGACGGACCTGGTAAACGTTAACAGCTGCGTGACCCCGTCGCTGACCCTGAACCTCCACTCCTCACACAACGAGCTCCTCAACGCGGACATCAAGCGGTCCACCCCACCCAAGGGCCGGAAGGTCTATGCCTCCACCGACCTCCAGGCTGCCATGGGGCTGGGGGACGAGACCGCCAACACAAAGTGGATGAAAGACGGGCAGAACAAGATGCGCAAGGCAGCGGAGAGCGAGAAGCAGGACCAGAACCGCAACATCACCTCCAAGACGGGAGAGACCGAGAGCTCGGCTAACAAGGAGCGGCTGGAGTCGCCGGACAAGGGCCAAGTGGTCAGCCAGGCTGCCTCTCGGAGCAAAGGCTTTCTCAGTTACTACATGGGGCTAGAGCTGTCCCTCGATACGTGCGGTGGGAACTCGGACAAAGAACAGCCATTGGTCATTCACCTGGAACAGGGAGACTTTGAAGCGTGCGAGCCGGACTCGGCCACTCAGCTCTCCGAGGTCCAGCCAGGCTCGGTTTTGACGGTGGACGGAAAGCAGCCGGCGGAAGATGCCGAAAGGACCGGGCCGACCAGCCCCCTGGAGGCTCCCGGTGATGATCAGAAGAGCTCGTGTCTGTTCTTCGGAATGAGGAACAGGGCTGCCAGTGACGAGGACTCGAGCTGGACCAGTCTGTCCCAAGGCAGCGCTTCCTGGAGTTCACCCGACGATATCGGTAAGGTGTAACTTATCTCCATCTTAGCTCGTGGAACCAGGGAGTTGAGAAATCTGGGTTTAAATTCAGAGTAATTAAGGTGGTGGTGGACCTTCAGGTAGCAGATTTGATACAATGGAGGGGTCACTTCAGAGGGCAGTGAAGAGTCAACCAGGTTGGTGAGGGACTGGAGTCACATATAGGCCCAGACCAGGTAAGGACGGCAGGATTCCTTCCCTAAAGGACAACAACAACAACTTGTATTTATATTGCGCCTTTAACATAGTAAAACGTCCCAAGAAGCTTCACTGGAGTATTTTAAGACAAAAAATTTGACACTGAGCCGCATAAGGAGAAATTGGGGCAGGTGACCAAAAGCTTGGTCAAAGAGGTAGGTTTTAAGGAGCGTCTTAAAGGAGGCGAGAGAGGTAGCGAGGTGGAGAGGTTCAGGCAGGGAATTCCAGAGCTTAGGGCCGAGGCAACAGAAGGCACAGCCGCCAATGGTTGAGCGATTATAATCAGGGATGCTCAAGAGGGCAGAATTAGAGGAGCGCAGATATCTCAGGGTGGGCTGAAGGAGATTACAGAGATAGGGAGGGGCGAGGCCATGGAGGGATTTGAAATCAAGGATGAGAATTTTGAAATCGAGGCTTTGCTGGACCGGGAGGCAATGTAGGTCAGTGAGCACAGGGGGTGATGGGTGAACGGGACTGGGTGCGAGTTAGGACACGGGGCAGTGAGCACAGGGGGGTGATGGGTGAACGGGACTGGGTGCGAGTTAGGACACGGGGCAGTGAGCACAGGGGGTGATGGGTGAACGGGACTGAGTGCGAGTTAGGACACGGGGCAGTGAGCACAGGGGTGATGGGTGAACGGGACTGAGTGCGAGTTAGGACACGGGGCAGTGAGCACAGGGGTGATGGGTGAACGGGACTGGGTGTGAGTTAGGACACGGGGCAGTGAGCACGGGGCGATGGGTGAACGGGACTTGGTGCGAGTTAGGACACGGGGCAGTGAGCACGGGGTGATGGGTGAACGGGACTGAGTGCGAGTTAGGACACGGGGCAGTGAGCACAGGGGGTGATGGGTGAACGGGACTGGGTGCGAGTTAGGACACGGGGCAGTGAGCACAGGGGGTGATGGGTGAATGGGACTGAGTGCGAGTTAGGACACGGGGCAGTGAGCACAGGGGGTGATGGGTGAACGGGACTGGGTGCGAGTTAGGACACGGGGCAGTGAGCACAGGGGGTGATGGGTGAACGGGACTGGGTGCGAGTTAGGACACGGGGCAGTGAGCACAGGGGGTGATGGGTGAATGGGACTGAGTGCGAGTTAGGACACGGGGCACTGAGCACAGGGGGTGATGGGTGAACGGGACTGGGTGCGAGTTAGGACACGGGGCAGTGAGCACAGGGGGTGATGGGTGAACGGGACTGGGTGCGAGTTAGGACACGGGGCAGTGAGCACAGGGGTGATGGGTGAACGGGACTGAGTGCGAGTTAGGACACGGGGCAGTGAGCACAGGGGGTGATGGGTGAACGGGACTTGGTGCGAGTTAGGACACGGGGCAGTGAGCACAGGGGGTGATGGGTGAACGGGACTGGGTGCGAGTTAGGACACGGGGCAGTGAGCACAGGGGTGATGGGTGAACGGGACTGGGTGTGAGTTAGGACACGGGGCAGTGAGCACAGGGGTGATGGGTGAACGGGACTGGGTGTGAGTTAGGACACGGGGCAGTGAGCACAGGGGGTGATGGGTGAACGGGACTTGGTGCGAGTTAGGACACGGGGCAGTGAGCACAGGGGGTGATGGGTGAACGGGACTGGGTGCGAGTTAGGACACGGGGCAGTGAGCACAGGGGTGATGGGTGAACGGGACTGGGTGCGAGTTAGGACACGGGGCAGTGAGCACAGGGGGTGATGGGTGAACGGGACTGGGTGTGAGTTAGGACACGGGGCAGTGAGCACAGGGGTGATGGGTGAACGGGACTTGGTGCGAGTTAGGACACGGGGCAGTGAGCACAGGGGGTGATGGGTGAACGGGACTGGGTGCGAGTTAGGACACGGGGCAGTGAGCGCGGGGGGTGATGGGTGAACGGGACTGGGTGTGAGTTAGGACACGGGGCAGTGAGCACAGGGGTGATGGGTGAACGGGACTTGGTGCGAGTTAGGACACGGGCAGCCGAGTTTTGGATGACTTCAAGTTTACGTAGGGTCGAGTGTGGGAGGCCAGCCAAGAGTGCGTTGGAATAGTCAAGTCTAGAGGTAACAAAGTCATGGATGAGGGCACTAGTGACAATCCGACAGCTTCACGGTCACTCTGCGTACAAGCCCTCTACCCACCATACCAGTATTGCAGGCTCTGCACCCACTGTCCCAATCTCGAGCTATCTTTGGAATTCTCGACCCCAGAGGGCTGTGGATACTCAGTCGTTGAGTATATTCAAGGCTGCGATCAATAGATTGTTGGCTACTAAGGGAAACGAGGGATATGGAGATCGGGCGGGAAAGTGGAGTTGAGGTCGATGATCAGCCAGGATCCTATTGAATGGCGGAGCAGGCTCGAGGGGCCGTATGGCTGACTCCTGCTCCTATTTCTTATGTTCTTATGTACAGGCCTGTACCCACTGTGCCAGTATCGGGGTTTGATGTCAGTGGAGTGAAGCAGGGTGTTGCAGTAGGGACGATGCTGCAGGAACCCCTGAGGCTGGGGACAGCTCGCTCTGTCTACAGGCACCTGATACCCAGGTTGTCTGTCTCTCTGGGCTGGGCTCTTCTAGTGCTTTAGAGGGAGAGAGCGACGTGCAGATTTCCCACCGTTCTATTGCCATTGTTGATGCGTATTTCAGTTTATTTAATGGGGTGATTGGACGGCAGCCTGTGTCAGAAGCCATCCTTTTCCCTGCACAGTCTCGGGTCACTGTCACTGTTTGCTCCTGATATCAGTCTGATAACACATTCTGCCTCGGCCAGAGTCCAGTCCTGGCGCTGTTTGCCCAGGGCTGTTCTAGGAATTTCCTGCTGTGTTCAGCATAATCACTAACCGTTCACCTTCACACCTCAGCCTTCCACCCAGCCAGGATTACTTTAACTTGGCTTTACAGCTTGCAAGCCTGAAATTCCATGATTGAATATGAAGTCGTTCAGGGGGTGACTGAACTTAGTAAATGCAGTCGGGTTCCGTGCCCACTGATTTTTCTAAAAATTCATTCTTGCGATGTGGGCGTCGCTGGCAAGGCCAACATTTATGGCCCATCCCTATCTGTCCTTGAGAAAGTGGTGGTGAGCCGCCTTGAACCGCTGCAGTCCGTGTGGTGAAGTTACTCACAGTGCTGATAGGGGGGGAGTTCCAGGATTTTGACCCAGCGACGATGTAGGATCGGCGATATATTGCCAAATCAGGAAGGTGTGTTACTTGGAGGTGGTGGTGTTCCCATGCGCCTGCTGTACCTGCCCTGGGAGTGTTTGATGGGACAGTGTAGAAACATAGAAGATAGGAGCAGGAGTAGGCCATTCGGTCCTTCAAGCCTGCTCCGCCATTCAATGAGATCATGGCTGATCATCCAAATTCAGTACCCGGTCCCTGCCTTCTCCCCATATCCCTTGATCCCTTTAGCCTTAAGAAATATATCCAACTCTTTCTTGAATATATTTAATGAACTGGCCTCCACCGCCCTCTGTGGCAGAGAATTCCACAGGTTCACCACTCTCTGGGTGAAGAAATTCCTCCTCATTTCAGTCCTAAATGGCTTACCCCTTATCCTTAGACTATGACCCCTGGTTCTGGACTCCCCAGCCATCAGAAACATCCTTCCTGCATCTAGTCTGTCCAGGCCTGGCCTGACAGAATTTTATAGGTTTCGATGAGATCCCCTCTCAATCTTCTAAACTCCAGTGAGTATAAGCCCAATCGGCACAATCTCTCCTCATACGTCATTCCTGCCATCCCAGGTATCAGCCTGGTGAAGCTTCGCTGCACTCCTTCCATGGCAAGAACGTCCTTCCTCAGGTAAGGCGACCAAAACTGCACACAATACTCAAGGTGCGGTCTCACCAAGGCCCTGTACAACTGTAGCAAGACATCCTTGTTCCTGTACTCGAACCCTCTTGCTACGAAGGCCAACATACCACTGTATCTAACCCGTGCTGTACCTGCCCTGGGAGTGTTTGATGGGACAGTGTAGAGGGAGCTTTACTCTGTAAGGATATAATTAAGGATAGTATTCGACTAAAAACAAGGGCATATAAGGTAGCCAAATCTAGTGGGAGGATAGAGGATTGGGAAAACTTTAAAAGACAGCAAAAAATAACAAAAAGATTGATTAAGAAAAGGAAGATAGATTATGAAAGTAAATTAGCAAAAAATATAAAAACAGATAGTAAGAGTTTTTATAGTTATATAAAAAGAAAAAGGGTGGCTAAAGTAAATGTTGGTCCCTTAGAGGATGAGACCGGGAAATTAATGGTGGGAAATATGGAGATGGCAAAAACACTGAATTAATATTTTACATCAGTCTTTACAGTAGAAGACACTAAGAATATCCCAACGCTGGACAAACAGGGGGCTAAAGGGGGGGAGGAGCTAAACACGATCAAAATCACTAAGGAAGTGGTACTCGGTAAAATAATGGGACTCAAGGCGGATAAATCACCTGGACCTGATGGCTTACATCCTAGGGTCTTGAGGGAAGTGGCGGTAGGGTTTGTGGATGCATTGGTAATAATTTTCCAAAACTCCCTGGACTCGGCAAAGGTCCCGGCAGACTGGAAAACTGCTAATGTAACACCCTTATTTAAAAAGGGCAGTAGACAGAAGGCTGGAAACTATAGACCGGTTAGCCTAACATCTGTGGTAGGTAAAATTTTGGAGTCCATTATTAAGGAGACAGTAACAGGACATTTGGATAATCATAATTTAATAGGACAAAGTCAGCATGGTTTTATGAAGGGGAAGTCATGTTTGACAAATTTGCTGGAGTTCTTTGAGGAAGTAACATATATGGTGGATAAAGGGGAACCAGTGGACATAGTGTATTTAGACTTCCAAAAGGCATTTGACAAGGTGCCACACAGAAGATTATTGCTTAAGATAAAAAATCACGGGATTGGGGGTAATATTCTGGCATGGATAGAGGATTGGCTATCTACCAGAAGGCAGAGAGTTGGGATAAATGGTTCATTCTCAGACTGGCAATCAGTAACTAGTGGTGTTCCGCAGGGGTCAGTGCTGGGTCCCCAACTCTTTACAATCTATATTAACGATTTGGAGGAGGGGACCGAGTGTAACATATCAAAGTTTGCAGATGATACTAAGATGGGAGGGAAAGTAGTGAGTGAGGAGGACATAAAAAACCTGCAAGGGGACATCGACAGGCTAAGTAAGTGGGCAGAGATTTGGCAGATGGAATACAATACTGGAAAGTGTGAGGTTATGCACTTTGGCAGGAAAAATCATAGAGCAAGTTATTATCTTAATGGCAAGAAACTGGAAAGTACTGAAGTACAAAGGGATCTGGGGGTCCTGGTGCACGAAACTCAAAAGGTTAGTATGCAGGTGCAGCAAGTGATTAAGAAGGCCAATGGAATGTTGGCTTTCATTGCTAGGGGGATAGAATATAAAAATAGGGAGGTATTGCTTCAGTTGTACAAGGTATTGGTGAGACCGCACCTGGAATACTGCGTACAGTTTTGGTGTCCATACTTAAGAAAGGACATACTTGCTCTCGAGTCAGTACAAAGAAGGTTCACTCGGTTAATCCCGGGGATGAGGGGATGGACATATGAGGAGAGGTTGAGTAGATTGGGACTCTACTCATTGGAGTTCAGAAGAATGAGAGGCGATCTTATTGAAACATATAAGATTGTGAAGGGGTTGGATCGGGTGGATGCAGGGAGGATGTTCCCGATGATGGGTGAAACTAGAACTAGGGGGCATAGTCTTAGAATAAGGGGCTGCTCTTTCAAAACTGAGATGAGGAGGAACTACTTCACTCAGAGGGTGGTAGGTCCATGGAATATGCTGCCCCAAAAAGCTGTAGAAGCTACATCATTACATAAATTTAAAACAGAAATAGACAGTTTCCTAGAAGTAAAGGGAATTAAGGGTTACGGGGAGCGGGCAGGAATTTGGACATGAGTCTAGGTTCGGATTGGTCATGGCCCTGTGGGTAGCGGAGCGGGCCCAGGGGCCGTGTAGCCTGATCCTGCTCCTATTTCGTGTGTCTAATTCTGTTAGATTCAGGAGATGGTTCTGTGATAGTAGATTGGCGGTTAGGATCAGATCAGCCATGATCTTATTGAATGGCGGAGCAGGCTCGAGGGGCCGATTGGCCTACTCCTGCTCCTATTTCTTATGTTCTTATGAAAGAAAGACTTATGAAATAATACTGAGCAGCCTGCGGGTGGCGCTGTCCAGGGAGAGTATAAATACTCGGGCACGGGCCCAGCTTGCGCAGGATATTCTTAACAGGAACCAGTGAAGGACACAACTAGACCTCCGTGTTGTAAAACAGTTGATTAAAGCTTTGTTTAACGCTTAGACCAAGTGCCAGTAGTTTTCTTCCGTCAGCGGGTATATGGAGTTAGGTCGCAGATCAGCCATGATCTCATTGAATGGCGGAATAGGCTCGAGGGGCTCAATGGCCTCCTCCTGATGTCATGTCGCTCTCGCAATCCCTCCTGCCTCGCTCGGCCCCTCCCCCCCTCGCTCGGCCCCTCCCCCCCTCGCTCGGCCCCTCCCCCCCTCGCTCGGCCCCTCCCCCCCCCCTCGCTCGCTCTGCCCCTCCCCTCCCTGGGGGTGAGGGGTTTGTGTCCAGTTCCCTGGGGGTGAGGGGTTTGTGTCCGACTCCCTGGGGGTGAGGGGTTTGTGTCCAGTTCCCTGAGGGTGAGGGGTTTGTGTCCGACTCCCTGGGGGTGAGGGGTTTGTGTCCAGCTCCCTGGGGGTGAGGGGTTTGTGTCCAGTTCCCTGGGGGTGAGGGGTTTGTGTCCAGCTCCCTGGGGGTGAGGGGTTTGTGTCCAGCTCCCTGGGGGTGAGGGGTTTGTGTCCGACTCCCTGGGGGTGAGGGGTTTGTGTCCAGCTCCCTGGGGGTGAGGGGTTTGTGTCCGACTCCCTGGGGGTGAGGGGTTTGTGTCCGACTCCCTGGGGGTGAGGGGTTTGTGTCCGACTCCCTGGGGGTGAGGGGTTTGTGTCCGACTCCCTGGGGGTGAGGGGTTTGTGTCCAGCTCCCTGGGGGTGAGGGGTTTGTGTCCAGCTCCCTGGGGGTGAGGGGTTTGTGTCCGACTCCCTGGGGGTGAGGGGTTTGTGTCCAGCTCCCTGGGGGTGAGGGGTTTGTGTCGGACTCCCTGGGGGTGAGGGGTTTGTGTCCGACTCCCTGGGGGTGAGGGGTTTGTGTCCAGCTCCCTGGGGGTGAGGGGTTTGTGTCCAGCTCCCTGGGGGTGAGGGGTTTGTGTCCAGCTCCCTGGGGGTGAGGGGTTTGTGTCCAGCTCCCTGGGGGTGAGGGGTTTGTGTCCAGCTCCCTGGGGGTGAGGGGTTTGTGTCCGACTCTCTGGGGGTGAGGGGTTTGTGTCCAGCTCCCTGGGGGTGAGGGGTTTGTGTCCAGCTCCCTGGGGGTGAGGGGTTTGTGTCCGACTCCCTGGGGGTGAGGGGTTTGTGTCCAGCTCCCTGGGGGTGAGGGGTTTGTGTCCGACTCCCTGGGGGTGAGGGGTTTGTGTCCAGCTCCCTGGGGGTGAGGGGTTTGTGTCCAGCTCCCTGGGGGTGAGGGGTTTGTGTCCAGCTCCCTGGGGGTGAGGGGTTTGTGTCCGACTCCCTGGGGGTGAGGGGTTTGTGTCCAGCTCCCTGGGGGTGAGGGGTTTGTGTCCAGCTCCCTGGGGGTGAGGGGTTTGTGTCCAGCTCCCTGGGGGTGAGGGGTTTGTGTCCAGCTCCCTGGGGGTGAGGGGTTTGTGTCCAGCTCCCTGGGGGTGAGGGGTTTGTGTCCAGCTCCCTGGGGGTGAGGGGTTTGTGTCCAGCTCCCTGGGGGTGAGGGGTTTGTGTCCAGCTCCCTGGGGGTGAGGGGTTTGTGTCCAGCTCCCTGGGGGTGAGGGGTTTGTGTCCAGCTCCCTGGGGGTGAGGGGTTTGTGTCCAGCTCCCTGGGGGTGAGGGGTTTGTGTCCGACTCCCTGGGGGTGAGGGGTTTGTGTCCGACTCCCTGGGGGTGAGGGGTTTGTGTCCAGCTCCCTGGGGGTGAGGGGTTTGTGTCCAGTTCCCTGGGGGTGAGGGGTTTGTGTCCAGCTCCCTGGGGGTGAGGGGTTTGTGTCCAGCTCCCTGGGGGTGAGGGGTTTGTGTCCAGCTCCCTGGGGGTGAGGGGTTTGTGTCCAGCTCCCTGGGGGTGAGGGGTTTGTGTCCAGCTCCCTGGGGGTGAGGGGTTTGTGTCCAGCTCCCTGGGGGTGAGGGGTTTGTGTCCAGCTCCCTGGGGGTGGTGCTGATTGAGGAGCTGGTGGGTTGGGTGGGAGGTCAGTTGCGGTGATAGGGATGGTGTTGCTGTGACCCAGCCTGTGCAGAGCGAGTATGCCTGGGAGGAATCGGCAGTTGGAGCTCAGTCAATAAAATGCACTCGAAGGATTACTTCCTGGCCATCATATTGTTGGACCATTACCCAGGTACAGAGCAAAGTGTGGGAGTGGCCGTCAGGTTTGCAGACCCTCGGCCCCCTGACTGGCGCACTGACCCGCCCGGGGCTGAGGTTCTGTGGCGTTTTTACGGTGAGAATGTCTGGGTTTTATTTTGTATGAAGGAAGGAGCCGTGAGCAATCAATCCTTCTGCAGCTGAAACCGTTCCAGTGACCAGCTTAACACGAATAACATCTGGTCCTGTTCCAGCAGCAGAGGCTGTCTCTGAAATTACAGTTAAGGGCAGTCTGCAGTGCTGGAAACGGCAATCTCGCATGCACTGTGGGTGGGGGGGGGTGGTCGAGGGGGAGTCTCTCCGGGTGATCTGTGGTGCTGGGCAGGAGACGTTGGGAGTGAAGCTGGGAGCAGGACCGAGGGACATGCTGTCCGATCACAGCTCCCAGGGAGGGGAGGGTGGGTGAATGGGGGGGCACGCAGGCGCGGGGGGGGCGGAGTTTGGACAAGGGGCGGGTGGGCGTGGGGTGTAGGGGAGGGGAGGGTTACATAGAACGTAAGAAACAGCAGGAGTAGGCCATTCAATAAGATCATGGCTGATCTTCGACCTCAACTCCACTTTCCCGCCCGATCCCCATATCCCTCGATTCCCCTAGAACCCAAAGATCTATCGATCTCAGCCTTGAATATACTCAACGACTGAGCCTCCACAGCCCTCTGGGGCAGAGAATTCCAAAGATTCACCACCCTCAGTGAAGAAATTCCTCATCTCAGTCTTAAATGGCCGACCCCTTATCCTGAGACTGTGCCCCCTAGTTCTAGATACAGGAAACTTCGGTTTATCCAGAGGTTGTATGTCCGGAAACCTCGATCTAACGGCAGAAATCAGCAGCCATTTTGTTAGGTTTTTTTTCTTTGTTTTAAAAAATGCTAGAAGAAAAAAAGTCAGACCCCGATTTTCTGGCCGCTGACGGGCGGCTTTTCATGCTGCCGGGGGCCGAAAATCAGCAAAAAAGCGGGTCGGGACCCCCCCCCCCCACCTGATTCCCCGCCCCGTCCGACTTTCGGACTGCCGTTTCCGCGCGCCCCGCTTCAGTCCCGGCCGCCGGAGCACTAACAAGCAATTATCTGCTTGTTGAAGTGGATTTTCCCGTGCCGTTGTGACTTTGGGGCTTTCCCCACCTGAAACCCGCCTGCGGGGAACCCCGCTGCTGAGAGCTGGTGTGAAAACAGCTGGCTTGCTTGCTTGCAGCAGCAGGTCGCTGAGGGCTGAAGAGATTTAAAGAGGCAGCATTTGCAGGCTGCAGGACCTTGTTGATCAAGGCTTGGGGGAACTTTTTGAAGCCTTAGGAGCAGCTGATGAAGTTGGAGCCTCACACACTTCTCCAGTGTGAGCTCCTGGGAAGCCCTTCTCACCACCCTATCTCAGTGCCCCCTCAACGGAGGCATCTGCCAGAAGCATGGGAGGCCTTTGGTACCTTCCCTTCCTGGCATTAGAGGATCTCCAGCAGCAGAGGCGGCAGCAGCAGAACCAGGAACAGCAGGATGAGCACCAGGAGCACCAGGTTGCTGCTCACTCACCTGAAGCTGCACAGGCCAGAAGGGGCCAGCGCTTGGAAGTGGCTTGAGAGCACCTTGCTGCGCTTTAGGGGGCCAGTGGGACCCGTTTCTGCACTGGCAGTCCTACTCAGAAGGACTTCCATGAAGATTTGGTTTCTCTGTTCAACAGATGGCCAACGCTCCTCAAGAGATGTCATTCTCTTATGAGCACTCACCATGTTTTCCGTACCCTGGCGAGTTACCTCCTCCATGGAGGTTGCCAACCTTTCCATGGTGATGCGTTCATGCGTCAATGACTCCACAAAGGCTCTGCTCATGGTCGCTATGGACTCCTGCATTTGCTCAGCACTCGCAGCGACCCTGGAGACAAAACCTGCCAGAGACTCCTGCATCTGTGCATGGAGATCCATCACCTCTTCTCTTGCGGATGGACCCAGAGGCAGAGGGTCATCAGTCAGCACAGCTGAGCTGAGCTGGCAGAGTCCTGCACCCTCCGACGAGGACTCTCCACTGCTGTCCCTGTCTCCAGAATCTGCTGAGGCTCACTTGTGAGCTGTGAAACACCAGGTGACAACACTACTCTATGTCCCGCAGGTCCCCCCGAGGTGTGAGTGTCTGCGCTGGTGCTGGGTGTGCTTACTTCTGCTGATGCTGCGCCCTCGGAGGTTGGAGCTTCCTCTGAGGAGTCTGGCTGCACAGCCTCTTCCTCCTCCACAGTGGGGACGGGGGCTCTGGATGGTACTGTGGGGGAGTAAAGGAAGGAGATAGAGATGTAATGCCAAGGTTCTTCTGGTGACTCCCAGCGAGTTGGCATCTGCTGACACCTGCATCCATGCAGCATTGGTCTCAGTGGGAGGCCTCTTCCTCCCTGACCTAGGGAAGAGGACCGCCCTGTGGGCCCTAACCCCATCCAATAATGCCTGCAGTGAAGCCTTGTTGAATTTGAAGGCAGCTCGGGGTCTGGCACTGGCCACAGCTGCTGCAGGCTCCTCTGCCATTGTGCAAGAGTGGTTGAGAAGCCTGCAGAGGTGGAGAAGCTGGCTGGACACTTTGAAAGCACCACGAATGATGACATCATACTGTGGGGATTTCTGACTCGATTTGGACAATTAGCAAGGCTTCCCACATGCTGGGAATTAATTGGCCACTTGAGGGAAAATTGCATGGAGCTGGCTGACACTTTTTTATGTGTGTCAGAAACCCCACATTCGGGGAAACCCGACCATTCCCCACACAAGCCGAAAATCGGGGCCTCAGTCTCTGGAAAGCCTCTCTGAAGCTGTTGTTAAGCAACAGTGTTTGTTGTTAGATACGGAGAGGAAAACCTCCGTATCCTTCAACATTAGCGCTGGTCTGTCCGGAAGTTTTCATAGATCGACGTCGGTGCCGGATATCGCGAAGTTGCCTGTACTCCATCAGGGGAAACAACCTCTCAGCATCGACCCTGTCAATCCCCCTCAGAATCTTGTATGTTTCAATGAGATCACCTCTCATTCTTCTAAACTCCAGAGAGTATCGGCCCATTTTACACAATCTCTCCTCATAGGACAGCCCTCTCATCCCAGGAATTAATCTAGTGAACCTTCGTTGCACCGCCTCCAAGGCAAGTATATCCTTCCTTAGATAAGGAGACCAGAACTGTGCCCAGTACTCCAGGTGTGGTCTCACCAAGGCCCTGTACAATTGGAGCAAGACTTCCTGACTCTTATACTCCAACCGCCTTACAATAAAGGCCAACATGCCATTTGCCTTCCTTATTGCTTGCTGAACCTGCATGCTCGCTTTCTGTGTTTCTTGCACAAGGACACCCAAATCTCTCTGAACACCAACATTTAAAAGTTTCTCACCATTTAAAAAATATTCTGTTTTTCTATTCTTCCTACCCAAGTAAATAACCTCACATTTCCTCACATTATACTCCATCTGCCACCTTACTGCCCACTCACGTAGCCTATCTACAGGAAACTCTCGTTTAAACGGCACCTAAATATCCGGAATTCTCTATTAACTGGCAAAATTCATATTCCGAAAACACGTCAATAACTGGAAATGTTGCCGAGTCCGAGTCTTCCGCGGTGGCCGAGTTAGTCAGTGGGGGTAGTTCTCCAAACTGCCACTACTCGGCTTCGTGGCGCTGTCGGAAGTCCGAACACCTCAATAACAGGAGTCGGACTCTTTGGGGGAGAAATTCAGTTGGTTGCGCCACCCGTTAGCGCCTTAAGAGGGCGATAAGTGGGGCGCGATGCGGCTAGCGCCCGGGCGCGGCAAGACCCCTGCACCTCTCGCGAAATTGAGCGGACATTTAGCGGCGGCGCAAAACCGCAACACCCGCTCAGCTGCGCGTGCAGATCCTGTCGTCATTTCATGGTGCAACACCCTTGGGGTGCCCCGAACCAGAACTTCAGTGGCGCCCCCCTCCTTTCCGCCTGGCGCTCCCAGCGACTGGTTGACTGGAACGGTTCCCAGTCGCTGTGGGGCTGGGGGGGGCGCTATTTAAAGGGGGCTCTTCCTGGCTTCTTTGTGGTAGCCATTTTTGGACCACGCCTTCTGTGAGAGAGAGAGATTTGCAGAGAGACAAAGGGAGAGAGCTTTCTGCATCGAGTCAGCGCTCGCACAGGTACTTCTGGCTTCTGACCAGAACTTTGTAGTTGGTTTGCTTTTTGACTGGCATAACCTTGAGTGGCCACATACTATGGGGGCTGCAATCGGTGGAAACGTTGGGCTTCTCCATTACATTGAGAGGGCTTAGAGACGCCGAGAGAGAGTGCCAATCATGGCCAGACGGAGGAGGGCCAACAGGCGTCGGCACAGGAGTCCTTACCGTCCCAAGGTTTTCCGCCAACAGTTCTCCTACCTCAACATGTCTGAGGAGCAGTGTTTTCGGAGGCTTTGATTCAGCAGGGAGGTGGTCACTGACCTCTGCCACCTGCTTCAGCCAGATCTGCAGCCTCAACTGAGGAGCAGGACGTCTCTGTCAGTGGCAGTGAAGGTGACGGTGGCTCTCAACTTCTATGCCACCGGCTCCTTCCAATCCGCTACTGGGGACATTGCCAATATCTCCCAGTTTGCGGTGCATTGCTGCATCCGTCAAGTCACGAATGCCCTCTTTAAAAGGAGACGTCAGTACATCTCCTTCCCCATGACCCTGGACAAGCAGCAAGAGCGCACAATGGGATTTGCAAGAATAGCGGGCTTCCCCATGGTCCAGGGCGCCATTGACTGCACGCATGTGGCTTTGCGGGCGCCGCAAGAGAATGCCGAGGATTACTGCAACCGGAAGGGGTTCCATTAGTTGAACGTCCAGTTTGTGTGTGACCACAGACAGCTGATCCTCGCTGTCAATGCCCGCTTTCCAGGCAGCAGCCACGGCGCCTTCATCCTGCACCAGACTTCTGTGGCAGACCTTTTCGAAGCCCCGGCTCACCCAGGAGGCTGGCTTCTCGGGGACAAGGTCTATCCTCTGTGCACCTGGCTGATGACCCCGCTCCGTGCGCCCAGCACCCCTGCTGAAGAATGATACAATGAGAGCCATCAAGTGACCAGGAACATCATTGAGCACACAATCGGCATGCTCAAGTAACGGTTCCGCTGTCTGGACCATTCCGGGGGAGCCCTTCAGTACTCACCTGAGCGAGTCTCCCATTTCGTTGTAGTGTGCTGCATGCTGCATAACCTGGCTATCCTCAGGACTCAGCCACTGCCAGCAGACATTGGAGGACCACCAGAGGAGGAGGAGGAGGAGCACCAAGACGGGAGGGAGGCACAAAGTGCAAGGGCCATCCGTCAGCGGCTTATTGCAAGTCGGTTCTAGGCCCCCTCTGAGGGAATGGCTTGTGCCATTGAAAGAACATGAATGGAACCGTTCCGCAACCCCTAAACCGGTCAAGGCAACAAATAGTTCAGAGAGCAAACATGCACATTCTGAATAAAGACACTTCTTTATTGAACAAACTGTGTGCCCTTCCCGCATGACAAAGTAATAGAGAGAAACCCCCAAAAAAGCAGTCAGACACATAACTGGCTCTCACAACCTGGAGACAATGAACAAAACAGTAACCAAAAAATGACCACGATCCTCGGCCTTCAGTAAAAAAATTAACAGCATTTTGCCACACCTCCTACTTTTTGCCCTTCGAGGGTGATCTGCTTCGCTTGCGAGATTGGCCCCTTCCCACCCTGCAGCTCCTCCGCAATGGGACCCCAGTGGCTGCAGCAAGGTTGGGGGAAGGCTGCTGAGTGTCAGAAACTGAGTCGGCAGATGCCCTTGAGGGACGGCCTGGACCAGCTCTGGGCCTGGAGGGCCCGGCTGCTGACTGCTCCAACTCTGCATGGGCGGCAGCAGTCTGTCCTACAGGTGGTGGCAGCTGCAGTGGAGAAGTGACAGTGTTGGCAGCAGGAAATGCTGCCATCCTGACAGAGGAGAGCCACTCCCTGGTCGGACGACACACTGGCACTCCCACGGGGCAGCACTGTAGCATGCGGAGCAATCTGCTGAAGCACAGACTGCTGGCCTGCTGCAGCGCGGCGAGGGCCCCGGCGATTCGTGCCTGATCCAGCAAGGGTGGCAGCAGTCAGTGCTCGTGTAGCCTCAATCTGCGTCTGCATCAGACCAGCCACTGACTGCATTGCACCACTAAGCACTTGCGTTGAAGCCGCCTGTGCTGCACCGAAGTCCTGCAGACTCCTTGCCTGTGCTGTGCCGAAGCCCTGGAGACTCCTTGCCTGTGCTGTGCCGAAGTCCTGGACACTCCTTGCCAGTGACTTAATGGATTCGGGCATCCTTGCCACTGCAGCCATGAGCTCAGTGTGCCTGTGCTCCGCCTGGGCGCCCATTTCAGCGAGGAGCCGCACCTCTTCTGCGCTCACTGTAGCAGGACTTGCGGCCAGACTCTCTATCCGGGGAGAATGCCGCCGAGCTTCCCTACACCCCCCCCCCCCCCCCGCGTTGCTGCAGCCCGCTGGGCCCCGGAGCTTCACCCTCCTCAGACCCTTCCCCCCTGCTCCCCTCCAGGGAAGACGTGTCCCCATTATGGCCATGGGCTGCCTCGGCTGAGGGTGGCACTGATGGTCCGGCTTCCTCTTCCTCCTCGCCTTCAGAATCACTCACAGTGCCAGCTTGAGGGCCCGCCTCCTCACCTGGCGAATCAGCATCTTAAAGCAGGGAGGTACAAGAGTTGCTTTACCGTGCGGACAGGGCGGCAGCGAGGGAGGCATGAGTGCTGCAATGCACTGTATTGGTTCGATAGTGGCAAAGGATGCTGGTGTGAGGCACAAGTAGAAGGCGAGAGGTCAAAAAGGTGATGACCTTACCATTGCTGTCCAGAACGGGGTCGGCATCTCCAGTGGCGATGGGGCCAATCATCCGGCCTGCCATAATCCGCTGGACTCGCTCCAGATCGCTGAGGTCTTGAAGGTGAGGCTGGCCTCCCCCGGTCCGTTGCTGCTGCCTCCTGTTATGGGCCAGCTTGCCCTGCAAGAGAGAGGACGGGCTCTGAGTACAGTGTGAAGCCCTGATCTTGTCTGCACTGCCTCCCTTGGTCGAATAGCCCTTACAGTGTGAAGCCCTGATCTTGGCTGCTCTACCTCCCATGGTCAAATAGCCGTTACAGTGTGTAAAGTGCTGAATGTGCGTGTGAGTTTCATGAAAGGCCCATAGGTGTTGGATGAGGGCTGGGCATTGGGGCTTTCAGGACCCTTTGGCCATAAAGTGAGGTGGACATGCAGGGATGAAGAGGATACTGAAAAGGGCACTCACCCTGACGACCCGAGTGAGGTCGTTGAACTTCTTCCTGCATTGCACAGGGGTCCTAGGCACCATGCTGCTGGAGGTCACTCTGTGAGCCACCTCCCTCCAAGCTTTGCGATACTCGTTGGGCAGCGGCCTCCTGCCACTGTCCAGAAACAGGATAGATCGCCTGCGCTCCACCGCGCCAACCAGAACCTGCAGAGCCCCCTCACTGAACCGCTGCGCTCGCTCCCTGGCCCTCTCCATGGTCCTAGGTGTTAGAATGTGGCAGCAGGTCTGTCCAGGCCGAGAATCAGGGCTCCGATGCGCAGGGTGTGGCTGCAAGCCAAGATCGAACCTCTCCTTTAAGAGCTGACCAGCGCCAGCATGTCTGTGTGCAATCGCTAACTGGCCGCACCTGCGCTGCGCCCGCCCTCGGTGGTAGCGCCTCGCTTCTCTGGCTTAGCGCCTTAAGACAGTCATGCAGCGCCTGTTTTAGCGCTCTAAGCACCTCCTGAGGCGAAGCAGGTCAATTTAGCAGTAGGTGGCGATAATTTGCGCCGGGCGCTAAATTTCGCGCCCGCTCGAGTATAACGCCCCAAATGTGGCGATACTGAATTTCTCCCCCTTTGTTTGTTAAAAACAGCCTCGGTAGATAACCCTCTCCGTCATCCGGAATTTTTAATCAACCGGCACCATCCCGGTCCCGTTGGTGCCGGATACCGAAGAGTTTCCTGTATATCCCTTTGCAGACTCTGTGTTCTCCTCACAGCTTACTGTCCCACCTAGCTTTGTATCATCAGCAAACTTGGATACATTACACTCGGTCCCTTCATCTAGATCATTAATATAGATTGTAAATAGCTGAGGCCCCAACACTGATCCTTGCGGCACCCCACTAGTTACAGCCTGCCAACCTGAAAAAGATCCGTTTATCCCTATTCTCTGTTTTCTGTCCATTAACCAATCCTCTATCCACGCTACTATATTACCCCCATCCCATGAGCCCTAATCTTGTGTAATAACCTTTTATGTGGCACCTTATCGAATGCCTTTTGGAAATCCAAATATACTACATCCACTGGTTCCCCTTTATCTACCCTGCTACCTGTAGTTACATCCTCAAAAAACTCGAATAAATTTATCAAACACAGTTTCCCTTTCATAAAACATGTTGACTCTGCCTAATCATGTTATGATTTTCTAAGTACCCTAGGTTGGGGGGGGGAAGGGGAGGGGAGTGCAGGGGGAGGGAAAGTTAGATGTGGCGGGGGTGGGAAGTAAGGTGGGAGTAGGAGAGGGAAGGGTGAGCTGCTGAGATGAATCTGTTGAATCCCTTTAAGTGTTGTGATTATTTACACCCAGTGGAGACTCGGTCTAAATAGGCACCTGCTGAGGTCAGTTAGAGGGTAATTGCTGCGAGAAGGTTCTGTAGATTGGCAGCAGCCTGTAAATCTTTGACTCCCGCCCTTGTGGACAGGCCAGGATATCGAGTTCGCCAGTCCCTCAGCTCTCCATTTGTCATTTAGCCCTCGCGTTGTTAAAGCAACCTGTGTACTCACTATCTCCATCACCCTCTCTGGGGAGGTCATGAACACGGTGAATAGGGCAGTGTCCACGGATGTTGTCTATATGGACTTCCAGAAAGATGAAGTTCAACGTGGGGAAGTGTGAGGTCATCCATTTTGGATCAGAGAAAGACAAATTGGAATATGTTAATGGGGAGACTCGAGGCTGTGGAGTCGCCAAGGGATTTAGGTGTCATGTATACAGATCACCGAAAGATAGTGCACAGGTATAAAAAAGGCAAATGGGATGTTGGCCATTATCTCAAGAGGGGCTGGAATACAAAGGGGAGGAAGTTCTGTTACAGTTGTACAGAGCTCTGGTTAGAGCCCATCTGAAGCACTGTGTTCAGTTCAGGGCCCCGCACCTTGGTCTAAACATGGTCAGGAGCTGTATTCCATTTCTGTGCACTTCTCTGCACATGGTCCTGGCGTGTTTGTGTGTGTGTGTGTGTGTCTACTCGTCTGTGTCTGTATCTGTGTAGACGGCAGATGCAGAAAAACTGCACTTGGCAGTGATGCCCCCATGGTTAAAGAGTTTTGCAACACTCACTGTCTGAATGAGGGCCGAGTCCGCTCCCCGGGTCCGGGTCCGCTCCCCGGGGCCAGGTCCAAGTCTGCTCCCCGGGGCCGGGTCCGCTCCCCGGGGCCGGGGCCGGGTCCGCTCCCCGGGGCCGGGGCCGGGTCCGCTCCCCGGGGCCGGGGCCGGGTCCGCTCCCCGAGGCCGGGTCCGCTCCCCGGGGCCAGGGCCTGGTGGTCCCCTCTGTGAATAGATTCCGTGTCTTGTTGGTAGAAAGGGATGTGGGAATGTTGGAGGAGAGGGCCCTCCCTGCTCCTCCACCCAGTGCTGCTCGATGTGGTTACAAGCTTGATGCCATTTGGCAGCTTCTCAGTGCCGATACTGTTCGCACAGTCCCAGCCTGGGCTGCGGTATTTAATGGAGGCTCTGTGTCCGTCACTGCTGGTATTTTTAGTAACCAGCAGTTATGATGTCTGTAATTTCACATCCAGTTTAAATCCAGGAGTGCGGTGCCAGGGTGCAGGGATGGGCTGTTCCACTGCTCCTGGTTTCTGTGCGATGTCTCTGGGAAACAGCATTGTCAGCTACTCCAGGTCTAGTCCTGAGTTCCTATTGAAGGGGCCTGCCATTCACCCTCAGAGTGCTGATACCAGCTGGCAAACCGGCCCTGAATTCAGCCGCTGACTTTACCCCAAGCCCTGTGGCTGGGCCCTGCTCCAAGCTTAGCCGAAGAGTTTTTCGGATTAAAATCCTGGGATTTACAAAGGAAGGATCGAGGCTCCTCCCCACACCAGGCTCCGGAGATCACTGCAGCTTCTGGGAGCATTTATAGTGAAGATCCTGCAGTCTGAATGGAGAGAAGAGTGACTGACCCGGGTTTGTGTTTATTGGGGTGCGCTGACCCGGGTTTGTGTTTATTGGGGTGCGCTGACCCGGGTTTGTGTTTATTGGGCTGCACTGACCGGGGTTTGTGTTTATTGGGGTGTGCTAACCTGGGTTTGTGTTTATTGGTGCGCTGACCCGGGTTTGTTCATTGGGGCGCTGACCTGGGCTTGTATTTATTGGTGCGCTGACCCGGGTTTGTGTTTGTTGGTGCGCTGTCCCGGGTTTGTGTTTGTTGGTGCGCTGACCCGGGTTTGTGTTTATTGGGGCGCTCACCCGGGTTTGTGTTTATTGGGGTGCGCCGACCCGGGTTTGTGTTTATTGGTGCGCTGACCCGGGTTTGTGTTTGTTGGTGCGCTGACCCAGGTTTGTGTTTATTGGGGTGCGCTGATCCGGGTTTGTGTTTATTGGTGCGCTGACCCGGGTTTGTGTTTGTTGGTGCGCTGACCCAGGTTTGTGTTTATTGGGGTGCGCTGATCCGGGTTTAGTTTATTGGTGCGCTGACCCGGGTTTGTGTTTATTGGTGCGCTGACCTGGGTTTGTGTTTATTGGGGCGCTGACCCGGGTTTGTGTTTATTGGTGCGCTGACCCGGGTTTGTGTTTATTGGTGCGCTGACCCGGATTTGTGTTTATTGGGGTGCGCTGACCTTGGTTTGTGTTCAGTGGGGCCCTGACCCGGGTTTGTGTTTATTGGGGCCCTGACCCGGGTTTGTGTTTATTGGGGCCCTGACCTGGGTTTGTGTTTATTGGGGTGCACTGACCCGGGTTTGTGTTTATTGGGGTGCGCTGACCCGGGTTTGTGTTTATTGGGGTGCATTGACTGGGGTTTGTGTTTATTGGGGTGCACTGACCGGGGTTTGTGTTTATTGGGGCACTGACCCGGGTTTGTGTTAATTGGGGCGCTGACCCGGGTTTGTGTTAATTGGGGTGCTGACCCGGGTTTGTGTTTATTGGGGCGCTGACCCGGGTTTGTGTTTATTGGTGCACTGACCCGGGTTTGTGTTTATTGGGGCGCTGACCCGGGTTTGTGTTTATTGGGGTGCGCTGACCTTGGTTTGTGTTCATTGGGGCGCTGACCCGGGTGTGTGTTTATTGGGGTGCACTGACCCGGGCTTGTGTTTATTGGGGGGCGCTGACCCGGGTTTGTGTTTATTGGGGTGAGCTGACCCGGGTTTGTGTTTATTGGGGCGAGCTGACCCGGGTTTGTGTTTATTGGGGCACTGACCTGTGTTTGTGTTTATTGGGGCGCGCTGACTTGGGTTTGTGTTTATGGGGCGCTGACCCGGGTTTGTGTTTATTGGGGTGCACTGACCGGGGTTTGTGTTTATTGGGGCGCACTGACTGGGGTTTGTGTTCATTGGGGCGCGCTGACCCGGGTTTGTGTTTATTGGGGCGCGCTGACCCGGGTTTGTGTTTATTGGGGCGCTGACCCGGGTTTGTGTTTATTGGTGCGCTGACCTGGATTTGTATTTAATGGTGTGCTGACCTGGGTTTGTGTTTGATGGTGCGCTGTCCCGGGTTTGTGTTTGTTGGTGCGCTGACCCAGGTTTGTGTTTGTTGGGGCGCTCACCCGGGTTTGTGTTTATTGGGGTGCACTGACCGGGGTTTGTGTTTATTGGGGTGCACTGACCGGGGTTTGTGTTTATTGGGGCGTGCTAACCTGGGTTTGTGTTTATTGGTGCACTGACCCGGGTTTGTGTTTATTGGTGCGCTGACCCGGGTTTGTGTTTATTGGGACCCTGACCTGGGTTTGTGTTTATTGGTGCGCTGACCCAGGTTTGTGTTTATTGGGGTGCGCTGACCCGGGTTTAGTTTATTGGTGCGCTGACCCGGGTTTGTGTTTATTGGTGCGCTGACCCAGGTTTGTGTTTATTGGTGCGCTGACCCGGGTTTGTGTTTATTGGGGCGCTGACCCGGGTTTGTGTTTATTGGTGCGCTGACCCGGGTTTGTGTTTATTGGTGCGCTGACCCGGGTTTGTGTTTATTGGGGTGCGCTGACCTTGGTTTGTGTTCAGTGGGGCCCTGACCCGGATTTGTGTTTATTGGGGCCCTGACCTGGGTTTGTGTTTATTGGGGTGCACTGACCTGGGTTTGTGTTTATTGGGGTGCGCTGACCCGGGTTTGTGTTTATTGGGGTGCATTAACCGGGGTTTGTGTTTATTGGGGTGCTGACCCGGGTTTGTGTTAATTGGGGCGCTGACCCGGGTTTGTGTTAATTGGGGCGCTGACCCGGGTTTGTGTTTATTGGGGCGCTGACCCGGGTTTGTGTTTATTGGTGCGCTGACCCGGGTTTGTGTTTATTGGGGCGCTGACCCGGGTTTGTGTTTATTGGGGCGCTGACTCAAGTTTGTGTTTATTGGGGTGCGCTGACCTTGGTTTGTGTTCATTGGGGCGCTGACCCGGGTTTGTGTTTATTGGGGTGCACTGACCCGGGTTTGTGTTTATTGGGGTGAGCTGACCCGGGTTTGTGTTTATTGGGGCGAGCTGACCCGGGTTTGTGTTTATTGGGGCGCGCTGACCCGGGTTTGTGTTTATTGGGGCGCGCTGACCCGGGTTTGTGTTTATTGGGGCACTGACCTGGGTTTGTGTTTATTGGGGCGCGCTGACTCGGGTTTGTGTTTATTGGGGCGCTGACCCGGGTTTGTGTTCATTGGTGTGCACTGACCGGGGTTTGTGTTCATTGGGGCGCACTGACCCGGGTTTGTGTTTATTTGGGTGCGCTGACCCGGGTTTGTGTTTATTTGGGTGCACTGACCGGGGTTTGTGTTCATTGGGGCGTGCTGACCCGGGTTTGTGTTTATTGGGGCGCGCTGACCCGGGTTTGTGTTTATTGGGGCGCTGACCAGGGTTTGTGTTTATTGGTGCGCTGACCTGGATTTGTATTTATTGGTGTGCTGACCCGGGTTTGTGTTTGTTGGTGCGCTGACCCAGGTTTGTGTTTGTTGGGGCGCTCACCCGGGTTTGTGTTTATTGGGGTGCACTGACCGGGGTTTGTGTTTATTGGGGTGCACTGACCGGGGTTTGTGTTTATTGGGGTGTGCTAACCTGGGTTTGTGTTTATTGGTGCACTGACCCGGGTTTGTTCATTGGGGCGCTGACCCGGGTTTGTGTTTATTGGGGCGCTGACCTGGGTTTGTGTTTATTGGGGCCCTGACCTGGGTTTGTGTTTATTGGGGCCCTGACCCGTGTTAGTGTTTGTTGGTGCGCTGTCCCGGGTTTGTGTTTGTTGGTGCGCTGACCCGGGTTTGTGTTTATTGGGGTGCGCTGACCCGGGTTTGTGTTTATTGGGGTGCACTGACCGGGGTTTGTGTTTATTGGGGTGCGCTGACCCGGGTTTGTTCATTGGGGCGCTGACCCGGGTTTGTGTTTATTGGTGCGCTGACCCGGGTTTGTGATCATTGGCGCGCTGACCTGGGCTTGTATTTATTGGTGCGCTGACCCGGGTTTGTGTTTGTTGGTGCGCTGTCCCGGGTTTGTGTTTATTGGGGTGCGCTGACCCGGGTTTGTGTTTATTGGTGCGCTGACCCGGGTTTGTGTTTATTCGTGCGCTGACCCAGGTTTGTGTTTATTGGGGTGCGCTGTCCCGGGTTTAGTTTATTGGTGCGCTGACCCGGGTTTGTGTTTATTGGTGCGCTGACCTGGGTTTGTGTTTATTGGTGCGCTGACCCGGGTTTGTGTTTATTGGGGCGCTGACCCGGGTTTGTGTTTATTGGTGCGCTGACCCGGATTTGTGTTTATTGGGGTGCGCTGACCTTGGTTTGTGTTCAGTGGGGCCCTGACCCGGGTTTGTGTTTATTGGGGCCCTGACCTGGGTTTGTGTTTATTGGGGTGCGCTGACCTTGGTTTGTGTTCAGTGGGGCCCTGACCCGGGTTTGTGTTTATAGGGGTGCACTGACCCGGGTTTGTGTTTATTGGGGTGCATTGACCGGGGTTTGTGTTTATTGGGGTGCATTGACCGGGGTTTGTGTTTATTGGGGTGCACTGACCGGGGTTTGTGTTTATTGGGGTGTGCTAACCTGGGTTTGTGTTTATTGGGGCGCTGACCCGGGTTTGTGTTTATTGGGGAGCTGACCCGGTTTGTGTTTATTGGGGCGCTGACCCGGGTTTGTGTTTATTGGGGCGCTGACCCGGGTTTGTGTTTATTGGGGCGCTGACCCGGGTTTGTGTTTATTGGGGTGCGCTGACCTTGGTTTGTGTTCATTGGGGCGCTGACCCGGGTGTGTGTTTATTGGGGTGCACTGACCCGGGTTTGTGTTTATTGGGGTGAGCTGACCCGGGTTTGTGTTTATTGGGGCGAGCTGACCCGGGTTTCTGTTTATTGGGGCGTGCTGACCTGGGTTTGTGTTTATTGGGGCGCGCTGACTCGGGTTTGTGTTTATTGGGGCGCTAACCCGGGTTTGTGTTTATTGGGGTGCACTGGCCGGGGTTTGTGTTCATTGGGGCGCACTGACCCGGGTTTGTGTTTATTTGGGTGCGCTGACCCGGGTTTGTGTTTATTGGGGTGCACTGACTGGGGTTTGTGTTTATTGGGGCGCACCGACTGGGGTTTGTGTTTATTGGGGCGCTGACCCGGGTTTGTGTTTATTGGGGTGCTGACCTGGGTTTGTGTTTATTGGGGTGCGCTGACCCGGGTTTATGTTTATTGGGGCACGGACCCGGGTTTTTGTTTATTGGGGCGGCGCTGACCTAGGTTTGTGTTTATTGGGGCACTGACCTGGGTTTGTGTTTATTGGGGCGCGCTGACTCGGGTTTGTGTTTATTGTGGCGCTGACCCGGGTTTGTGTTTATTGGGGTGCACCGACCGGGGTTTGTGTTCATTGGGGCGCACTGACCCGGGTTTGTGTTTATTTGGGTGCGCTGACCCGGGTTTGTGTTTATTGGGGTGCACCGACCGGGGTTTGTGTTCATTGGGGCGCGCTGACCCGGGTTTGTGTTTATTGGGGCGTGCTGACCTGGGTTTGTGTTTATTGGGGCGCTGACCCGGGTTTGTGTTTATTGGGGTGCGTTGACCCGGGTTTATGTTTATTGGGGCACTGACCCGGGTTTGTGTTTATTGGGGCGGCGCTGACCTGGGTTTGTGGTTATTGGGGATGCTGACCCGGCGGGGTAGCTCTTCCAAAGAGCCAGCCCACAAGGAGGCCACTCAGCCCATCGTGCTTGTGCCAGCTCTTTGAAAGAGCTCTCCAATTAGTCCCAATCCCCCCTGCTCTTTCCCCAAAGCCCTCCAAATTTCTCCCCTTGAAGTATTTATTCAATTCCCTTTTGTAAGTTATTATTGAATCTGCTTCCACAGCCCTTTCAGGCAGCGCATTCCAGATCACAACAACTCGCTGCATTAATAACATTCTCCTCATCTCGCCTCGTTTTCTGATTAAATGTCATCGACCTGAAACGTTATCTCTTTCTCTCTCCACAGACCTGACCTGCTGAGTATTTCCAGCATTTTCTGGTTTTATTTGGGATTTAATATTAATGAGTTATTACCATTTGTGTTTCAGATCCTATCTGGAATCGGAACTCCTTTGAGACGGATGCGGACCTGCCTGCCGGCTGGATGAGGGTGCGGGACACCTCGGGAACCTATTACTGGCACATTCCCACGGGGACGACTCAATGGGAACCTCCGCCTCCCGCCTGCGACCAGGAGGAGGGCTCTCGGAAACCCTCCACCATGTCACAGTGCACGACCCCCTCGGAGGAGCAACAGGTAAATGCAGCAGGTGGAAAGCTTAGGGTTCAAGGGGATCGGCCGCTGGTGTCGGTTGATCCTGGAGAAGAGACATCCCAGAGGGACCTTCATGGGATGGAGGAAGGAAGCCGAGAACAAGGCTTCAAAAACACGGGAGAGACATGGGGAGAAGGTGGGTGGGTGGGGTTGAGGGATATGGGGAGAAGGTGGGTGGGTGGGTGGGGTTGGGGATATGGGGAGAAGGTGGGTGGGTGGGTGGGGTTGGGCGATATGGGGAGAAGGTGTGGGGTTGGGGGATACGAGGAGAAGGTGGGTAGGTGGGGTTAAGGGATATGGGGAGAAGGTGGGTAGGTGGGGTTAAGGGATATGGGGAGAAGGTGGGTGGGTGGGGTTGGGGGATATGGGGAGAAGGTGGGTGGGTGGGGTTGAGAATACGGGGAGAAGATGGGTAGGTGCGGTCGAGGGATATGGGGGGTGGGTGGGGTTGGGGGATATGGGGAGAAGGTGGGTGGGGTTGGGGGATACGGGGAGAAGGTGGGTGGGGTTGGGGGATACGGGGAGAAGGTGGGTAGGTGGGGTTGAGAATACGGGGAGAAGATGGGTAGGTGGGGTTGAGAATACGGGGAGAAGATGGGTAGGTGGGGTTGAGGGATACGGGGAGAAGGTGGGTAGGTGGGGTTGAGGGAAATAGAGGTAAACAAGTATGATTTGATTGGGATTACAGAAACGTGGCTGCAGGGTGGGCAAGGCTGGGAACTTAACATCCAGGGATATACAATATTTAGGAAGGATCGGCAAAAAGGTAGGGGAGGTGGGGTAGCATTGCTGGTAAAGGAGGGGATTAATGCAATGGAAAGGAAGGATATTAACTCGGATGAAACGGAATCTGTATGGGTAGAAATGAGAAATAGCAAGGGGAGGAAAACGTTAGTGGGTGTGATATATAGGCCTCCAAATAGTAATATGGAGGTGAGGGAAGGCATAAAAAGGGAAATTAGAGAAGCGTGCGATAAGAGCACAGCTGTCATCATGGGTGACTTTAATTTACATATTGATTGGACTACCCAAATTAGTAAAAATTCTGAGGAGGAGGAATTCCTGGAATGTTTTCGGGACGGTTATCTGGACCAATATGTCGAGGAGCCGACTCGAGATCAGGCCATTTTAGACTGGGTATTGTGCAATGAGAAGGGACTTATCAGCAATCTTCTTGTACGAGGCCCCTTGGGTCAGAGCGATCATAATATGATCGAGCTCTCAGTCGAGATGGAGAGTGAGGAAATTGAATCAGAGACTAAGGTCCAGAACTTAAATAAAGGGAATTACGAGGGTATGAGACGGGAATTGGGTAAGATTGATTGGGTGGTGTTTCTGGGGGGATTGACAGTGGAGAGACAATGGCAAGCATTCAAAGATAGAATGGAAGAATTCCAGAACATGTTTATACCGGTTTGGCATAAAAATAAACCTAAAAAGGTGACTCAACCGTGGATAACGAGGGAAATTAGGGACAGCATAAAATCAAAAAAAAGGGCATATCAACTGGCAAAAAAAAGCACCAGACCGGAAGATTGGGGGCAGTACAAGATACATCAAAAGAGGACAAAGGGATTAATCAGGAAGGGGAAAATAGAATACGAAAGTAAACTTGCAGCAAACATAAAGACAGACTGTGTTAAGTATGTGTATTGTATTGAACAATTAACACAAAGACTTAAACGTATAACTCAAACAGGTCTTTACTGGTTGGAGGTAGGGACTATACATAGGTCTTTACTTCATGCCCACAGGCGGGAACTGAGGGGAATCAGTACCCACAGTACTATTTATACCCCTATGGCCAGGAGTGGTACTGCGTATCACTACGCCCAACAAGTAGTGCAGTCCTGTCCATAGGTTCAAAGTAGCACACATATTACATACACAACATTCCTCCCTTCCTAGCTTTACAGTCATCTCCCCATTTAACATAACGTAATAACATATATACATATATAACTTCAGGTTTACATAACAGAATAACATAGATACATAGATAACTTCATGTCAAAAACAGATCACAGATTCAGTCTCTGCGGAAAACAGTTCACAGATTCAATCTCTGTGGTGTAGTCGGTTCACGTTGCTAGAGTGACTCATTCAATAGTCCTTCCATGGATTTAACAGTTTGAACTTCCGAACTGAATTGGCTCCGTTCGGAGGGACCACGTGTGTGATCTGGTAGAGGTGATAATGGTTCAGATGGGTCATCTTCTGTTTTTACTTTTCCTTTTCTGCTTCTTGGAGACTCTCTGGGCTCCATTGACAGCTGCCAGCTGCATGCGCAGTTCCTCCTTCTCTTCCTCCTGTTTCCGTCGTAGAGCCAGCTTCTCCCGATGTTCCGTAGACTTTTGGTGCTCCTCCATGATTTCTGCACTTTGGGAGTCGAAGTTACAAGCTGGGCAGGACAGGACATCGTAATATTCGGTGTCGTCCTGAGCTAGACCAGTGAGAGGGTCGTCTATTTCCTCCATACCCAGCTGGACATTAGCCAGCTCTTGTTCCAAATCCAGACATCTTTCCTGAAGAGACTTCTTCATGTGTACCTCTGCATCCAGCTTTTTCTGGGCTTTCAGCAAGTCGTTTACTAGTGACCTCATTTGTGATTTTAATACTTCAACTTCCTTTGGAGATTGATTGATCGGACTATGCAATCCCTCTACCGGAGCAGCTGTTTCAGCGGTCTGTTGTTCTACGTTGACGTGAGTCAGCGTACTTTTGGCATCCAAGGGCTGCTCTGTTGCAGTCATCTCAGTCTGTGTTGCCACCTCAGCTCTTCCAATAACCTTTGAGAGCTCCGAACCCCTTTCGTTTGAATATTGAAGTTCATGTTCAAGTTTTTCCCATTTCAGAGTCCTGTCCTTCAGCATATGCAGGAGTTGGCTGACCGTTAACTCCTCTGACACCAGACGTTTTGTGTGCTCCTGCTCCATTTTCTCCATCAGCTGCTTCTGTTGTCTTTCCAGATTCTCCAACTCTATATCAAAGAACTCTTTCGTTGCATTCAACTCTTGCTCAAAACGGCGAAGCATTTGTTCTAATTGCTGTTGTAGTTTGAAATGGAGTTGAGTTCGAGCCCGGTGTCCCTCAGAAATGGGCACATCAGTAGACTTGCCAGACTCAGAATCCACAGTTAAACTATGTTGTTGTTGCTCAGTGGAATTCTGTGCTGAAACTTTGTCTTTTGCACCTGAGTTGGGCTTACCATCATCCGTTCCAGAGTCTGGGCCGACTATCTTCACCGAGTTCTCACTCGTTATTGTTTGTAGGAAATGCCAGTCCATATTCATTTTCCTAATCCACTCCCGTCCTAGTAGTGGAGGACCTCCTTCAGATATCACATATAAGTCCATTATTTGACTGTCTTCGCCCTTGTGGGCCACTGCAACCTCTATTTTCCCGATGGGGTACACTCTTTGCCCCGTGTATGTTGTCAATATAATCCCCGTATCCTGTAGGGGAATATGTTGGAATAACTTTCCGTAATCTTTCTTATTTATGACCGTCAATGCCGATCCAGTGTCCAATTCCAGTTTTACTTGGACTCCTTCTATCTGAAGAGTGACCCAAATTGTCTGGAGGTCTGCACCCTTACCAGCGTTGAGTACTCTTAAGCTAGCCAGTTCATTACAGCTTAAGCTAGCCAGTTCATTACTGCTAGCGTCTGAATCGGACTCCTGTTCGGTCACCTTGTGTACCTTTGCGTATTTTCCTTGCGGTGACTTCTTGTTGCTGGTCTTCTTCCCTGACCTGCATACTCTAGCTATATGTCCAAGCCTACCACAAGTTCTACATTCTTGGTTTTTAAACCAACACTGGTTCTGATCATGCGTTGTCTTTCCACAACGATAACATTTGCCAGAACTCACACCCAATTTGTGTGCACTGAGCTCCGGTGACCGTAGCTGCATTACTGCCGTGCCTCTCGCTGCGGCTTCGTGTGCTGCTGCCATAGTGACCGCCTTCTCAAGCGTCAGCTCATTCTCCTCGAGCAGTCGCTTTTGTGTATCCTGTTTAAATAAACCACACACAAATTTGTCTCGTAGTGCATCTGTCAATCCCGTTCCAAACTGGCAATATTTCGCTAATTTACGCAATTCCAGCAAATATTCAGCATTGCTTTCATGCTGTAGCTGCCTTCTGTCGTAAAATTTAAATCGTTCCGCTAGCATCAGCGGCGTGGGGTTTAGATGATCTTTCAGGACAGTAACAATCTCATCGAACGTCTTATCCGCCGGTTCATCTGGTGATAACAGGTGTTTCAATTGCCCGTACGTCTTCGCACCCATTAAATTTAATAATGTTAGAGCTTTATCTTGGTCACGAATTTTATTGGCCTTACAATAATTTTTTACTCTTTCAACATATATGGCCCAATCTTCGAGGTCACTATCAAAGGTGCTAATATTCCCGTGTTTAGGCATTGTAGATTTGCAATTTCTCAGATTTTATTTTCTTTACTTGTTATCAAAGATGGCGGCTTCCCGCTCTTGCCGTCGTCCTCCGCCCACAAAATGGCGGTTTTCCCGCGCTTGGCGGTCTTCACCCGTCCCCCGACGCCGTCTCCCTTCAGCCCTCGAGTGCGGCCCTTATCTTCGCCGCGATCGATAGCCCGCGCTGTGCACCGCGACTCTCGCACCTTGAGCTTCTGCAGCCGCCGCGCCTTTCAGTCCGAGTGCGGCTCTTATCTTTGGTCCCGATCGCTGGCCCGGCTGCGCCCCTCACTTCAAAGCGGCCCGGCCCTTATCTGCCGATCGCTATCGCCCTACCTCTCTCTCTTCCCCAGTCCTGTCTTTACTCCGGTTCACAAGCTGATGGAGGCTTCAGGGTCCTAATGCCTGTTACTTCCAGTCGCTGGAAGCTGTCAGGATTTCTGCTGCCCTTCAGTTTTGAGTGGGGTGTTGAGGATTGAAACCTCTCTTCAACGTCCTGTCTTTGGACGAAGCCGCCTGGAATAACTGCCGCAGGGTAAGAGCCTGACTCGTCGCCAGTGTTAAGTATGTGTATTGTATTGAACAATTAACACAAAGACTTAAACGTATAACTCAAACAGGTCTTTACTGGTTGGAGGTAGGGACTATACATAGGTCTTTACTTCATGCCCACAGGCGGGAACTGAGGGGAATCAGTACCCACAGTACTATTTATACCCCTATGGCCAGGAGTGGTACTGCGTATCACTACGCCCAACAAGTAGTGCAGTCCTGTCCATAGGTTCAAAGTAGCACACATATTACATACACAACAGACTGCAAAAGCTTTTATCGGTATATCAGGAGGAAAAGACTGGTAAAATCCCAAGTCGGTCCCTTGCAGTCCGATTCGGGAGAATATATAATGGAGAATAAGGAAATGGCAGACCAATTAAACTCATACTTTGGTTCTGTATTCACAAAGGAGGACACAAATAACCTCCCAGGAATATCGGCAAACATAGGGACTAATGAGAGGGAGGAGCTGACAGAAATTAGTATCTCTAGGGATATGGTGTTGGGTAAGTTGAGGGGACTGAAGGCCGACAAATCCCCGGGGCCTGATAAACTACATCCTAGGGTACTTAAGGAGGTGGCCCTGGAGATAGCAGATGCTCTAAGGATCATCTTCCGGAACTCCATTGACTCGGGAACAGTACCCGTGGATTGGAGGGTAGCTAATGTTACCCCAATATTTAAAAAGGGGGGTAGAGAGAAAGCAGGGAATTATAGACCAGTAAGCCTTACATCGGTTGTGGGCAAAATGCTAGAGTCCATTATTAAGGATAAAATAGCGGAGCACTTGACAAATGGGGAAAGGATCGGACAGAGTCAACATGGATTTACAAAGGGTAAATCGTGTTTGACTAATCTGCTGGAATTTTTTGAGGAAGTAACTGGTAAAATAGATGGGGGAGAGCCAGTGGATGTGGTGTACCTTGACTTCCAGAAAGCCTTCGATAAGGTTCCACACAAAAGATTATCATGCAAAATTAAGGCTCATGGGATTGGGGGCAAAGTATTAACGTGGATAGAGAGCTGGCTGGCGGATAGAAAACAGAGAGTTGGAATAAACGGCTCGTTTTCGGAGTGGCAGGCAGTGACCAGCGGGGTGCCGCAAGGATCTGTCCTGGGACCCCAGCTGTTCACAATATATATAAATGATCTGGATCAGGGAATTGGATGCAATATTTCCAAATTCGCTGACGACACTAAACTAGGAGGAGGGGTGGGCTCTGATGAGGATGTCAGGAGGCTACAGTGCGATTTGGACAGGTTGGGGGAATGGGCAGATACGTGGCAGATGCACTATAATGTGGATAAATGCGAGGTTATCCACTTTGGGGGTAAAAACAGGAGGGTAGATTATTATCTAAATGGCAATAGATTGGGGGATGGGGAAGTGCAGAGGGACCTGGGTGTTCTTGTGCACCAGTCACTGAAGGAGAGCATGCAGGTGCAACAGGCGATCAAGAAGGCAAATGGTATGTTGGCCTTCATATCAAGGGGGTTCGAGTATAGGAATAGGGATACCTTACTACAGCTGTACAAGGTGCTGGTGAGACCGCATCTGGAGTATTGTGTACAGTTTTGGTCGCCCCATCTGCGGAAGGATGTTCTTGCCATGGAAAGAGTGCAACGGCGATTCACCAGGCTGATACCTGGAATGGCGGGAATGACCTACGAAGAGAGATTAAATAGTTTGGGCTTGTACTCACTGGAGTTTAGAAGATTGAGAGGGGATCTCATCGAAACATATAAAATTATGGCAGGCCTGGACAGGCTGAATTCAGAGAGAATGTTTCCAATGGCCGGGGAGCACAGAACCAGGGGCCACAGTCTAAAAATAGCGGGCAAATCATTTAAAACAGAGATGAGGAAGAATTTCTTCACTCAAAGAGTGGTGAGCCTGTGGAATTCCCTGCCACAGAGGGCTGTGAAGGCTAATTCAATAAATATTTTCAAGAGAGAATTGGATATATTTCTGAAGGCTAAGGGGATTAAGGGTTACGGAGAAAAGGCGGGGACGGGGTACTGAACTGGTAAGATCAGCTATGATCTCAGACGAAGATCAGCCATGATCTCATTGAATGGCGGAGCAGGCTCGAAGGGCCGAATGGCCTACTCCTGTTCCTATCTCTATGTTTCTATGTTTCTATACGGGGAGAAGGTGGGTAGGTGGGGTTAAGGGATATGGGGAGAAGGTGGGTGGGTGGGGTTGGGGGATATGGGGAGAAGGTGGGTGGGTGGGGTTGGGGGAATACGGGGAGCAGGTGGGGTTGAGGGATACGGGGAGAAGGTGGGTAGGTGGGGTTGAGAATACGGGGAGAAGATGGGTAGGTGGGGTTGGGGATACGGGGAGAAGGTGGGTGGGTGGAGTTGGGGATATGGGGAGAAGGTGGGTGGGGATATGGGGAGAAGGTGGGTAGATGGGGTTGGGGAGAAGGTGGGTAGGTGGGGTTGAGGGATATGGGGAGAAGGTGGGTGGGTGGGGTTGGGGATATGGGGAGAAGGTGGGGTTGGGGATATGGGGGGAAGGTGGGGTTGGGGATATGGGGAGAAGGTGGGGTTAAGGGATATGGGGAGAAGGTGGGTGGGTGGGGTTGGGGATACGGGGAGAAGGTGGGGTTGGGGAGAAGGTGGGTGGGTGGGGTTGGGGATACGGGGAGAAGGTGGGTAGGTGGGGTTGGGGATACGGGGAGAAGGTGGGTGGGTGGGGTTGAGGGATACGGGGAGAAGGTGGGTAGGTGGGGTTGGGGATATGGGGAGAAGGTGGGTGGGTGGGGTTGGGGATATGGGGAGAAGGTGGGTAGGTGGGGTTGGGGATATGGGGAGAAGGTGGGTGGGTGGGGTTGGGGAGAAGGTGGGTAGGTGGGGTTGAGGGATACGGGGAGAAGGTGGGTGGGTGGGGTTGGGGATATGGGGAGAAGGTGGGTGGGTGGGGTTGGGAATACGGGGAGAAGGTGGGTAGGTGGGGTTGGGGAGAAGGTGGGTAGGTGGGGTTGAGGGATACGGGGAGAAGGTGGGTGGGGTTGGGGATATGGGGAGAAGGTGGGTGGGTGTGGTTGGGGATACGGGGAGAAGGTGGGTGGGTGGGGTTGAGGGATACAGGGGGGAGGTGGGGTTGGGGATATGGGGAGAAGGTGGGTGGGTTGGGTTGGGGATATGGGGAGAAGGTGGGTGGGTGGGGTTGGGGAGAAGGTGGGTGGGTGGGGTTGGGGATATGGGGAGAAGGTGGGTGGGTGGGGTTGAGGGATACGGGGAGAAGGTGGGTGGGTGGGGTTGGGGATATGGGGAGAAGGTGGGTGGGTGGGGTTGGGGAGAAGGTGGGTGGGTGGGGTTGGGGATATGGGGAGAAGGTGGGTGGGGTTGGGGATATGGGGAGAAGGTGGGTGGGTGGGGTTGGGGAGAAGGTGGGTGGGTGGGGTTGGGGATATGGGGAGAAGGTGGGTGGGTGGGGTTGAGGGATACGGGGAGAAGGTGGGTGGGTGGGGTTGGGGATATGGGGAGAAGGTGGGTGGGGTTGGGGATATGGGGAGAAGGTGGGTAGGTGGGGTTGGGGATATGGGGAGTAGGTGGAGTTGAGGGATACGGGGAGTAGGTGGGGTTGGGGATATGGGGGGTAGGTGGGGTTGGGGATACGGGGGGTAGGTGGGGTTGGGGATACGGCGAGTAGGTGGGTGGGTGGGGTTGAGGGATACGGGGAGAAGGTGGGTGGGTGGGGTTGGGGATATGGGGAGAAGGTGGGTGGGTGGGGTTGGGGATATGGGGAGAAGGTGGGTAGGTGGGGTTGAGGGATACGGGGACAAGGTGGGTAGGTGGGGTTGAGGGATACGGGGACAAGGTGGGTAGGTGGGGTTGGGGATACGGGGGGTAGGTGGGTGGGTGGGGTTGGGGATATGGGGAGAAGGTGGGTGGGTGGGGTTGGGGATACGGGGGGTAGGTGGGGTTGGGGATACGGGGAGAAGGTGGGTGGGTGGGGTTGAGGGATACGGGGAGAAGGTGGGTAGGTGGGGTTGGGGATACGGGGAGAAGGTGGGTGGGTGGGGTTGGGGATATGGGGAGAAGGTGGGTAGGTGGGGTTGGGGATACGGGGAGAAGGTGGGTAGGTGGGGTTGGGGATACGGGGAGAAGGTGGGTGGGTGGGGTTGGGGATACGGGGAGAAGGTGGGTGGGTGGGGTTGGGGATACGGGGAGAAGGTGGGTGGGGTTGGGGATACGGGGAGAAGATGGGTCGGTGGGGTTGGGGATACGGGGAGAAGGTGGGTGGGTGCGGTTAGGGATACGGGGAGAAGGTGGGTGGGTGGGGTTGGGGATACGGGGAGAAGGTGGGGTTGGGGATATGGGGGGTGGGGTTGGGGATACGGGGAGAAGGTGGGTGGGGTTGGGGATACGGGGAGAAGATGGGTCGGTGGGGTTGGGGATACGGGGAGAAGGTGGGTGGGTGCGGTTAGGGATACGGGGAGAAGGTGGGTGGGTGGGGTTGGGGATACGGGGAGAAGGTGGGGTTGGGGATATGGGGGGTGGGGTTGGGGATACGGGGAGAAGGTGGGTGGGTGGGGTTGGGAATACGGGGGGTAGGTGGGGTTGGGGAGAAGGGGGGTGGGTGGTTAAAACTTTAAGAAATAGCTGTGTGAATAAATTATTTTCCCCTGTTTCCCCCCCACATTCTCCCCATGTGTCTGCATTCCCCAAATTGCCCCTGTCCTGTGTCACCCCTCCCTCCCTCCCTCCCTCCCCTTGCCCTCTGACCGTTGTGGTTTTGTTTAGCTGACCTGGACTGGTGTGGCTGTGAGTGAGAAGGGCGATGACACCGACATATGGAAGGCAAGTCCTTGTTTATTTAAAGTGTGACGAGCATTTTCCTTTTGTAGTTTGCAAGTTGATGGTAGAAATTAGTTTTCAGAAGAAAGTGGAGTTGAGGTGCAGACTAGGCTGAATCTAATAGAATGGCAGAACAGGTCCGAGTGACTGAATGGCCTCCGCCTGCTCCTGATGTTCCCAAGCTGGTTGTAAATTGAATCCAAGGTACATTGGAGTAATGAAGCTCCTCGCACAGGTGCAAACTGGGTGATGTCCCACCTCCCCTGCACATTTATTGGAATAGGTTATGCCCACCTCTCCACTCTGCCCTCTCAATCCCAATATTGCCCATGGGAGGTGGGATTGTGGTCGGAGTGCTGAGCGTCCATCCCTCGGTGTAGTAACGGGATCGTGAAACATACCGCTCCACACAGTGAAAACCATCTGCTACTCAGCGATGAGCGGCACCGACGGATATTGCAAGTCCTGCTCAGGGCTCCTGGAACAAGCAGCTCTGGCCAGATAAACCCGCTCGGGGGGGCAGGATGAGAAAGACTTGCATTTAGACCGTGCCTTACACAACCTCGGGACGTCCCAAAGCGCTTTACAGCTTTACTTTATCAAGGGTAGTCACTGTTCTAACGTAGAAAAGGTGGCAGACAAATTTCGCTCAGCAAGACATAAAAGATCCCAAGGCCGCTATTGGAAGAAGAGCAGGGGAGTTCTCCCCGCTGTCCTGGGGCCAATATTTATCCCTCAACCAACATCACTAAAGCAGATTATCTGGTCATTATCACAGTGCTGTTTGTGAGAGCTTGCTGTGCGCAAATTGGCTGCCACGTTTCCTACATTACAACAGTGACTACACTTCAAAAAGTAGCTCATTGGCTGTAAAGCGCTTTGGGATGTCTGATGGTCGTGAAAGGCGCGATAGAAATGCAAGTCTTTCTTTCCCTCAGTACAGATGGAACTCGCTACCACAAGGAGTAGTTGAGGTGAACAGGATAGATGCGTTTAAGGGGAAGCTAGATAAGCGCATGAGACGGGAGTAGAAGGATGTGCTGATCGGGTGAGATGAAGAGGGGTGGGAGGAGGCTCTTGTGGAGCAGAAACACCGGCATACACTTGTTGGGCCGAATGGCCTGTTTCTGTGCTGTAAGTACTGCGTAATTATGTGCTTTAGTCTCGAGTGGGACTTGAACCCACAACCATGACTCAGAGGCAAGGGTGCTGCTCCCTGAGCCAGGGCTGATACCTAAAGGTACGGCAGCTCTAGCCTTTAATACCCACTCGGGGCAAGAGCTTCACTCTGCAGCGAAACAATCAATAAAACCCACCTTAATAACTGTTGATGCTGGGGCTGATATTGATGGCTTGGGCTGGCAGTATTCACACAGTAATTATCTGTGTCTCCTGCTTGTGATGGAGAATCTAATTATCTGCATTCAACCTTCCTAATAGGCTGGGAACTAAATCTCAGGCCAAGTGCATTAAGAGTCAATAGGGAGGGAAGAAAAACTGGAATTGGAAAACAAAAATGTAGAAAGTAAATTGGAAGGACAGAGGAATCAAGGGCTAGATAGTAGACAACAAGGAGGTTTGCCTGTACTAAATGGTCTATACTTCAATGCAAGGAGTAGAGTGAACAAGGCAGATGAGCTGAGGGCACAGGTAGATACTTGGGACTATGATATTATAGCTATTACAGAGACGTGGCTGAAAGAGGGGCAGGTATGGCAGCTCAACATTCCTGGTCACAGGATTTTCAGACGGGATAGAGAGGGAGGTAAAAAGGGAGGGGGGGGGTCACGGTATTGATTAAATAAACTATTACAGCTGTGAGGAGGAATGATATGTTGGAGGGATCATCAAACGAGGCCATATGGATCGAACTGAAAAACAAAAAAGGGGTGATCACACTGCTGGGAGTGTACTACAGACCCCCAAACAGTGAGAGGGAGATAGAAGAACAAATATGTAGACAAATTTCTGAAAAGTGCAAAAACTATAGGGCAGTAATAGGGGATTTCAACTACCCCAATATTAACTGGGATAAAATTAGTGTGAAGGGTATAGAGGGTGCGGAATTCCTAAAATGCATCCAGGAGAACTTTTTTAGCCAGTATGTAGCAAGCCCAACAAGGGAGGGGGCGGTTCTGGACTTAGTTTTAGGGAATGAAGCTGGGCAGGTAGAAGGCGTATCAGTGGGGGAGCATTTTGGTGCTGGTGACCATAATTCTGTTAGATTTAAGGTAGTTATGGAAAAGGACAAGGATAGACCAGGAATAAAAATTCTAAATTAGGGAAAAGCAAATTTTGCTAAGCTCAGAGGGGATTTAGCCACAGTGGACTTGAAACAGCTACTTGAAGGTAAATCAGTGACAGAGCAGCGGGGGGCATTCAAGGAGGAGATCCGGAGGGTTCAGACCAAACATGTGCCCTTAAAGAAAAAAGGTGGGACTAACGAATCTAGAGCCCCCTGGGTGTCTAGGGACATACAGGGTAGGATAAAGAAAAAACGGGAGGCGTATGACAGATACCGAGGGCTAAATATTCCAGAATCTTTAGAGGAATGGAGAAAGTGCAGGGGTGCAATTAAAAAGGATATTAGGAAAGCAAAGAGAGAGCATGAAAAATTCTTGGCAGTAAAATCAAGGAAAACCCAAAGATGTTTTATAAATATATTAAGAGTAAGAGGATAACTAAAGTAAGGGTAGGGCCTATTGGAGATCATGAGGGTAATGTGTGTGGAGGCGGGAGACGTTGGTAAGGTTCTTAATGAATACTTTGCGTCTGTTTTCACAAAGGAGAGGGGCGAAGCAGACATTGCTATCGGGGAGGAGGAGTGTGAAATATTAGATGAAATAAACATAGTGAGAGAGGAAGTATTCAGGGGTTTAGCAGCTTTAAAAGTGGATAAATCCCCAGGCCCGGATGAAATGTATTCCAGGCCACACCTGACCATCATTTTTCAATCCTCTCTGGCTTCAGGTGTGGTGCCGGAGGACTGGAGGACTGCTAATGTGGTACCCTTGTTTAAAAAGGGAGAAAAGGATAGACCGAGTAATTACAGGCCAGTCAGCCTAACCTCGATGGTGGGAAAATTATTGGAAAGAATTCTGAAGGACAGGATAAATCTTCATTTAGAAAGACCGGATTAATCAAGGATAGTCAGCACGGATTTGTTAAGGGAAGGTCATGTCTGATAAACTTGATTGAATTTTTTTGAGGAGGTAACAAGGAGGGTAGATGAGGGTAGTGCATTTGATGTAGTGTATATGGACTTTAGCAAGGCTTTTGATAAGGTTCCACATGGCAGACTGTTCACGAAGTTAAAAGCCCATGGGATCCAGGGCAAAGTGTCAAGTTGGATTCAAAACTGGCTCGGAGGCAGGAAGCAGAGGGTAATGGTTGATGGGTGTTTTTGTGACTGGAAGGCTGTTTCCAGTGGGGTTCTGCAGGGCTCAGTACTAGGTCCCTTGCTTTTTGTGGTATATATCAATGATCTAGACTTGAATATAGGGGGTATGATTAAGAAGTTTGCAGATGACACACGGCTGTGTGGTTGATACTGAAGAAGGAAGCTGTAGACTGCAGGAAGATATCAATAAATTGGTCAGGTGGGCAGAACAGTGGCAAATGGAATTCAATCCGGAGAAGTGTGAGGTAATGCATTTGGGGAGGGCTAACAAGGAAAGGGAATACACATTAAATGGTAGGACACCGAGTAGTGTAGAGGAACAAAGGGACCTTGGAGTGCATGTCCACAGATCCCTGAAGGTAGCAGGCCAGGTAGATAAGGTGGTTAAGAAGGCATACGGAATGCTTGCCTTCATTAGCCGTGGCATAGAATATAAGAGCAGGGAGGTTATGATGGAGCTGTACAAAACGCTGGTTAGGCCACAGCTGGAATACTGTGTGCAGTTCTGGTCGCCACACTATAGGAAGGATGTGATTGCATTGGAGAGGGTGCAGAGGAGATTCACCAGGATGTTACCTGGGCTGGACCTATTTCCCCTAGCAGAGGGGTCAAAAACCAGGGGGCACAGATTTAAAGTAATTGGTGGAAGGTTTAGAGGGGATTTGAGGGGAAATTTCTTCACCCAGAGGGTGGTGGGGGTCTGGAACTCACTGTCTGAAAGGGTGGTAGAGGCAGGAACCCTAACCACATTTAATAAGTACTTGGATGTGCACTTGGGATGTTCTAACCTGCAGGGCTACGGACCAAGAGCTGGGAAGTGGGATTAGGCTGGATAGCTCTCTGTTGGCCGGTGCGGACACGATGGGCCGAAATGGCCTCCTTCCGTGCTGTAACTTTCTATGATTCTATGAAGCAGTTCCCCACGGTGCATTAGCCAGCAAGGAAGGGGAGTGGGGCAAGACTGTTGCCTCGTTACTGGCTCTCCCTAATATTGCAAGAGTTCGGTATTAATTATCGAGTGGTGCCGGGCACCTGACAGTCATCATTAGCAGAAGTATATCGGCCGTTCCTTCATCATCACTGGGTCAAAATCCCGGAACTCCCTCCCTAACCGCACTGTGGGAGTACCTTCACCACATGGACTGCAGCGATTCAAGAAGGCGGCTCACCACCACCTTCTCAAGGGCAATTAGGGATGGGCAATAAATGCTGGCATTGCCAGCGACGCCCACATTCTGCGAGTGAATTAAAAAAGCAAGTTCCCTCCCAGTAACTGAACGGACTAAAGGCACAGAGCCAAACTGAGCGGCAGAGGCCACGTTTCCATCCCAGTGAATGAATATTTGAACCAGAGGAAGACACAGGGCTATGGGGAGAGAGCGGGGCAGTGGGATTAGTTTGGGATTGATACAGGGCTATGGGGAGAGAACGGGGCAGTGGGATTAGTTTGGGATTGATACAGGGCTATGGGGAGAGAGCGGAGCAGTGGGATTAGTTTGGGATTGATACAGGGCTATGGGGGGAGAGCGGGGCAGTGGGATTAGTTTGGGATTGATACAGGGCTATGGGGAGAGAGCGGGGCAGTGGGATTAGTTTGGGATTGATACAGGGCTATGGAGAGAGAGCAGGGCAGTGGGATTAGTTTGGGATTGATACAGGGCTATGGGGAGAGAGCGGGGCAGTGGGATTAGTTTTGGATTGATACAGGGCTATGGGGAGAGAGCGGGGCAGTGGGATTAGTTTGGGATTGATACAGGGCTATGGAGAGAGAGCAGGGCAGTGGGATTAGTTTGGGATTGATACAGGGCTATGGAGAGAGAGCAGGGCAGTGGGATTAGTTTGGGATTGATACAGGGCTATGGGGCGAGCACGTGGCAGAGGGATGAGTTTGGGATTGATGCAGGGTGGAGTTGGGAGGTATGGAAGAGTTGGGTGGGTGGGGTTGGGGGTTATGGAGAGTTGGGTGGGTGGGGTTGGGGGATATGGAGAGTTGGGTGGGTGGGGTTGGGGGATATGGAGAGGTGGGTGGGGTTGGGGGTTATGGAGAGTTGGGTGGGTGGGGTTGGGGGATATGGAGAGTTGGGTGGGTGGGGTTGGGGGATATGGAGAGGTGGGTGGGGTTGGGGGATATGGAGAGGTGGGTGGGGTTGGGGGATATGGAGAGTTGGGTGGGTGGGGTTGGGGGATATGGAGAGGTGGGTGGGGTTGGGGGATATGGAGAGTTGGGTGGATGGGGTTGGGGGATATGGAGAGTTGGGTGGGTGGGGTTGGGGGATATGGAGAGTTGGGTGGGTGGGGTTGGGGGATATGGAGAGTTGGGTGGGTGGGGTTGGGGGATATGGAGAGTTGGGTGGGTGGGGTTGGGGGATATGGAGAGTTGGGTGGGTGGGGTTGGGGGATATGGAGAGGTGGGTGGGTGGGGTTGGGGGATATGGAGAGGTGGGTGGGGTTGGGGGATATGGAGAGTTGGGTGGGGTTGGGGGATATGGAGAGGTGGGTGGGGTTGGGGGATATGGAGAGGTGGGTGGGTGGGGTTGGGGGATATGGAGAGGTGGGTGGGGTTGGGGGATATGGAGAGTTGGGTGGGTGGGGTTGGGGGATATGGAGAGTTGGGTGGGTGGGGTTGGGGGATATGGAGAGTTGGGTGGGTGGGGTTGGGGGATATGGAGAGTTGGGTGGGTGGGGTTGGGGGATATGGAGAGTTGGGTGGGTGGGGTTGGGGGATATGGAGAGTTGGGTGGGTGGGGTTGGGGGATATGGAGAGTTGGGTGGGTGGGGTTGGGGGATATGGAGAGTTGGGTGGGTAGGGTTGGGGGATATGGAGAGGTGGGTGGGGTTGGGGGATATGGAGAGTTGGGTGGGTGGGGTTGGGGGATATGGAGAGTTGGGTGGGTGGGGTTGGGGGATATGGAGAGGTGGGTGGGGTTGGGGGATATGGAGAGTTGGGTGGGTGGGGTTGGAGATATGGAGAGTTGGGTGGGTGGGGTTGGGGGATATGGAGAGTTGGGTGGGTGGGGTTGGGGGATATGGAGAGGTGGGTGGGGTTGGGGGTTATGGAGAGTTGGGTGGGTGGGGTTGGGGGATATGGAGAGGTGGGTGGGGTTGGAGATATGGAGAGTTGGGTGGGTGGGGTTGGGGGATATGGAGAGTTGGGTGGGTGGGGTTGGAGATATGGAGTGTTGGGTGGGTGGGGTTGGGGGATATGGAGAGGTGGGTGGGTGGGGTTGGGGGATATGGAGAGTTGGGTGGGTGGGGTTGGGGGATATGGAGAGGTGGGTGGGTGGGGTTGGGGGATATGGAGAGTTGGGTGGGTGGGGTTGGGGGATATGGAGAGTTGGGTGGGTGGGGTTGGGGGATATGGAGAGTTGGGTGGGTGGGGTTGGGGGATATGGAGAGTTGGGTGGGTGGGGTTGGGGGATATGGAGAGGTGGGTGGGGTTGGGGGTTATGGAGAGTTGGGTGGGTGGGGTTGGGGGATATGGAGAGGTGGGTGGGGTTGGAGATATGGAGAGGTGGGTGGGGTTGGGGGATATGGAGAGTTGGGTGGGTGGGGTTGGAGATATGGAGAGTTGGGTGGGTGGGGTTGGGGGATATGGAGAGGTGGGTGGGTGGGGTTGGGGGATATGGAGAGGTGGGTGGGGTTGGGGGATATGGAGAGGTGGGTGGGTGGGGTTGGGGGATATGGAGAGTTGGGTGGGTGGGGTTGGGGGATATGGAGAGTTGGGTGGGTGGGGTTGGGGGATATGGAGAGTTGGGTGGGTGGGGTTGGGGGATATGGAGAGTTGGGTGGGTGGGGTTGGGGGATATGGAGAGTTGGGTGGGTGGGGTTGGGGGATATGGAGAGGTGGGTGGTTGGGGGATATGGAGAGGTGGGTGGGGTTGGGGGATATGGAGAGTTGGGTGGGTGGGGTTGGGGGATATGGAGAGTTGGGTGGGGTTGGGGGATATGGAGAGGTGGGTGGGGTTGGGGGATATGGAGAGTTGGGTGGGTGGGGTTGGGGGATATGGAGAGGTGGGTGGGTGGGGTTGGGGGATATGGAGAGTTGGGTGGGTGGGGTTGGGGGATATGGAGAGTTGGGTGGGGTTGGGGGATATGGAGAGTTGGGTGGGTGGGGTTGGGGGATATGGAGAGTTGGGTGGGGTTGGGGGATATGGAGAGGTGGGTGGGTGGGGTTGGGGGATATGGAGAGTTGGGTGGGTGCGGTTGGGGGATATGGAGAGTTGGGTGGGTGGGGTTGGGGGATATGGAGAGTTGGGTGGGTGGGGTTGGGGGATATGGAGAGTTGGGTGGGGTTGGGGGATATGGAGAGGTGGGTGGGTGGGGTTGGGGGATATGGAGAGGTGGGTGGGTTTGGGGGATATGGAGAGGTGGGTGGGTGGGGTTAATCTTTGAGAAAGGCGGTGAGTCTGTTGGGATTTTCCTTTTTCCATAATGTGCCCTGATGCGGTGCTTTCACACTCAGCTGCTTTTCATTATTGGAACATGTTTGGGAATTTCTAAAGAGCTGAAATGTACTTCTCCTTCAGGAGATGCCGACCACAGCTGAGACCTCGGACACCAGTTTGAAAGAGTTTGAGGGGGCGACGCTGCGATATGCATCCCTGAACCTGGGGTGAGTGAGCACTAGACCTTTACAATCTTCTGGTCAGCACTGGGAGATCAGGCAGTCAGCAGTCTAGAGGAATGTGCCTGTACCTCTTGATCACTGCCATGGCCACCCTCGAACCATGTCCTTGTCCCCTTGCCCACCTCCAGCTCCAACCTACGTCCTTCACCCCGGTAAAAAGCTACCCACAATTCACTAACTGTCAACGCCCTCTTCTCTGGCTCTCTAATGATCATGCCACAGTTTGCTGAGTAACTCCTTTAATTCTGCCTTCCATATCCCAGTGTCACTCATTATCTCCATATCCCAGTGTCACTCATTACCTCCGACCCTGGCTCCCAGCTTTGTCACCAACACCAGATCTGAGTGGACCACCTCCTGGTTTACTGAAGAACCCTCGCCACAGTCAAAGCCTCCATGGGTGGAGGAAAGGACAACTCCAGATTCCTTTTCTCTGTGGCAAACTGTATCCTCAAATCCTCTACTCTCATGCCCCTTGAACCCGAACGTCTAACGCCAAGTTCAAGGAGCTCATGTACTGAGACCATCTGCGCCGCTGCATCCAGTGCCCGCCCCACCCCACCACTGACCATCTCCTAGTCCTGCACTCTTCCTAACCCTAACCCCCGTCCCAGTCTATAAGGCCCGCCTCCTGCCCTCTTCCCACCCAACCTCTGGCCTCTCCATTATCTTTCCTGGCCCCAGTACTGGCCGACATTGTTAATAGCTCTCTCTCTGTTCACGCACTCTCCCTCTTCCTTTCAAAACAGTCATCATCGCTCCTCAATAAAAACCCAAGCCTTGACCTATCTAACCCCTCCAATTACCATCCAGCCTCTAAACTCTCCTTGTCCAAGGTCCTTGAATAGATCATCACCTCTCCGACAACACCCTGTTCAAAACCCTTCAGTCCAGGTTCTGCCCTGCCCATTGTACCAAGACTGCCCTGGTCAAAGTGTCTAATGATATTACCCTGTGATTGTGACTGTAGCGCATTACTCTCCATGGCTTCTCTGTCCAATGTGGTTAATCAGTACCACCGTTGTGCTCCACCTCAGTATTACTGCATTTGCTCGGTTCCACTCCTACCTGTCCGAACACAGCCAGGACATCTCCGTCAACCTCCATCTGCAGAGTTTTCCCAGGATCCATCCTCGGCCCCTCCCCTTCCCCATCGAGGCGCTGCCCCTTGATTGCATCATCCGTGTAGACAGGGTCATCTTCCACCAGCTCCACCAACTCACTTGATCCCATGACCACCTCTGTGCTGTCAGACCGAATGCCCAACGTTAAGTTGTGGATGAGACACAATTTCCTAGTGAGCCAATCGATCGTTTTCGGCCGCTGCCTACATTCCACACACCTGCCATCAACTCCATCCCCTTACTGACTGAACCAGATTGCGTGCAACCATGGTATTCTGCACCACCCGGAGCGGAGCTTCAAAACCCATATCCCCTCGATCACCAAGAACATAGGAAATAGGAGCCGGCGCAGGAGAGCGCCCGCTGGTTGTTATTTGAGAATCCTTTGGTTAACTACTAAAATCCATTTTAATGCTCAGTTATTTCTCTCTCTCTCAGGGGCCAAGCGGAAGGGGATAACTACAAAAAAATCCTAAACATTGATGATGAATCGAAGGTGAGGAAAAGAAGGTTTTCCCTTCCATTACATTCTTCAGATATTTCCATTTCTGAACTTCAGAAATCACTCACTTGTCGGTTGTTTTTCCATCTCCTTTTTTTCTCGCTTTTCCTGACTCTTGCTGGGGGTCAAGTTCCACAGGCACCTGCAGCGGTCCAAATAAACACTGTCCCATCAAACACTCCCAAACACACACAGCAGGTACAGCACGGGTTAGATACAGAGAGTGGTGAGAATGTGGAACTCGCTACCACAGGGAGTGGGTGAAGCGAATAGTATCGATGTATTTAAGGGGAGGCTGGACAAGCATCTGAGGGAGAAGGGAATCGAGGGTTACGCTGATAGAGTTAGATGAGGAAAGATGGGAGGAGGCTCGAGTGGAGCATAAACACCGGCATGGACTGGTTGGGCCGAATGGCCTGTTTCTGTATTGTATATCCGATGTAATTTAATCCATCAAACACTCCCAGGGCAGGTACAGCACGGGTTAGATACAGAGTAAAGCTCCCTCTACACTGTCCCATCAAACACTCCCAGGGCAGGTACAGCACGGGTTAGATACAGAGTAAAGCTCCCTCTACACTGTCCCATCAAACACTCCCAGGGCAGGTACAGCACGGGTTAGATACAGAGTAAAGCTCCCTCTACACTGTCCCATCGAACACTTCCAGGGCAGGTACAGCACGGGTTAGATACAGAGTAAAGCTCCCTCTACACTGTCCCATCAAACACTCCCAGGGCAGGTACAGCACGGGTTAGATACAGAGTAAAGCTCCCTCTACACTGTCCCATCAAACACTCCCAGGGCAGGTACAGCACGGGTTAGATACAGAGTAAAGCTCCCTCTACACTGTCCCATCAAACACTCCCAGGGCAGGTACAGCACGGGTTAGATACAGAGTAAAGCTCCCTCTACACTGTCCCATCAAACACTCCCAGGGCAGGTACAGCACGGGGTTAGATACAGAGTAAAGCTCTCTCTACACTGTCCCATCAAACACTCCCCGGACAGGTACAGCACGGGTTAGATACAGAGTAAAGCTCCCTCTACACTGTCCCATCAAACACTCCCAGGGCAGGTACAGCACGGGTTAGATACAGAGTAAAGCTCCCTCTACACTGTCCCATCGAACACTCCCAGGGCAGGTATAGCACGGGTTAGATACAGAGTAAAGCTCCCTCTACACTGTCCCATCAAACACTCCCAGGGCAGGTACAGCACGGGTTAGATACAGAGTAAAGCTCCCTCTACACTGCCCCATCAAACACTCCCAGGGCAGGTACAGCACGGGGTAGATGCAGAGTAAAGCTCCCTCTGCTCCAAGAATGTATCTCAGTCCCCCCGCCCCCCCCCCACACTGCACCAGTTTAATATTCTCCTATTTTTTCACCCCACCCCTGAATGAGATTGCTAATTCCTGCCACCGTGGGGCAGTGTTATTTTGTGGGTCCATGCCCACTTGGAATTTGTTGGCATATTGCCCAAGACTGATTATAGGGCAGATTCTTGCAGGCAGAGGATACCTTCCAGCCCCCTGTCCCTCAGGAGACCATTCAGTCCCTCGAGCCTGTTACACAGGAACAGGAGGAGGCCATTTAGCCCCTCGAGCCAGTTCCGCCATTCAGTTAGATCATGGCTGTCTGTATCTTCACTCCATCTACCCGCCTTGGTTCTGTAACTCTTAATAACCTTACCCAACAAAAATCCATCAATCTCAGTCTTTAAAGCTCCAATTGACCCCCAGCCTCAACAGTTTTTTGGGGGAGAGAGTTCCAGATTTCCCCCACCCTCTGTGTGAAGAAGTGCTTCCTGACATCACCCCTGAACGGCCGGGCTCTAATTTTAAGGTTCTGCCCCCTTGTTCTGGACTCCCCCCACCAGAGGAAATAGTTTCTCTCTCTCGACCCGATCAACTCCTTTAATCATCTTAAACACCTCGATCAGATCACCCCTTAATCTTCTAAACTCGAGGGAACACAAGCCCAGTCTGGGCAACCTGTCCTCGGAATTTAACCCTTTCAGCCCCGGTATCACTCTGGTGAATCTGCGCTGCTCCCCCTCCGAGGCCAATATATCCTTCCTGAGGGGCGGGGCCCAGAACTGAACGCAGTGTCCCCATGGGGTCTGACCAGAGCTTTATATAACTGTAATATAATTTCCACCGCTTTGTATTCCAGCCCTCGAGGTAAAGGCTAACATTCCATTGGCCTTTAGAATGATTTTTTGTGCCTGTGCGCTCCCAGCACTAACCCCCTCCCCGCGAACCTATCTGTCGGTGGCTGTTCTTTGTACTGGGTGCGGAGAGGTGACTGTGGCTGTGTGTTGTGCAGTGTTTTGCTGTCCGGTCCCTTGGTTGGGTGGAGATGTTGGAGGAGGACCTGGCTCCAGGGAAGAGCAGCATTGCCGTCAACAACTGCATCCGGCAGCTGTCTTACCACAAGAACAACCTGCACGATGGGGCCGGTACCTGGGGTGAGGTAAGTGGAACCGCGCAGTGGGACAGCTCGGGCCTGACTCTAACCCCCATCACCAACCCGTCAACTCCTGGGGTCGCGGCGCAGGGGTTTGGTGCGGTTTGCCCATTGCCAAAGATCGACATTCCACGTGATTGCTGCAGTTGATTGGTCGCCGTGTAGCGTGGTGATGATACTGTTTGCTCAGCCTCCCCTGGGTGTGAAATTCAGTGAAGAGTCGGTGTGCGTACAACAGACAGGACATTCCGTGCTCACAGCCTCTTTACTGAAATTATCCAGAGAAAGCATTGGACCGAGTTGACGGTTCGGGGGAAAGTGCGTCGCCGGGTGTGTTACCGAGACGTCCCTTGTGGAGGACGGAGGTCCCAGGTGAATCCCGGTCTGTCCTGAGTGCGCACGGGGTGGCACTGGGGGAGGGGCTACAATTACCCTCAGTACCCCTGGGGTAAGGAGGGGTGAAAAAATGTCAGTCTCGGTTCCCACTGCTGATCACTATCGAGTGTCCCTTGCTGGTGTGTGAGATATTGGGTGAGGACAGGATGGGACTGGGCCGTGCTACCCTGCCAGTAAACTGGCTATGATAAATTGACCCTTAGTGTTAGGGGTATTAAATACATGGGGTTACAGGGATAGGGTGGGATATGTGTTGGTGTAGGGGTTACGGGAATCGGGTGGGATATGTGTCGGTGCAGATTCGATGGGCCGAAATGGCCTCTATCTGCACTGTGGGGTTTCTGTGATTCTGTGAACTCTGCCGACACTCGCTGTTAGGTCTCGCACACACTTCAGTTGTGCGAGGTGCTTGGACGGCAGCCGTCCTTAAACACAGAATGTTTCCACACTGTTTGCCTCCTTCCCCCGCCCCCTCAATCTGGAGATGCGGAGGTCAGTGGTAGTGCAGTCCCACCCAGTCTGACATCGGACCTTGCTGGCTCTGTCACACACTCTCTGTTGGCCACTTATCAAGTGAACAGGATCACATTCCCGGCGATTGGAATGGCGCGGGCTCGGGGGGCTGAATGTTTCTCTCTCGAGCTGTTGTCTGCAAGGCTGTGCCCCTGACACAGGCACAGGGTCTGCCCTCTGTGAGGGAGACCACCTACCGCCTCGAAGACGGGGCTTGCTGACTGCAGCCGGTGTGAGGGGCGGACCGAGGCTGCAGCTCTGGGAGCGAGGGCGTGTCTGAAGGTGCGCAGAGGGCGATGATGGATCTCGTTCCCTGGGCGCTGTGTGTGTGTCCAACAGGCACCGCCTTGTGTGGAGCTCGTTAACCTGCCGCTCTGATTTATGATGCTCACTCTCTGATATTTGCTGTCTCCGTAAGTTGCAGGTGATGCTTTGCGTTGCCGTGGGAACGGTTGAGCTTTTCCTTTGTTTCGTGCTCTTGCCCTTGCTCCCTTTATATCGTAGCTTGGCCCAGTGGAGGCACGCTTGCCTTCGAGTCCGAAGGATGTGGGTTCTAACCCCACTGAGACAGTACGTTAATGGAGTGTTTGTTACTGGACCAATAATCCAGAGAACACAAGCTTAAATCCCACCAGGGCAGTTTGGAAATTCGAATTCAGATTGGAAATAAAAATTTGGTCTCAGTAAAAGTGACCATGAAACTATCGGAATGTCGTAAAAACCCAACTAGCGCACTAATGTCCTTTAGGGAAGGAAACCTGCCGTCATGACCCGGTCTGGGCCTGTACGTGACTCCAGTCCCACACCAACGTGAATGACTCCTAACTGCCCTATGAAGTGGCCACTCCATTGTATCAAACCCGCTACTGGCGGTTCAAGCAGAAGCCCCACCACCAGCATCTCAGGGCAACTAGGGATGGGCAATAAATGCCGGCCTTGCCAGCGATGCCCACATCCCGAGATGACTCTCGCAACTCCAGCACAAATTGTTCTGAGGGAGCGCCGCACTGTCGGAGGGGCAGTACTGAGGGAGCGCCGCACTGTCGGAGGGGCAGTACTGAGGGAGTGCCGCACTGTCGGAGGGTCAGTACTGAGGGAGCGCTGCACTGTCGGAGGGGCAGTATTGAGGGAGTGCCGCACTGTCAGAGGGGCAGTACTGAGGGAGCGCCGCGCTGTCGGGGGGGCAGTACTGAGGAAGCGCTGCACTGTCGGAGGGGCAGTACCAAGGGAGAGCCACACTGTCGGAGGGGCAGTACTGAGGGAGAGCCGCACTGTCGGAGGGGCAGTACCGAGGGAGCGTCACACTGTCGGAGGGGCAGTGCTGAGGGAGCGCCGCACTGTCGGAGGGGCAGTACTGAGGGAGTGCTGCACTGTCGGAGGGGCAGTACTGAGGGAGTGCCGCACTGTCGGAGGGGCAGTACCAAGGGAGAGCCGCACTGTCAGAGGTACTGTCCCTAAATAAGACTTTAAACTGGGGCCATGTCTGGTCAGGTGGGTGTTGAGGATCCTACGGCACTATTGGAAAAGCAGACAGTTCTCCTGGAGTCACGGCAAACATACCTCCCTCACTAAAAACAGATTAAATGGTCACCTGTCTCACTGCTGTTTGTGGGATCTTGCTGTATGCAAAATGGCTTGCATTCCTTGCATTACAGCAACTGCACTTCAAAGTGATTGATTGGCTGTGAAACGCATTGGGACGTCTCTGGGTGATGTGATAAGGCGCTGTTTGCAATGTGAGTGTCTCTCCTCCCCAGGGTAAAGACATGCTGCTCCTGCTCGAGAACGACACACTGAGCCTCATCGACCCCCTGGGCCAGAGTATGTTGCACACGCAGCCGATCGTCAGCATCCGGGTGTGGGGTGTCGGGCGTGACAACGGACGGTATGTAAACGCCACAGCTCTCCCTCCCCCCGCCAGAGCCCTTGCTGAATGCTCCGCACTGTAATCCAGGCGTCCCTCAGCGAGTGACCGGCTGCATAGCAAGACTTCGCAAGCAGCCTCTGAAAGCCTCGCTGATCTCCTGCTGGTGCCACCATTGACGGGGCAGCAGTTCTAACTGGCCTCAGAGTCACGGAAAGTTCACCCAGGATTGCCGCACTGATCTCTGTCCTGTAACCAGTGACCTGGGAGGTGGGAGCGGGCTGTAGCTCGCCTACAATCGCGCAGCTCGCCCCCGCGCGGCCCCTGGAGTCGGAGTTACACAGCGAGACCTCTGATTCCAGGCGGATGTCACCACGCTGCCTCACCCCCGTCACACTGTCTCCGTTCCCAGACCCTGACCGTGACTCCCTGCACGATCCCGGGGTGGCACTTCCAGGAGCGTTCCGCACCTCTGGAATTCCACTGCGGGGTGCGAGCTTTCTCGGTGAGACTCCCGCAGGACTTCGTGCCTCACTGTTCACACAAACACCGCGGTCACATACAATCCGTGAGCTCAAACTTCAGACACCGCGGTCACATACAATCCGTGAGCTCACAAACTCCAGACACCGCCGGCCATTGACTGATGAGGGCAGTGGCTCCGGCTCCAGTAAACATGGGGGGAGGGTCATGCACTGGTCTCCCCGTACCCCAACTTACACTAAATCCCAGGGCCCATTCCTCCCACCTAAAACAAATAAGATGAGAGAAGTGGCCACAGGAGTGCAGTGAGGGGATTCAAAATGCTCCACATCTGCTCTGAGATAGCGGACTGAGAGAAACCAGTCAGTGTACAGATATCTCCCTGAGAGAGAGGGACTGAGAGACACCAGTCAGTGTACAGATATCTCCCTGAGAGAGAGGGACTGAGAGACACCAGTCAGTGTACAGATATCTCCCTGAGAGAGAGGGACTGAGAGACACCAGTCAGTGTACAGATACCTCCCTGAGAGAGGGGGGACTGAGAGACACCAGTCAGTGTACAGATATCTCCCTGAGAGAGAGGGACTGAGAGACACCAGTCAGTGTACAGATATCTCCCTGAGAGAGAGGGACTGAGAGACACCAGTCAGTGTACAGATATCTCCGAGAGAGAGGGACTGGGAGACACCAGTCAGTGTACAGATATCTCCCTGAGGGAGAGGGACTGAGAGACACCAGTCAGTGTACAGATATCTCCCTGAGAGAGAGGGACTGGGAGACACCAGTCAGTGTACAGATATCTCCCTGAGAGAGAGGGCCTGGGAGACACCAGTCAGTGTACAGATATCTCCCTGAGAGAGAGGGACTGGGAGACACCAGTCAGTGTACAGATATCTCCCTGAGAGAGAGGGACTGGGAGACACCAGTCAGTGTACAGATATCTCCCTGAGAGGGAGGGACTGGGAGACACCAGTCAGTGTACAGCTATCTCCCTGAGAGAGAGGGACTGAGAGACACCAGTCAGTGTACAGATATCTCCCTGAGAGAGAGGGACTGAGAGACACCAGTCAGTGTACAGATATCTCCCTGAGAGAGAGGGACTGGGAGACACCAGTCAGTGTACAGATATCTCCCTGGGAGAGAGGGACTGAGAGACACCAGTCAGTGTACAGATATCTCCCTGAGAGAGAGGGACTGAGAGACACCAGTCAGTGTACAGATATCTCCGAGAGAGAGGGACTGGGAGACACCAGTCAGTGTACAGATATCTCCCTGAGGGAGAGGGACTGAGAGACACCAGTCAGTGTACAGATATCTCCCTGAGAGAGAGGGACTGAGAGACACCAGTCAGTGTACAGATATCTCCCTGAGAGAGAGGGACTGAGAGACACCAGTCAGTGTACAGATACCTCCCTGAGAGAGGGGGGACTGAGAGACACCAGTCAGTGTACAGATATCTCCCTGAGAGAGAGGGACTGAGAGACACCAGTCAGTGTACAGATATCTCCCTGAGAGAGAGGGACTGAGAGACACCAGTCAGTGTACAGATATCTCCGAGAGAGAGGGACTGGGAGACACCAGTCAGTGTACAGATATCTCCCTGAGGGAGAGGGACTGAGAGACACCAGTCAGTGTACAGATATCTCCCTGAGAGAGAGGGACTGGGAGACACCAGTCAGTGTACAGATATCTCCCTGAGAGAGAGGGACTGGGAGACACCAGTCAGTGTACAGATATCTCCCTGAGAGAGAGGGCCTGGGAGACACCAGTCAGTGTACAGATATCTCCCTGAGAGAGAGGGACTGGGAGACACCAGTCAGTGTACAGATATCTCCCTGAGAGAGAGGGACTGGGAGACACCAGTCAGTGTACAGATATCTCCCTGAGAGGGAGGGACTGGGAGACACCAGTCAGTGTACAGCTATCTCCCTGAGAGAGAGGGACTGAGAGACACCAGTCAGTGTACAGATATCTCCCTGAGAGAGAGGGACTGAGAGACACCAGTCAGTGTACAGATATCTCCCTGAGAGAGAGGGACTGGGAGACACCAGTCAGTGTACAGATATCTCCCTGGGAGAGAGGGACTGGGAGACACCAGTCAGTGTACAGATATCTCCCTGAGAGAGAGGGACTGAGAGACACCAGTCAGTGTACAGATATCTCCCTGAGAGAGAGGGACCGAGAGGCACCAGTCAGTGTACAGCTATCTCCCTGAGAGAGAGGGACTGGGAGACACCAGTCAGTGTACAGATATCTCCCTGAGAGAGAGGGACTGGGAGACACCAGTCAGTGTACAGATATCTCCCTGAGAGAGAGGGACTGGGAGACACCAGTCAGTGTACAGATATCTCCCTGAGAGAGAGGGACTGGGAGACACCAGTCAGTGTACAGATATCTCCGAGAGAGAGGGACTGGGAGACACCAGTCAGTGTACAGATATCTCCCTGAGAGAGAGGGACCGAGAGACACCAGTCAGTGTACAGATATCTCCCTGAGAGAGAGGGACTGAGAGACACCAGTCAGTGTACAGATATCTCCCTGAGAGAGGGACTGAGAGACACCAGTCAGTGTACAGATATCTCCCTGAGAGAGAGGGACCGAGAGACACCAGTCAGTGTACAGATATCTCCCTGAGAGAGAGGGACTGAGAGACACCAGTCAGTGTACAGATATCTCCCTGAGAGAGGGACTGAGAGACACCAGTCAGTGTACAGATATCTCCCTGAGAGAGAGGGACCGAGAGACACCAGTCAGTGTACAGATATCTCCCTGAGAGAGAGGGACCGAGAGACACCAGTCAGTGTACAGATATCTCCCTGAGAGAGAGGGACTGGGAAACACCAGTCAGTGTACAGATATCTCCCTGAGAGAGAGGGACTGAGAGACACCAGTCAGTGTACAGATATCTCCCTGAGAGAGAGGGACTGAGAGACACCAGTCAGTGTACAGATATCTCCCTGAGAGACAGGGACCGAGAGACACCAGTCAGTGTACAGATATCTCCCTGAGAGAGAGGGACCGAGAGGCACCAGTCAGTGTACAGATATCTCCCTGAGAGAGAGGGACTGGGAGACACCAGTCAGTGTACAGATATCTCCCTGAGAGAGAGGGACTGAGAGACACCAGTCAGTGTACAGATATCTCCCTGAGAGACAGGGACCGAGAGACACCAGTCAGTGTACAGATATCTCCCTGAGAGAGAGGGACTGAGAGACACCAGTCAGTGTACAGATATCTCCCTGAGAGAGAGGGACTGGGAGACACCAGTCAGTGTACAGATATCTACCTGAGAGAGAGGGACTGAGAGACACCAGTCAGTGTACAGATATCTCCCTGAGAGAGAGGGACCGAGAGGCACCAGTCAGTGTACAGATATCTCCCTGAGAGAGAGGGACTGGGAGACACCAGTCAGTGTACAGATTTATTGCAAGGGGTATGGAGTATAAAAGTAGGGAAGTTTTGATGAAACTTTAAGGATGCTGGTGAGACCGCACCTGGAGTTGTTTCCAGAGATGAAGGGGTTGACGTATGATGAAAGGTTGAGCAGGTTGGGCCTATACTCATTGGAGTTTAGAAGAATGAGAGGGGATCTTATTGAAACACATAAGATACAGAGGGGGATTGACAGGGTGGATGCTGAGAGGATGTTTCTCCTCGTGGGGGTATCTAGAACTCGGGGCCATAGTCTCAGAATAAGTGGTCGCCCATTTAAGACAGAGATGAGGAGGAATTTCTTCTCTCAGAGGGTCGTGAATCTGTGGAATTCTCTACCCCAGAGAGCTGTGGAGGCGGAGTCAGTGAATATATTCAAGGCGGAGATTGACAGACATTGAACTACAAGGGAGTCGAGGGGTGTGGGGAGAGAGCGGGAAAGTGGTGTTGAGGCCAAGATTGGATCAGCCATGATCTTATTGAATGGCGGAGCAGGCTCGAGGGGCCGAAAGGCCGACTCCTGCTCCTGTTTCTTATGTTCAGCTATCTCCCTGAGAGAGAGGGACCGAGAGACACCAGTCAGTGTACAGATATCTCCCTGAGAGTGAGGGACTGAGCGACACCAGTCAGTGTACAGATATCTCCCTGAGAGAGAGGGTCTGGGAGACCCCAGGGTATACAGATATCTCCCTGAGAGAGAGGGACTGGGAGACCCCAGGGTATACAGATATCTCCCTGAGAGAGAGGGACTGGGAGACTGTGGTAAACCACTGTTTGTATTCCACTGTGTACATGCCTGTACATGCCTCGGCTGGCTCCTCCCACGAGTCCAGGTATAGAGGTGACTGCTCCACAGTCCCTCTGTATTCTGGACCGGTCGACCACTCGAGGCACACCTTCATTCTCTTGTTAATAAAAGCCTGTTAGTTACTCGCTTAATCTCAGTCTTTTGAGTTATTGATAGCGCATCAGAGACCCCAGGGTATACAGGTATCTCCCTGAGAGAGAGGGACTGGGAGACCCCAGGGTATACAGATATCTCCCTGAGAGAGAGGGACTGGGAGACCCCAGGGTATACAGATATCTCCCTGAGAGAGGGGGACTGGGAGACCCCAGGGTATACAGATATCTCCCTGAGGGCAGGACTGGGAGACCCCAGGGTATACAGCTATCTCCCTGAGGGCGGGACTGTCGATCGTGCTGTAGTACGGTGTGTGTGCAGGTTGCGTTTTGCGTGGTGTAATCTGATTTGATTTTTCTCTCCTTTGGCTGTGCTGACTGTGCTGCAGTGAGAGGTACAGTATTGAAGCCTCCATTTCTCACATCCCTCAGACTCCATGGTGTCACCTTCCAATCTGTGAACACATTTTTCATGAAACTAGTCTCCTGTCATAGAATCTGCTGCGTTTGTACCCCAGTTACTGCCTGTCCAAGATCATTACATTTCATTCATCTCCTTCTCGTGTGTGAGTTCTCTGCGGGTGTGTGTAGATTGGACACAGAGCTGTGACCCCCGATATCTGTACCCTCTCAAACCCTGTCCGCCCCTCACAATGTCTCAGTCTGTGTTGTCGCTCCGTAGAAGCTTGTAATTTCTGTTTGTTTCAATGGCTCAGCTTTGTGTCAGCTTGACTCGGTGGGTAGCACTCTCGCCCCTGAATCAGAAGGTTGTGGGTTCAAGTCCCACTCCAGAGACATGAGCTGATAATCCAGGCTCACACTCCGGTGCAGTACTGAGGGAGAGCCGCACCATCTTTCGGATGAGATGTTAAACCGAGGCCCCGTCTGCTCTCTCAGGTGGATGTAAAAGATCCCACGGCACTATTTTGAAGAAGAGCAGGGGAGCTCTCCCCGGTGTCCTGGGGCCAATATTTATCCCTCAATCAACATCACTAAAAAAACAGATGATCTGGTCATTATCACATTGCTGTTTGTGGGAGCTTGCTGTGCACAAATTGGCTGCTGCATTTCCTACATTACAACAGTGACTACACTTCACAAAGTACTTCATTGGCTGTAAAGTGCTTTGAGACATCCGAAAGGCGCTATAGAAATGCATGTCTTTCTTTCCTTCTTTATCCCAGAATTTCCCTAAATAAATCATAAAATAACCATAGAATGGTTACAGCACAGAAGGAGGCCATTCGGCCCGTCGAGCCCGTGCCGGCTCTCTGCGAGAGCACTTCAGCTAGTCCCACTCCCCACCCTTTCCCCGTAGCCCTGCAATTTTTTTTCCGTCAGGTACTTATCCAACTCCCTTTTGAAAGCCACAATTGAATCTGGCTCCTCCCCCACTTCAGGCAGTGCATTCCAGTCGCTGCGTAAAAAAGTTTTTTCTTACGTCGCCTTTGGTTCTTCTGCCAATCACCTTCAATCTGTGTCCTCTGGTTCTCGACCCTTCTGCCAATGGGAACAGTTTCTCTCTATCTACTCTGTCCCGACCTCTCATGATTTTGAACACTTCGATCAAATCTCCTCTCAACCTTCTCTGCTCCAAGGAGAACAACCCCAGCTTCGCCAGTCTATCCACGTAACTGAAGTCCCTCATCCTTGGAATCATTCTTGTAAATCTTTTCTGCACCCTCACTAAGGCCTTCACATCCTTCCTAAAGTGCGGTGCCCAGAATTGGACACAATACTCCAGTTGAGACTGAACCAGTGTTTTATTCAGGTTCATCATAACTTCCTTGCTTTTGTACTCTATACCTATATTTATGAAGCCCAGGATCCCGTAAGCCATTTTAACCGCTTTCTCAACCTGCCCTGCCACCTTCAACGCTTTGTGCACATATACCCCCCAGGTCTCTCTGTTCATGCACCCCTTTTAGAATTGTACCCTTTAGTTTATATTGCCTCTCCTCATTCTTCCTATCACTTTTCTGCGTTAAATTTCATCCGCCACGTGTCCGCCCATTCCACCAGCCTCTTGAAATCTATCACTCTCCTCCTCACTGTTCACTATACTTCCAAGTTTTGTGTCATCTGCAAATTTTGAAATAGTGCCCTGTACACCCAAGTTCAAGTCATTAATATATATCAAGAAAAGCAGTGGTCCTAGAACCGACCCCTGGGGAACACCACTGTATACCTTCCTCCAGTCCGAAAAACAACCCTTCACCACTACTCTGTTTCCTGTCACTTAGCCAATTTTGTATCATGTTGCCACTGTCCCTTTTAATCCATGGGCTTCAACTTTGTCGGCAACCCTATTATGTGGCACTTTATCAAACGCCTTTTGGAAATCCATGTACACTATGTCAACCGCATTGCCCTCATCAACCCTCTGTGTTAACTCATCAAAAAACTCAATCAAGTTTCGATTTGCCTTTAACAAATCCGTGCTGGCTTTCCTTAATTAATCCATACAACGCAGAAGGAGGTCATATGGCCCCTCGAGCCTGCTCCGCCATTCAGTAAGATCATGGCTGATCATCGACCTCAACTCCCTTTTCCCGCCCAATCCCCACATTCCCCGATTCCCCTTGAGTCCAAAAATCTAACGATCTCAGCCTTGAATATACTCAACGATTCAGCATCCACAGCCCTCTGGGGTCGAGAATTCCAAAAATTCACAACCATCTGAGTGAAGAAATTCCTCCTCATCTCAGTCTTAAATGGCCGACCCCTTACCCTGAGACTGTGCCCCCTGGTTCTCGACTCTCCAGCCGGGGGGAAACAACCTCTCTGCATCTACCCAGGCAAGTATGCCCTTCCTCTGATGAGACCAAAACTGTCCCGGTGTGATCTCACCAGGGCCCTGTACAATTGGAGCAAGACTTCCATATTCTTGTACTCCAACCCAATTGCAATAAAGGCCAACATGCCATTTGCCTTCCTAATTGCTTGCTGTACCTGCATGCTAATGTGTTTCCTATATGAGCACACCTAAATCTCTCTGAATACCAACATTTATTAGTTTTTTACCATTTAAAAAATATTCTGTTTTTCTATTCTTCCTACCAAAGTGAATAAGCTCACATTTCCCCACATTATACTCCATCTCCCACCTTACTGCCCACTCACTTAATCTGTCTATATCCCTTTGCAGACTCTGTGTTCTCCTCACAGCTTACTGTCCCACCGAGCTTTGTATCATCAGCAAACTTGGATACATTACACTCGGTCCCTTCATCTAGGTCATTAATATAGATTGTAAATAGCTGAGGCCCAAGCACTGATCCTTATGGCACCCCACTAGTTACAGCCTGCCAACCTGAAAATGACCCATTTATCCCTCCTCTGTGTTTTCTGTCCGTTAACCAATCCTCTGTCCATGCTAATATATTACCCCCAACCCCATGAGCCCTTATCTTGCGTAGAAACCTTTTATGTGGCACCTTATCGAATGCCTTTTGGAAACCCAAATATACTACATCCACTAGTTCCCCTTTACCTACCCTGCTAGGTACATCCTCAAAAAACTCTAATAAATTTGTCAAACACGATTTCCTTGCATAAAACCATGTTGACTCTACTTAATCATGTTATGATTTTCTGAGTGCCCTGATACCACTTCCTTAATAATGGATTCCAGCATTTTCCCGACGACTGATGTCAGGCTAACTGGCCCGTAGTTCTCTGCTTTCTCTCTCCCTCCTTTCTTGAATAGCGGTGTTACATTTGCTACCTTCCAATCCGCTGGGACCGTTCCAGAATCTCAGGAATTCTGGAAGATCACAATGAATGCATCCACTGCAGCCACCTCTTTTAGAACCCTAGGATGTAGGCCATCGGGTCCAGGGGATTTGTCAGCTTTTAGTCCCACTTTTTCTCTACTGATATTAATTATGTTAAGTTCCTCACTCTCATTAGCACCTTGGTTCCCCACTATTTTTGGTATGTCTTTTGTGTCTTCTACTGTGAAGACAGATGCAAAATATTTGTTTATACTCTTTGCCATTTCCTTATTCCACATTATTATTTCACTTGTCTCAGCCTCTAAGGGACCAACGCTTACTTTTGCTACTCTTTTCCTTTTTACATACTTGTAGAAGCTCTTACAATCTATTTTTATATTTCTTGTTAGTTTACTCTCGTATTAGGGATAGCATAAGATCCAAGGAGAGGACATACAAATTGGCCAGAAAAAGCAATAATCCTGAGGATTGGGAGCAGTTTAGGAGTCAACAAAGGAGGACAAAGGGATTAATTAAGAAAGGGAAAATAGAATATGAGAGTAAGCTTTCAGGGAACATAAAAACTGACTGTAAAAGCTTTTATAGATATGTGAAGAGGAAAAGATTGGTGAAGTCAAGCGTAGGTCCCTTGCAGTCAGAATCGGGGGAATTTATAATGGGGAGCAAAGAAATGGCAGACCAACTAAATACATATTTTGGTTCTGTCTTCACAAAGGAGGACATAAATAACCTCCCAGAAATACCGCGGAACATAGGGTCTGATGAAAGGGTGGAACTGAAAGATATCAGTATTTGTAGGGAAATGGTGTTAGGAAAATTGATGGGACTGAAGGCCGATAAATCCCCAGGGCCTGATAATCTACATCCCAGGGTACTTAAGGAAGTGGCCTTAGAAATAGTAGATGCATTGCTGGTCATCTTCCAGAACTCAATAGACTCTGGAACAGTACCCATGGATTGGAGGGTAGCTAATGTTACCCCACTATTCAAAAAAGGTGGCAGAGAAAAAGCAGGGAATTATAGACCGTTAAGCCTGACATCGGTAGTGGGGAAAATGCTAGAGTCCATTATAAAAGATGTAATAGCAGAGCACTTGGAAAGCAGTGACAGGATCGGACAAAGTCAACATGGATTTACAAAAGGTAAATCATGCTTGACTAATCTACTGGAATTTTTTGAGGATGTAACTGGTAAAATAGATAAGGGAGAACCAGTGGATGTGGTGTATTTGGACTTTCAGAAGGCTTTCGATAAGGTCCCGCAGAAGAGGTTAGCGTGCAAGATTGAGGGCAAGGTATTGACTTGGATAGAGAACTGGTTGGCGGACAGAAAGCAAAGAGTTGGAATACAAGGGTCGTTTTCCGAGTGGCAGGCAGTGACTAGTGGGGTACCGCAAGGATCGGTCCTAGGACCCCAGCTGTTCACAATATATATTAATGATCTGGACGAGGGAATTGGATGTAATATCTCCAAATTTGCAGACGACACAAAGCTGGGTGGGAGAGTATGCTGTGAGGAGGATGTCATGAAACTCCAGCACGATTTGGACAGGTTGGGTGATTGGGCAGAAACATGGCAAATGCACTATAATGTGGATAAATGTGAGGTTATCCACTTTGGTGGCAAAAACAGGAAGGCAGATTATTATTTGAATGGCAATAGATTGGGAGAAGGGGAAGTGCAAAGAGACCTAGGTGTTCTTGTGCACCAGTCGCTGAAGGTAAGCATGCAGGTGCAGCAGGCGGTTAAGAAGGCAAATGGTATGTTGGCCTTCGTAGCAAGAGGGTTCGAGTACAAGAACAAGGATGTCTTGCTGCAGTTGTACAGGGCCTTGGTGAGACCGCACCTTGAGTATTGTGTGCAGTTTTGGTCACCTTACCTGAGGAAGGACGTTCTTGCCATGGAGGGAGTGCAGCGAAGATTCACCAGGCTGATACCTGGGATGGCAGGAATGACGTACGAGGAGAGATTGTGTCAATTGGGCTTGTACTCACTGGAGTTTAGAAGATTGAGAGGGGATCTCATCGAAACCTATAAAATTCTGTCAGGTCTGGACAGACTAGATGCAGAAAGGATGTTTCTGATGGCCGGGGAGTCCAGAACCAGGGGTCATAGTCTAAGGATAAAGGGTAAGCCATTTAGGACTGAAATGAGGAGGAATTTCTTCACCCAGAGAGTGGTGAACCTGTGGAATTCTCTGCCACAGAGGGCGGTGGAGGCCAGTTCATTGGATATATTTCTTGAGGCTAAAGGGATCAAGGGATATGGGGAGAAGGCAGGGACAGGGTTCTGAACTTGGATGATCAGCCATGATCTCATTGAATGGCGGAGCAGGCTCGAAGGGCCGAATGGCCTACTCCTGCTCCTATCTTCTATGTTTCTATGTATTCTATTTTCTCCCTTTTTGTCAATTTTTTGGTCATCCTTTGCTGGTTTGTAAAGCTCTCCCAATCCTCAGGCTTACTTTTGTTCTTCACAACATTATAAGCCTCTTCTTTTAATCTAATACTATCCTTAACTATTTTAGTTAACCACAGATGGATCACTTCTCCCATGGAGTTTTTCTTAATGGAATTTATATTCATTGAGAATTTTGGAATATTTCTTTAAATGTTTGCCACTGCTTATCTACCATCATACCTTTTAATCTAATTTCCCAATCTACCTTAGCCAACTCGCCCCTCATACCTATGTAATTGGCTTTATTTAAATTTTGGATTTAAGTATTTCACTTTCAAACTCGATATGAAATTCTACCATATTATGATCACTCTTCCCCAGAGGATCCTTTACTATGAGATTACTAATGAACCTTGTCTCATTACACAATACAAGATCTAAAATGACCTGTTCCCTGGTTGGTTCCATGGCATCTCTAACGCATTCCTTGAACTCGTCCTCCAGACTACCTTTGCCAATTTGATTTGCCCAGTCTATATAATTCACAGCACCTGCTCTTTCTTGCGTTGAACCCCAGTTATAACTTTATAAAGGCAAATCTCGCTTTCTTTATTTTACTTTTGCTCTTTTTTTCCTTCTTTCCAGTGAGGAGAAGGTATCTTCACATGTTGTCGTGTTTATTCGACACTAGCTGAATTGAGTCAGATTATAAATTACGTCTCGGTAATTTAGCCACCTTATTACTCTCGAGGTAGTTTAATTTATTTTGTATTGTGTTTAGGGATTTCGCCTACGTCGCCAGGGACAAACTGACCCGGGTGCTGAAATGCCACGTGTTCCGCTGTGACACCCCAGCGAAGGCCATCGCCACCAGACTGCATGAGGTCTGCTCTAAGGTACTGTTCGTTCTGCTCACTGGTCCGTGTGTGAACTCGACTCCCAGGCACAGGCTCTTCACGGGCAACACCTCGGGCCCTGGGCTGAACGAGAGCTCAGCTCACACACTGTCTGTTTAAAAACACTACCATCTACTGTCAATATTTTAATGTTGCTTCATAAACAGTTGCTAACTTGTATATTTTCGATGAATGGGCTCACAGTCGACACAGCAGAGAAGTTCAGCAGACTTGCATCTATACAGCCCCTTGCCGCCTCACTCAGAAATGTCTCAAAGCACTTCAGCAATGGATTGCTTTGAAGTGGAGCAACTGTAATGTACGCACAGTAAGATCCCACGCACAAGAATGAGGTGAATGACCAGTTTATATGTTTCCGTCTTTCGGATGAGACGTTAAACCAAGGCCGCGTCTGCCCTCTCAGGTGGCTGTTTAAGATCCCATGGCACTATTCGAAGAGGAGCAGGGGAGTTCTCCCCAGTGTCTGGGCCAATATTTATCCCTCAACCAACATCACTGAACACAGATTATCTGCCCATTACCAAATTGATGTATGTGGGATCTTGCTGTGTGCAGATTGGCTGTAAAGTGCTCGAGTCCTGAGGTCGTGAAAGTCTTTTTTTTTTTGGAGGTGTTTGTTGCGAGAGGAATGTGGATCAGGACCCTGGGGAGAATTCCTTGCTCCTCTCCCAACACTGCGAGGGATCTTTAACATGCCCTAAGCAGGCAGACGGGGCCTCGGTTTGACGTCTCATCTAAAGGACGGCACCTCCGACAGCAGCGCTCTCTCAGCACCACACTGGGGATTTGAGTCTGGACTATGTGCTCGAGTTCTGGAGTGGGGCTTGAACCCAGGTCCACCACAGTGTCGTATATAACTAAACGTGGGTTACATTTAGCGTCCTAACGCGCGGTGCATGTCTGCAATAAACCCGGAGCGATAGCTGGGGAGGGGAACAAAAGGAGGCATAGAAATTTAGGGTAGGATTGAGTAAATGAGAAATTGTTTCCAGTGGCAGGAGGGTCGGTAACCAGAGGCGACAGGTTTAAGATAATCAGAGGGGAGAGGAGGAGAATTTTTTTTACGCAGCGAGTTGTGATCTGGAACGCGCTGCCTGAAAGGGCGGTGGAAGCGGATTCAATAATAACTTTCAAAAGGGAATTGCATAAATACTTGAAAAGGAGAAATTTGCAAGGCTATGGGGAAAGAGCAGGGGGGAGTGGGACTATTTGGAGAGCTCGTTCAAAGAGCCGGCACAGGCACGATGGGCCGAATGGCCTCCTCCTGTGCTGTGTGATTGTAGGAAGCGACAGGTGTGTACAGGTTTCTCAGTCTGATGCAGGCTGCAGAGGCCGAGTCAGCAAGTGCTCCAAATATGCTGCCCCAAAAAGCTGTAGAAGCTACATCATTACATAAATTTAAAACAGAAATAGACAGTTTCCTAGAAGTAAAGGGAATTAAGGGTTACGGGGAGCGGGCAGGAATTTGGACATGAGTCTAGGTCCGGATCGGTCATGGCCCTGTGGGTAGCGGAGTGGGCCCAGGGGCCGTGTAGCCTGATCCTGCTCCTATTTCATGTGTCTAATTCTGTTAGATTCAGGAGATGGTTCTGTGATAGTGGATTGGCGGTTAGGATCAGATCAGCCATGATCTTATTGAATGGCGGAGCAGGCTCGAGGGGCCGATTGGCCTACTCCTGCTCCTATTTCTTATGTTCTTATGTTCTTATGATGGGAAACCCAGAGCCTGTTCTGGGGAAAGGTGGAGTGGGAGTGCGTTTCTGCCACGTCTCGCAATCACGGCCAATCTAACATCATTTATACCGAGCATGCTGGAGACACCTAGCAGATAAACAGGGTGTCGGCAATCTGCCCTGTGCCCCCTGTCCAGCACCTGCCTTTAGAACAGGTCCATGTTCGGTCCATGTGATCTCCTCAACTGGTTTCCATCACCTGAGGGGGGGCGGGGAGGAATTTTCCAGAGTATTTTTTCCCTTAGTGGCCTGGGGATTTTTGCCTCTCCCAGGAGATTACACGGCTGTGGGGAGGGGAGGGGACAGTGTCTAGTTACGATGCTTTGACCATCTCGAGTGTGGCGCGGGATTGACTGATGAGGCGGTCTTTTCCTGCCCATTAATCTTGTGTGTTCGTCAGTCGCTGCACTGCCGAATTATTCATTGTGTGAAATAACTCAAGAAATTTCAACAAGGGCGAAGAGCGGCTCTTTAAATGCAGTTTTTATTTATTACTCGGACACGCTCTCAGTCCTGATCCCGCCTTCGGTCAGTGGCCCTGCCTTGGATTGTGGATGTTGCCTCCCCTCCCCCACTGACCCGCCGCTGTACCTCCACAGATCATGGCCGACAGGAAGGACGCCAAGACTTCGATGAATGGACTCCTGTTCGACCATTCCAAGCTCGTCGACGTTCCGTTCCAAGGTACCATCTCCGCCTGTCGGCACAGAAACCGCGCGCTTGGCTCTGCCACAGCTTCACTTCTTGTAACCGCGTGTTGGGATAGTGTCCTGTGGACCCACATGTAACCTAGCAACCAGCCAGTGGACCCACATGTAACCTAGCAACCAGCCAGTGGACCCACATGTAACCTAGCAACCAGCCAGTGGACCCACATGTAACCTAGCAACCAGCCAGTGGACCCACATGTAACCTAGCAACCAGCCAGTGGACCCACATGTAACCTAGCAACCAGCCAGTGGACCCACATGTAACCTAGCAACCAGCCAGTGGACCCACATGTAACCTAGCAACCAGCCAGTGGACCCACATGTAACCTAGCAACCAGCCACAGTGGGATGGTGTTTAATGTTTGTGCCAGTTACATTGATGTGAATCTAGTTGGAATGTAACCTGGGATATCAGAGCCTTACAGCTCAGCACCACACCACTTAACTCGGGATACGGGAGTGTCGTGGTTCTGTCACTGGACCAGTAATCCAGAGATCGTGAGTTCAAATTCCACCGGGGCAGTTTGTGAATTTGAATTCTGTTTAAAAAATCTGGAAATAAAAATCTGGTCTCAGTAAAAGTGACCATGAAGCTGTCGGATTGTCATAAAAACCCAACGGGTTCACTGATGTCCTTGAGGGAAGGAATCCTGCCGTCCTGACCCGGTCTGGGCCTGTACGTGGCTCCAGTCCCACACCAAGGTGGTTGACTCTTGACCCCCCTCTGAAGTGGCCCCTCCGTTGAATCACTCCCACTACCAGCGGCTCAAGATGAAGGCTCACCACCACCTTCTCCGGGCAACTAGGGGTGGGCAATAAACGCCGGCTTTGCCAGCAATGCCCACACCCTGAGAATGAATTGTAAAATAGGAAGTGCTGAGCCAGAAAACGTAAGATTTTTTTCAATATATAATGTAACAAATTTGACTTTCCGTGTTTTATAAGAATCTGTTATTGAGTGAGGTGCAGTCTGTGCGGGAGCTGGAACAAGGCTGATATTTCCTGGCGTGTGAAGACCCTCACCTGGCAGTAAATCACCTGGCGCCAGCGCAAGGGTTTGTGCCTCTCGTTGCCGAGATATGCCAGTTGAATCGCTGCCGTCGCTGATTAATGTCTTTGGGAGCTCTTTACAGGAAGGTTACCGTATTTTAACGACGGTGTCCTTGTATGGGCCTCGTACGAATGGCTCTAAATCTTCCTTTCTGTCTTGTCTTGTGTGTTCCCCCCAATCCCGTCTGCAGTGGAGTTCCCAGTCCCCAAGAATGAGCTGGTCCAGCGGTTCCAGGTGCTGTATTTGGGAAACATCCCAGTGACCAAGCCTGTAGGTAAGAAAATAAACTTGGCCGTTTAACAGCATAAATGTCGTCCCTCATCCCTAACCCTCATCACTGGTAGCTTAGCAATGGCATAGAGTGGAGACAGCAAGCCGGACCGTTTCTCATTCCACCCCTCCGTCTCCCCAAGCCCGTCCCCCTCGATCTATAACAAAACCCACTCTTCTACTTCTGTCACTATCTGTCTCCCTGCTGTCACCAGCGCTACCTTATTTCACTATTAATTTTCTCTTCGCTGTGCATCGTTTTTAAACATCCTCTCCTCCCCTGGCCACTCTCGGCTGAGTGTTAGTGAGTGCCCAGGGTCCTGGTGTGTGAAGTGTGTCGTTTGGTCGCACTGCATTCCCACCCTGCCCCCGATGTGTAAACGCAATGTTCTGCAGCAGCCCCCCCATCACCCTGGATATGAGCTTGTGCCTCTTCCCACCTCGTGCACTCCAGCAGCTCCTTGCCTACTGCACTCGCAAGACGCTCCGCACTGACGCTCCGCTGATACTTCATTCTTATCCTCTCCTGCTTCTCTGCCTCTCACTGGGGTCAGATTGCACACCCCAGCCACCCCTCGGTACCTCACCCAAGTGGCCAATCTTGTGTGATGGATATTCAACCATTGGGGCATCACATGTGAAGCCAATTCTCACCCATCATCCACTGCACAGGGATTGTTGGATTGTGATCAGGAGCACGAACCCTGGCGGATTTCCATCCCTGCCTAACCCGGGTACTGAGGCCGATGGTAGTAACATTAGTGAGCGTTTAGAGATATGGGCTGGGCTGGATTTGTAAAGAGGGGGGGGCATGCTTGACTAACTTAATCAAAGTTTCCAAGGCAATTCCTGGGTGGATAAATAACAGGAATGCCATGGATGGGATGGATTTAGACCTGATAAAGTGTCATGTGACACACTTGTGAAGATAAGGCCCGGGCAGTTCTCGGGAAAGTGAGGGCAGGGATGGAGGGATAGTTAACAGATCGGCAGTCAGGGTAGGGTAATCCCAGATTGGCCACTCGTGCTGGGGACGCTCTCATTCTCCGCGTCTAGAAATGGTTTGCACCTGGATTTAGAGGGACTAATATCAAAACTTGCTGATGACATCAATTTAGGGGGAAGGAAGACCGAGGGAAATGGAAGCGACTACAGGAGGGAGTGGGTGTGTTAGGGGATTGGGCAAATGGGCGGCAAATACAGTTCGATGAAAATAAATATGGGAGAAAGGATGGAAGTGTAATCTAAACGGTAAAATTATCACACACACACATCTTTGAAAGCAAGATTGTAAGTGGAATAAATCATTTTTTTTTTTAAAAAAGGTAAATGGGCACCCTAGCAGTTGTGGGGCACCCTATTATAGCAAGTGCTTTATAGCCACGGGAAAGGTGCGTGTAGATTCCTGGGATGGTAGCCAGGATGAGAGGGATGGTGAGAGACGTGATGTACCAGGTCTGTACTGACTGGAGCAGGGAAGGTTCGGGAATCTAATCGCAAGGTCCAAAATGGTGAAAGGGTTTGGGAGTGAAAGATTGTTTCCATTGGTGGGGGAATTGGTAACAAGGGACAAAAAACGAGGTTTAGTACAGGGAGGGGGAGGGGGTCATTGGGGAATGGGATCCATTACCTCTGGACTATTGAGGCTGAGAGAGTCACAGTGTAGGAGGGGGTTAGAGAAACGTAATAGAGAGTACAGGGAATGAGCAGGGAGTTGGGATTAGAGTAGACGGCTCTGGTGTGGAGCTAGCACTGGCGCGATGGGCCAAATGGCCTCCTGTGCTTGAAATTTCTTTGATTCTAGAAAATCGTGGCAGAGTGCAGGGGTCACGCCCCCTGGTTACAGGGTGCAGGGGTCACGCCCCCTGGTTACAGGGTGCAGGGGTCACGCCCCCTGGTTACAGGGTGCAGGGGTCACGCCCCCTGGTTACAGGGTGCAGGGGTCACGCCCCCTGGTTACAGGGTGCAGGGGTCACGCCCCCTGGTTACAGGGTGCAGGGGCCACGCCCCCTGGTTACAGGGTGCAGGGGCCACGCCCCCTGGTTACAGGGTGCAGGGGCCACGCCCCCTGGTTACAGGGTGCAGGGGCCACGCCCCCTGGTTACAGGGTGCAGGGGCCACGCCCCCTGGTTACAGGGTGCAGGGGCCACGCCCCCTGGTTACAGGGTGCAGGGGCCGTGCTGAGTCACTGCGCTAACATCCTGCTCATCATGACTCTTCCTGACGATGACAGCGGTTCTGTGGCGCTGGGGACAAGGATGTTGTTAACTGGCCGAGTGTGGGACGAAACAGTCTGTAGTCGCTAAAAAGCGCAAGTGATGGAAACGAGATAATGTTTCTCGCCCTTTAACCCCGTGCACTCCTCCCCACTGCTCGCACACAATCATAGAATGTTACAGCACAGAAGGAGGCCATTCGGCCCATCGTGCCACCTCCGCTCATTCTCACCAGCTACAGGTTAAACATCTCTGCCGTTCCGCCAGTCAGGCTGCCGTAGCTGGCCCTCTCGCCTGCCTCGCCTTCATTCTTCTTCCTTCAGCATAGCCGCTCATTGCATCTTACACACTGCTCGCAAAACTTCACACTCATTCACTCGCTCACGCTCACTCTCACGTTCACTTGCTCTGACGCTCGCTCTCGCGCTCGCTCTCTCGCTCTCTCTCTCGCGCTCGCTCTCTCTCGCGTTCGCTCTCTCTCGCGCTCGCGCTCTCTCTCGCGCTCGCGCTCGCGCTCTCTCTCGCGTTCGCGCTCTCTCTCGCGTTCGCTCTCTCTCGCGTTCGCTCTCTCTCGCGTTCGCTCTCTCTCGCGTTCGCTCTCTCGCGTTCGCTCTCTCGCGTTCGCTCTCTCTCGCGTTCGCTCTCTCTCGCGTTCGCTCTCTCTCGCGTTCGCTCTCTCTCGCGTTCGCTCTCTCTCGCGTTCGCTCTCTCTCGCGTTCGCTCTCTCTCGCGTTCGCTCTCTCTCGCGTTCGCTCTCTCTCGCGTTCGCTCTCTCTCGCGTTCGCTCTCTCTCGCGTTCGCTCTCTCGCGTTCGCTCTCTCGCGTTCGCTCTCTCGCGTTCGCTCTCTCTCGCGTTCGCTCTCTCTCTCGCGTTCGCTCTCTCTCTCGCGTTCGCTCTCTCTCTCGCGTTCGCTCTCTCTCTCGCGTTCGCTCTCTCTCTCGCGTTCGCTCTCTCTCTCGCGTTCGCTCTCTCTCGCGTTCGCTCTCTCTCTCGCGTTCGCGCTCTCTCTCGCGTTCGCTCTCTCTCGCGTTCGCTCTCTCTCGCGTTCGCTCTCTCTCGCGTTCGCTCTCTCGCGTTCGCTCTCTCGCGTTCGCTCTCTCTCGCGTTCGCTCTCTCGCGTTCGCTCTCTCGCGTTCGCTCTCTCTCGCGTTCGCTCTCTCGCGTTCGCTCTCTCTCGCGTTCGCTCTCTCTCTCGCGTTCGCTCTCTCTCTCGCGTTCGCTCTCTCTCTCGCGTTCGCTCTCTCTCTCGCGTTCGCTCTCTCTCTCGCGTTCGCTCTCTCTCTCGCGTTCGCTCTCTCTCTCGCGTTCGCTCTCTCTCTCGCGTTCGCTCTCTCTCTCGTTCGCTCTCTCGCGTTCGCTCTCTCGCGTTCGCTCTCTCGCGTTCGCTCTCTCTCGCGTTCGCTCTCTCTCGCGCGTGCGTTCGCTCTCTCTCGCGTTCGCTCTCTTGCGCTCGCTCTCTCTCACGCTCGCTCTCTCACTCTCACGCTCGCTCACGCACTCACGCTCTCTCTCACACTCGCACACTCGCTCACGCGCTCACACGCTCGCTCTCCCCCGCGCTCGCTCTCCCCCGCGCTCGCTCTCCCCCGCGCTCGCTCTCCCCCGCGCTCGCTCTCCCCCTCTCGCTCGCTCTCCCGCTCTCACGCTCGCTCTCTCACTCGCTCACTCACGCTCGCACGCTCGCTCACTCACGCTCGCTCACTCGCGCTCGCTCACACTCACGCTCGCTCACTCACTCGCGCTCGCTCACACTCACGCTCGCTCACTCGCTCGCTCACTCACTCACTCACTCACTCTCACTCTCACTCTCTCACGCTCACTCACTCTCACTCACGCTCGCTCGCTCACTCACGCTCTCTCACTCACGCTCTCTCACTCACGCTCGCTCACTCACGCTCGCTCCCGCGCTCGCTCTCGCTCGCTCACTCTCTCACGCTCGCACGCTCACTCACTCTCGCTCGCTCCCGCGCTCGCTCTCGCTCTCTCTCTCACGCACTCACTCGCTCACTCACTCACTCACTCTCGCTCGCTCGCTCACTCACTCACTCACTCACTCTCTCTCGCTCACTCACTCGCTCGCCCGCTCACTCACGCTCTCACTCTCTCATAAACACTCTCTGTTAAATGCAGCCAGTTTGCACCCAGCAATTCTACAAACAGGAACAGTTAAATGGCCAGTTGATTTTTTGGGGTAACTGAAACACTCTTCAGTTTGTCTCCCCCTCGCTCCCATTTGCCAGCTGACCCCTCCCCCGCCCCACAGCAGAGAGGCCGAGGGCTCCGTGCTAACACTGTCTGTCCCATCCGTCCACCCATGACCTCTAACCTGTCACCTCAGTAACGTTATAAAACAACCAGCTTTTGCTCAGCTCACAAGATTTCACGAGTGACTTCCTCTCACCAGACACTAGGCAGCCATCGAGAGCGGGGATGCTGGGAGCAAGTCGTGGGTCAGGGCCGCACAGATCAGGTAGGGACTGACGCAGGAATCGGGAGCTCAAGTTTTTAAACAATAAATTGTGTTTGATTATTGGCTGAAAATGTTAGAGAAACGCAGAAAGAGTTACAGCGTGCAGGTGGCAGTGCGGCACCGGGCGTGTAAGCTGGCTAGGTTTGACCAGTCCAAAAATGGACAATTTTGAAAACCGAGGATGAGGCCAATCCCACACAACCCGCCACCCGCCCGCACTCACAACCCGCCACAGTGAAGAGAACTCCCCTGCTCCTCTTCCAATACCGGTCATGAGATCTTTTATGCCCACCCGAGAGGGCAGACGGTGCCTTGGTTTAACGTCGCATCAAAAAGATGGCATCTCTGACAGTGCGGCGCTCCCTCAGTACTGCTCCTCCGACAGTGCGGCGCTCCCTCAGTACTGCTCCTCCAACAGTGCAGCGCTCCCTCAGTACTGCCCCTCCGACAGTGCAGCACTCCCTCAGTACTGCCCCTCCGACAATGCAGCGCACCCTCAGTACTGCCCCCCCTCCCCGACAGTGCGGCGCTCCCTCAGTACTGCTCCTCCAACAGTGCAGCGCTCCCTCAGTACTGCCCCTCCGACAATGCAGCGCACCCTCAGTACTGCCCCCCCTCCCCGACAGTGCGGCGCTCCCTCAGTACTGCCCCCCCTCCCCGACAGTGCGGCGCTCCCTCAGTACTGCCCCTCCAACAGTGCAGCGCTCCCTCAGTACTGACCCTCCGACAGTGCGGCACTCCCTCCGTACTGCCCCTCCAACAGTGCGGCGCTCCCTCAGTACTGCCCCTCCCACAGTGCGGCACTCCCTCAGTACTGCCCCTCCGACAGTGCGGCGCTCCCTCAGTACTGTCCCTCCGACAGTGCGGCGCTCCCTCAGTACTGCCCCTCCGACAGTGCGGCGCTCCCTCAGTACTGCCCCTCCGACAGTGCGGCGCTCCCTCAGTACTGTCCCTCCGACAGTGCGGCGCTCCCTCAGTACTGTCCCTCCGACAGTGCGGCGCTCCCTCAGTACTGCCCCTCCGACAGTGCGGCGCTCCCTCAGTACTGCCCCTCCGACAGTGCGGCGCTCCCTCAGTACTGACCCTCCGACAGTGCGGCGCTCCCTCCGTACTGCCCCTCCGACAGTGCGGCGCTCCCTCAGTACTGACCCTCCGACAGTGCGGCACTCCCTCCGTACTGCCCCTCCGACAGTGCGGCGCTCCCTCAGTACTGCCGCTCCGACAGTGCGGCGCTGCCTCAGTACTGCCCCTCCGACAGTGCGGCGCTCCCTCAGTACTGCCGCTCCGACAGTGCGGCGCTCCCTCAGTACTGCCGCTCCGACAGTGCGGCGCTGCCTCAGTACTGACCCTCCGACAGTGCGGCGCTCCCTCAGTACTGCCCCTCCGACAGTGCAGCGCTCCCTCAGTACCGCCCCTCCGACAGTGCGGCGCTCCCTCAGTACCGCCCCTCCGACAGTGCGGCGCTCCCTCAGTACTGCCCCTCCGACAGTGCGGCGCTCCCTCAGTACTGCCCCTCCGACAGTGCGGCGCTCCCTCAGTACTGACCCTCCGACAGTGCGGCACTCCCTCCGTACTGCCCCTCCGACAGTGCGGCGCTCCCTCAGTACTGACCCTCCGACAGTGCGGCACTCCCTCCGTACTGCCCCTCCGACAGTGCGGCGCTCCCTCAGTACTGCTCCTCCGACAGTGCGGCGCTCCCTCAGTACTGCCCCTCCGACAGTGCGGCGCTCCCTCAGTACTGCCGCTCCGACAGTGCGGCGCTGCCTCAGTACTGCCCCTCCGACAGTGCGGCGCTCCCTCAGTACTGCCGCTCCGACAGTGCGGCGCTCCCTCAGTACTGCCGCTCCGACAGTGCGGCGCTGCCTCAGTACTGACCCTCCGACAGTGCGGCGCTCCCTCAGTACTGCCCCTCCGACAGTGCGGCGCTCCCTCAGTACCGCCCCTCCGACAGTGTGGCGCTCCCTCAGTACTGCCCCTCCGACAGTGCGGCGCTCCCTCAGTACTGCCCCTCCGACAGTGCGGCGCTCCCTCAGTACTGCCCCTCCGACAGTGCGGCGCTCCCTCAGTACTGCAGTGGAGTGACAGCCTAGATTTTTGTGCTCAAGTCTCTGGAGTGGGGGCTTGAAGCCACAACCTTCTGACTCAGAGACGAGAGTGCTGCCCACTGAGCCACGGCTGACTTAAAGAGACAAAGTCAGACACCGAGACCAAGAGAGAGATAGATAGAGGGCACACTCCCCAGACACTGACAGTGCAGAAACAGAGTGCACACTCCCCTCAAGGTTTTGACGGAGCCACATTAAATCACACAGCATAAAGCAAGGCAGAGCGAGAATGTTTCTAGTTCTGTAACGTATTCCTGTCCATGTGCTGTGACATTTTTGACACATAGTTGGTAGAGTGAATAATTTGAAAGGAAGTGGAGTCTGCCCACCAACTCCATCTGTTATCTGTCTCTTGAGTTTCTCCTACATTCTCCCATTTCCCTCTTGTATTATTGCTGTCGGTAATGAATGCGGGTTTTGGTAAAAAGAAAACCAATTTAACCCTCGAATCTGAAGTCGGAGCAGAAAATGCTGGAATTGGTCAAAGAGACAGAGTTCTGACCGAGAGTCGCACAGCTGGACTCGGACCGGGACCGGGGGTCGCACAGCTGGACCGGGACTGGGAGCGAGAGTCGCACAGCTGGAGTCGGACCGGGACCGGGGGTCGCACAGCTGGACCGGGACTGGGAGCGAGAGTCGCACAGCTGGACCGGGACTGGGAGCGAGAGTCGCACAGCTGGACCGGGACTGGGAGCGAGAGTCGCACAGCTGGACCGGGACTGGGAGCGAGAGTCGCACAGCTGGACTCGGACCGGGACCGGAGGTCGCACAGCTGGACTCGGACCGGGACCGGGGGTCGCACAGCTGGACCGGGACTGGGAGCGAGAGTCGCACAGCTGGACCGGGACTGGGAGCGAGAGTCGCACAGCTGGACCGGGACTGGGAGCGAGAGTCGCACAGCTGGACCGGGACTGGGAGCGAGAGTCGCACAGCTGGACCGGGACTGGGAGCGAGAGTCGCACAGCTGGACCGGGACTGGGAGCGAGAGTCGCACAGCTGGACCGGGACTGGGAGCGAGAGTCGCACAGCTGGACTCGGACCGGGACCGGGGGTCGCACAGCTGGACCGGGACTGGGAGCGAGAGTCGCACAGCTGGACTCGGACCGGGACCGGGGGTCACACAGCTGGACCGGGACTGGGAGCGAGAGTCGCACAGCTGGACTCGGACCGGGACCGGGGGTCGCACAGCTGGACCGGGACTGGGAGCGAGAGTCGCACAGCTGGACCGGGACTGGGAGCGAGAGTCGCACAGCTGGACCGGGACTGGGAGCGAGAGTCGCACAGCTGGACCGGGACTGGGAGCGAGAGTCGCACAGCTGGACCGGGACTGGGAGCGAGAGTCGCACAGCTGGACCGGGACTGGGAGCGAGGGTCGCACAGCTGGACTCGGACCGGGACCGGGGGTCGCACAGCTGGACTGGGACTGGGAGCGAGAGTCGCACAGCTGGACTCGGACCGGGACCGGGGGTCGCACAGCTGGACCGGGACTGGGAGCGAGAGTCGCACAGCTGGACCGGGACTGGGAGCGAGAGTCGCACAGCTGGACTCGGACCGGGACCGGGGGTCGCACAGCTGGACCGGGACTGGGAGCGAGAGTCGCACAGCTGGACCGGGACTGGGAGCGAGAGTCGCACAGCTGGACCGGGACTGGGAGCGAGAGTCGCACAGCTGGACTCGGACCGGGACCGGGGGTCGCACAGCTGGACCGGGACTGGGAGCGAGAGTCGCACAGCTGGACCGGGACTGGGAGCGAGAGTCGCACAGCTGGACCGGGACTGGGAGCGAGAGTCGCACAGCTGGACTCGGACCGGGACCGGGGGTCGCACAGCTGGACCGGGACTGGGAGCGAGAGTCGCACAGCTGGACCGGGACTGGGAGCGAGAGTCGCACAGCTGGACCGGGACTGGGAGCGAGAGTCGCACAGCTGGACTGGGACTGGGAGCGAGAGTCGCACAGCTGGACTGGGACCGGGAGCGAGAGTCGCACAGCTGGACTCGGACCGGGACCGGGGGTCGCACAGCTGGACCGGGACTGGGAGCGAGAGTCGCACAGCTGGACCGGGACTGGGAGCGAGAGTCGCACAGCTGGACTCGGACCGGGGGTCGCACAGCTGGACCGGGACTGGGAGCGAGAGTCGCACAGCTGGACCGGGACTGGGAGCGAGAGTCGCACAGCTGGACCGGGACTGGGAGCGAGAGTCGCACAGCTGGACCGGGACTGGGAGCGAGAGTCGCACAGCTGGACCGGGACTGGGAGCGAGAGTCGCACAGCTGGACCGGGACTGGGAGCGAGAGTCGCACAGCTGGACCGGGACTGGGAGCGAGAGTCGCACAGCTGGACCGGGACTGGGAGCGAGAGTCGCACAGCTGGACCGGGACTGGGAGCGAGAGTCGCACAGCTGGACCGGGACTGGGAGCGAGAGTCGCACAGCTGGACCGGGACTGGGAGCGAGAGTCGCACAGCTGGACCGGGACTGGGAGCGAGAGTCGCACAGCTGGACCGGGACTGGGAGCGAGAGTCGCACAGCTGGACCGGGACTGGGAGCGAGAGTCGCACAGCTGGACCGGGACTGGGAGCGAGAGTCGCACAGCTGGACCGGGACTGGGAGCGAGAGTCGCACAGCTGGACCGGGACTGGGAGCGAGAGTCGCACAGCTGGACCGGGACTGGGAGCGAGAGTCGCACAGCTGGACCGGGACTGGGAGCGAGAGTCGCACAGCTGGACCGGGACTGGGAGCGAGAGTCGCACAGCTGGACCGGGACTGGGAGCGAGAGTCGCACAGCTGGACCGGGACTGGGAGCGAGAGTCGCACAGCTGGACCGGGACTGGGAGCGAGAGTCGCACAGCTGGACCGGGACTGGGAGCGAGAGTCGCACAGCTGGACCGGGACTGGGAGCGAGAGTGGCACAGCTGGACCGGGACTGGGAGCGAGAGTGGCACAGCTGGACCGGGACTGGGAGCGAGAGTCGCACAGCTGGACCGGGACTGGGAGCGAGAGTCGCACAGCTGGACCGGGACTGGGAGCGAGAGTCGCACAGCTGGACCGGGACTGGGAGCGAGAGTCGCACAGCTGGACCGGGACTGGGAGCGAGAGTCGCACAGCTGGACCGGGACTGGGAGCGAGAGTCGCACAGCTGGACCGGGACTGGGTCCGGGAGTCGCACAGCTGGACCTGGACCGGGACCGGGGGTCGTACAGCTGGACTGGGACCAGGGGTCGCACAGCTGGACTGGGACTGGGACCGGGAGTCGCACAGCGGGACTGGGACCGGGGGTCGCACAGCTGGACCGGGACTGGGAGCGAGAGTCGCACAGCTGGACCGGGACTGGGACCGGGAGTCGCACAGCTGGACCGGGACTGGGACCGGGAGTCGCACAGCTGGACCGGGACTGGGACCGGGGGTCGCACAGCTGGACCGGGACTGGGAGCGAGAGTCGCACAGCTGGACCGGGACTGGGACCGGGAGTCGCACAGCTGGACCGGGACTGGGACCGGGAGTCGCACAGCTGGACCGGGACCGGGACCGGGAGTCGCACAGCTGGACCGGGACCGGGAGTCGCACAGCTGGACCGGGACCGGGAGCGAGAGTCGCACAGCTGGACCCGGACCGGGAGTCGCACAGCTGGACTGGGACCGGGACCGGGAGTCGCACAGCTGGACTGGGACCGGGAGCGAGAGTCGCACAGCTGGACTCGGACCGGGACCGGGGGTCGCACAGCTGGACCGGGACTGGGAGCGAGAGTCACACAGCTGGACCGGGACAGTGAGCGGGGGGCGCACAGCTGGACTGGGACCGGGACCGGGGGTCGTACAGCTGGACTGGGACTGGGAGCGAGAGTCGCACAGCTGGACTGGGACCGGGAGTCGCACAGCTGGACTGGGACTGGGACCGGGGGTCGCACAGCTGGACTGGGACTGGGACCGGGAGTCGCACAGCTGGACTGGGACTGGGAGCGAGAGTCGCACAGCTGGACTGGGATCGGGAGTCGCACAGCTGGACTGGGACTGGGACCGGGAGTCGCACAGCTGGACTGGGACTGGGAGCGAGAGTCGCAAAGCTGGACTGGGACCGGGACCGGGAGTCGCACAGCTGGACCGGGACCGGGAGTCGCAAAGCTGGACTGGGACCGGGACCGGGAGTCGCACAGCTGGACTGGGACCGGGACCGGGAGTCGCACAGCTGGACTGGGACCGGGAGTCGCACAGCTGGACTGGGACCGGGACCGGGGGTCGTACAGCTGGACTGGGACTGGGAGCGAGAGTCGCACAGCTGGACTCGGACGGGGAGTTGCACAGCTGGACTGGGAGCGAGAGTCGCACAGCTGGACTGGGAGCGAGAGTCGCACAGCTGGACTCGGACGGGGAGTTGCACAGCTGGACTCGGACCGGGAGTCGCACAGCTGGACTGGGACTGGGACCGGGGGTCGTACAGCTGGACTGGGACCTGGGGTCGCACAGCTGGACTGGGACCGGGGGTCGCACAGCTGGACTGGGACTGGGAGTCGCACAGCTGGACTGGGACCTGGGGTCGCACAGCTGGACTGGGACCGGGGGTCGCACAGCTGGACTGGGACCTGGGGTCGCACAGCTGGACTGGGACCGGGGGTCGCACAGCTGGACTGGGACCGGGGGTCGCACAGCTGGACTGGGACTGGGACCGGGGGTCGCACAGCTGGACTGGGACCGGGGGTCGCACAGCTGGACTGGGACTGGGAGTCGCACAGCTGGACTGGGACTGGGAGTCTGTGTCCAGTCGCGGTGTGATTCTGGTCCCAGATCCCAGTCTGTTTACATCAGTTAATCAACACCCCCATTACTGGGGTCCAGTCTGTCAGATTCGGGGGTCACTGCCCGTTCTCTCGGGGAGGTGTTGGGGGCAGTCGGGTCAGTGCCCGTTCTCTCGGGGAGGTGTTGGGGGCGGTCGGGTCAGTGCCCGTTCTCTCGGGGAGGTGTTGGGGGCGGTCGGGTCAGTGCCCGTTCTCTCGGGGAGGTGTTGGGGGCGGCCGGGTCAGTGCCCGTTCTCTCGGGGAGGTGTTGGGGGTGGTCGGGTCAGTGCCCGCTCTCTCGAGGGGTCCACTGCCAGCACAGCCCAGACTGCCTAGGCGTCGCCACGCTCCGACTCTCCCTTCGCCTCATCGGAGACAGCACACCCCGCTCAGCTCGCCCCCTACGCAGAGTGGAGGCAGCTGCACCCTCTGCCGTGCGATTCTCCCTGACCCTCGCTGCCTCCTCCGCCGAGACCCCACCCTCCTCTGTTGACCCTCCAAAGCCCCTCGTGTCCCCCCCCCCCCCCTCTCTGTGACCTGCCCTCTGAGACTCCTCATGGCTCTGCTCTGACCCCCAGGTATGGATGTGATAAACAGTGCACTGGAGAACAGGATCCTGAGCAGCAGCAAACCGAGCTGGACCCCGGTCATTGTCAACGTGGCCTCCGCCACTCTCACCATCATCAACGAGGAGGTGAGAGGAGGGGAGGAGGGGAGGGGCTACAATCATCTGACGAGTGAGTTTCAGCAATTTTACTTCAGAGTAAGAACATAAGAAATAGGAGCAGGAGTCGGCCATTCAGCCCCTCGAGCCTGCTCCACCATTCAATAAGATCACAGCTGATCTTCTACCTCATCTCCACTTTCCTGCACTATCCCCATATCCCTTGATTCCCTTAATATCCAAAAATCTATCGATCTCAGTCTTGAATATACTCAACGACTGAGCCTCCACAGCCCTCTGGGGTAGAGAATTCCAAAGATTCACCACCCTCTGAGTGAAGAAATTTCTCCTCATCTCAGTCCTAAATGGCCGACCCCTTATTCTGAGACTGTGACCCCTGGTTCTAGACTCCCCAGCCAGGGGAAACATCCTCTCAGCATCTACCCTGTCAAGCCCTGTAAGAATTTTGTATGTTTCAATGAGATCACCTCTCATTCTTCTAAACTCTAGAGAATATAGGCCCAGTCTACTCAATCTCTCCTCATAGGACAATCCCCCCATCCCAGGAACCAGTCTGGTGAACCTTCGTTGCACTCCCTCTATGGCAAGTATATCCTTCCTTAGGTAAGGAGACCAAAACTGTGCCCAGTACTCCAGGCGTGGTCTCACCAAGGCCCTGTACAATTGTAGCAAGACTTCCTCACTCTTATACTCCAACCCCCTGCAATAAAGGCCAACATGCCATTTGCCGTCCTTATTGCTGTACCTACACGCTAGCTTTCTGTGATTCGTGTACAAGGACACACTCATCCCTTGAATCCCTACATTTACTAGTCTCTCTCATTTTAACATAATCTGCTTTTCCATTCTTCCTACCAAAGGGAATAGCCTCACCTTTCCCCACGTTATACTCCATCTGCCAGCTTCTTGCCCACTCACTTAACCTGCCTATATCCCTTTGTGCCCCACGTCCTCCTCACAGCTTGCTTTCCCACCGAGCTTTGTATCGTCAGCAAACTTGGATATATTACACTCGGTCCCCTCATCTAAGTCATTGATATAGATCGTAAATAGCTGAGGCCCAAGCACTGATCCTTGCGGCACCCCACTAGTTACAGCCTGCCAACCCAAAAATGACCCGTTTATCCCGACTCTCTGTTTTCTGTCCATTAACTAATCCTCTATCCATGCTAATATATTACCTCCAACCCCATGAGCCTTTATCTTGCTTAGCAACCTTTTATGTGGCACCTTATCGTATGCCTTTTGGAAATCCAAATATACTACATCCACTTGTCGGCTTTTAGTCCCATTAATTTCCCATGTACTTTTTCTTGACTAATTTTAATTACTTTAAGTTCCTCACTCTCATTAGACCCCTGGCTCCCCACGATTTCCAGTATGGAAGGTCACCTTATTCAACAGGCACAGATAAACGGGGGTCAGAGGTGAACTCAAATCAAGACTTAACCGAGATACCTGAACACTGAGGGGCCTCAGTCACTGGTGCCTTTCAGTCCCCTCTCCCTCAGAGAGATATCTGCACACAGACTGATGTGTCTCAGTCCCTCTCAGGGAGATATCTGTACATTGACTGGTGTGTCAGTCCCTCTCTCTCAGGGAGATATCTGTACACTGACTGGTGTCGCTCAGTCCCTCTCTCTCAGGGAGATATCTGTACACTGACTGGTGTCGCTCAGTCCCTCTCTCTCAGGGAGATATCTGTACACTGACTGGTGTCGCTCAGTCCCTCTCTCTCAGGGAGATATCTGTACACTGACTGGTGTCTCTCAGTCCCTCTCTCTCAGGGAGATATCTGTAAACTGACTGGTGTCTCTCAGTCCCTCTCTCTCAGGGAGATATCTGTACACTGACTGGTGTCTCTCAGTCCCTCTCTCTCAGGGAGATATCTGTAAACTGACTGGTGTCTCTCAGTCCCTCTCTCTCAGGGAGATATCTGTACACTGACTGGTGTCTCTCAGTCCCTCTCTCTCAGGGAGATATCTGTAAACTGACTGGTGTCTCTCAGTCCCTCTCTCTCAGGGAGATATCTGTACACTGACTGGTGTCTTTCAGTCCTCTCTCTCAGGGAGATATCTGTACACTGACTGGTGTCTCTCAGTCCCTCTCTCTCAGGGAGATATCTGTACACTGACTGGTGTCTCTCAGTCCCTCTCTCTCAGGGAGATATCTGTACACTGACTGGTGTCTCTCAATCCCTCTCGGAGATATCTGTACACTGACTGGTGTCGATAGTCTTGTAGTTTGGAACTTACTGGGGCAATGCAATGAGATACTGCCATTCTTACAGCCAGAACCTCCCACAGCCCATGTACACTCTCCCCCATCATGGACTCTACCCACCCATTTAATCTCTTCCCACAGCCCATGGACTATCTCCCCTGTCAGTCTGGTGCCCCTCTCCTGTTTCCCTTCGTTAACTCGTGCTGTTTATTCACAGAGTGATGAGGTTCTGTCAGAATGCCGGGTACGTTTTCTCTCGTTTATGGGTGTGGGCCGAGACATCCAT